>NC_073252.2:2722200-3023000 GCF_029289425.2 Pan paniscus | reverse complement strand
GTTAAGTGCCTCCTGGACTCCTCAAGACACGACCATGAGTTGTTTGGTTTCAGGTTTGAAAAGCCTGGCTGAGAGCCTGGGCTCCACCACCCATGTGTGTTCAGAGAGCTCTTGCTTATGCTTCAAAACCCTATTTCAGCATCACCTCCTCTGCAAAACCACCCGTGGGCTCATTTAAAATTTTCTCTCTTCGGTGTTACTTTTCTGCCTAGCATCTGTAAGTCACAACATTTTGATATTTTGATTATGTTTTTGTCTTCTCTTTAGACTGTGAACTCTTTGAAAAGAGGGGCCAAGACTAACCGATTTTTGTCTTCCTAGAGTCTAGCACAGGGCCTGGCACATATTGGGTGTTCAATAAGTGTTTGCTGAACAGTGTCTAGCTTAGAGGAATAAGGGAATGCATCTATATAACTGTAATATTGGAAACATACGGCAATGATTCTATGCATTTGATTTACACACTATTCAGAACCCCACATACTCAAAAACGGAAGCCCAGTTGTAGGGACAAAAGTAACAGGGATCAGTAACAAAAAAAGTTGTATTTTCTTTAATGCTTTTGCAGAAGATGCCTACTGACCTCAATAGCTTATGGATTTCTTTCAGGAAAAAATAGGTGTCTGTCACCTAGACCATTTTTGGACCATGACTTTATAAGTCCACCAATGATATAACTGTAAAGTAACTCTCTCAGAATGTGGACTACGCTATTGAATCAGAACACCAATTTCACTCGTTATACAAACCCACAAAGCTTCAACTAGCAGAAGTTTTGCATTTTTATCCACTTTGAGACAAAAGAAGTAATCCATAGAAAAGGAAAACTGTTGCTTTAAATGAAAGCTCTGACACAAATGCAAACACAACAAAGTGCTTTCCACTGCGCACACACTGAGTTTATCCAGGAGCTGGGTGACTCGCCTGTCCTCTACCACCCACACCCACTCGGATATGGAACATGGGTGCAAGACATGAGGAACAAGAGCCACAGACTGAGTCATGAGGCCCACACGTGAGAGGTTCCCAACACTAAGCATCCGAGCAAAAATGAGTTCCAGTTGTATCCCCAGTAACGAAAAGGTTAAGATGACAGACTCTCTGTATTTTTGCTTAACAGGTTTTTTGGTATTTCTCCCAGAGATGGTAAAGAGGCGAAGGACCATCTTTGCTTTGGCTGTGCCAGTTTTCAGGCTGGAAGAGCTGAATCTCAGCTCTAAAAGAACATGCAGGTCAAAGATCACAATGTGATCCCCATATTGCAACCTATTTATGACCCTGTTATCCACATAGCTTTACCTGCCCAATCTAAATCTGCACTTATACTTTAAACTGTATTTAACTGAATTATATTTTAACTGTATTAAATGCGTTTCCAGTGGTTTTACTTAAGTCTCAAAGTAACCCAGAGAGGGAGTGTAAAGATACACCCTGGCCCTCGAAGCTAACAAGGGACCAAGGCTACTTGGCACCCGGTCCTCCCCTTACACCACGTCACCAGGCTCCACTTGATACACTGAACTCCTGAGGGCCAGAACCCAGTGGCCACCGCAAATGCTCCACTGCAAAGTTCTCAGTGGAGACTTAGAGACATCCCTGTCTGCACTTCCAGGCCGTTTCTTAGTACACCAACTGTTTCACAGTACATCCTCCGTGTTGGATGAAAAAGACCCAGGATTCAAAGTCACACGCCTTGGGTTCCGGTATAGATTCAGGCCCTGTAGTCGTTAACTTCCTACTCCTAGGCCACGTGGAAGGAGCAGCAAAATGCAGCCGCACCTGCTCGGCTTTGCTCTTCTCTTGAAGGCCGTTCTTCCCCCCTGGTCTGGGCCTTGCTAGGTAAGAGGGGCTACTTAGCTCTAGATCTGAGAGAAATGACACTGAACACTTTGGTAACCAACTGCTATCGACAAAGGCAAAGGATGAAAAGAAGGCTTAGGAGGTGATGAGAGAAGCGAGGTGGAGGTGAGGGGAAGGAACAGCCGTACACCATCGCCACAGTGACGTGTGGGGGCAGCAGTCTGGAGGCCCTCAAGAGGAGCCCAGGTCTCAGGCAGCTCTCGCATCAGCAGACGCCAACCCTCATAGGGAAGCATCCACTATGGAGGGCTGTGGTTCTCACAGAGTAAGCTGAGCAAAACATAACCTCCTAATATACTCCATCCACAAAAGGAAATAATACATCACAGGTGATATCAGCAGAAAACGAATCTGGATGCTCAAGGTTTCATTCAAACACAGAGTAACTATGTGTGAAATGCTTAAAGAAAGAAAGAAAAAAATAAGGAACAAGAGAATATAAAGAGCTACTAAGTATCTTTGGAAAAAAAAAGTAAATTAAAACTTATAAATAATAAATATAGTCAGAATTAGGACTTAAGTGGCAGGCTAGGCACCACTACAGAATCACTTAACTGGAGGACTGATCCCAAAAAAGTTCTCAGAACATGGAACTGGGAGAAAAGGAGATGAGAAACATGCAAGAGAGTGTTAGGAATGCAGAACAGAAGAAGGTCTAACACCAATCTCACCAGAGGCTGAGAGAGACAACTGAATGGCTGCAGGAACATGGAGATAACATGGATGGCAATTATCATACAGGAAATTGAAAATGATTGGTAGGCCAAAGGCTCTAATGGAAAAAGTAGACAGCATGCAAGAACAAGGGGGCCGTGTGAGCAGAGAGATGGGAAGAAATGCTGGCAATAAAAACAATCTAAGAGAAACGAAGACTATCAGTGATGGGCTCATCAGGAGACGACACGGCCAAGGAAAGAGTCAGGGAGCTGCAAGATATGTCAGCAGAAACTTCCCATACTGCAAGGCAAAGAGAAACAAGAATTAAAAACAAAAACAGAAACAATATCCCCAATAGAACAAAACATCCAAAACCTGTGGGACAGTTTCGAAAGATATAACACCTGGTAAGTGGAATGCTGGAAGGAGAGACTAGAGAAACAGTTGAAGTAGTAATAGCTAAAAAGTCTCCAAATTAACAACTGACAGCACGGATCCAAAGAATTCAGAGAACATCAAGTGGAATAAATACCCCCAAAGCTACACGAAGACATATTCTATTCAACCTGCAGAATACCAAAGAAAAAGAGAAAATCTTGGCCAGGTGCCATGGCTCATGCCTATAATCTCAGCACTATGGGAGGCCAAGGCAGGCGATCACCTGAGGTCAGGGGTTCAAGACCAGCCTGGCCAACATGGTGAAACCTCGTCTCTATTAAAATACAAAAACTAGCCGGGCATGATGGCGGGAGCCTGTAATCCCAGCTACTTGGGAGGCTGAGACAGGAGCATCACTTGAACCTGGGAGACAGTGGTTACAGAGAGCCGAGATGGCGCCACTGCACTCCAGCCTGGGCGGCTGAGCAAGACTCTGTCTCAAAAAAAAAAAAAAAAGAGAAAATCTTGAAAGCAGCTGGGTGGGGGCAAGTGGACCTACAGAAGAACAGGGAAAAGAATTCGAAAAGAATTCCAGAGGACATCTTGTCAGAAATCAGAAACCATGCCAGCAAGGACAGAGGGAAGTTAAACAGTTCTAAAGTGTTCAAAGAAAAAAACCACCAACCTAGAATTATGTGTCCAGCGAAATCATCCTTCAAAAGTGAAGGAGAAATAAAGACTTCCTCAGACAAACAAAAACTGAGGGAGCTCATCACCAGCAGACCTGCCCTGCAAGAAATGTCAAAAGATTTCCTTCAGATAGAAGGTCAGAAACGTGGATCTACATAAAGAAAGGAAGAATACTAGAGAAGGAATAAAGACAAAGTAAAATATCTTCTTCTTATTATTAATCTAAAAGATAACTGTTGAAAGTAATCATCAACACTGTACTGGGTGATTAACATGTGGATAAGTGAAAATAATGACAGCAATGTCACAGGGAATAGGGAAGGGTCGGGAGTAATCTGTTAAATGTTACCTTTTTTACATTAGTTAGTTGAAAAAGGACTTAGATTAGTTCAAAATGTATATTGTAAACTCCAGGGCAACTGCAGAAATTTTAAAAAAGATAAATAAAATTGATATACTAACAGAGGAGATAAAACCATAAAACGCTTAATTAAAAGTAGAGAAGGCAGAAAAAGACTCATAATGAATAGGAAACAATTACAAACATGGCTGATATTAATCTAAATACATCAAAAAGTCACTTTAAATGTGAACAGTCAAATACACCAATGAAAAGACAAAGATTATCAGAGTACATCAAAAAACAACAAGCATGGTGGCATGTGCCTATAGTCCCAGCTACTCAGGAGGCCAAGGTGGGAGGACTGCTTGAGGCTAGGAGTTCAAGTTCAGCTTGGGTAACATAGCAAGAGTCCATCTCTAAAAATAAAAAACAAACAAACACAACTATACATGTCTACAAGAAACCTGCTTTACACATGAAACCCTGAGAAGGTGGCTCGCGCCTGTAATCCCAGCACTTTGCGAGGCTGAGGTGGGCGGATCACAAGGTCAGGAGATCGAGACCATCCTGGCTAACATGGTGAAACCCTGTCTTTACTAAATATACAAAAAATTAGCCAGGCATGGTGGTGGGCACCTGTAGTCCCAGCTACTCGGGAGGCTGAGGCAGGAGAATGGTGTGAACTCAGGAGGTGGAGCTTGCAGTGAGCCAAGATAGCATCACTGCACTCCAGCCTGGGCGACCGAGGAAGACTCTGTCTCAAAAAAAAAAAAACCAAAAAAAAAAACCCTGAGAAGTTAAAAGTAAAGGGATGGAAACAACCAATGGATCAATAAAGAAATTACAAAGAAAAGCAGAAAATACTTAGAGACAAATGAAAACAAAAACATAACATACTGAAACTTACGGGACACAGTGAAAGCAAGCACTAAGAGCAAAATGTATAGCTACAAACACATCAAAAAACAAGAAAGATCTCTATCAGCAACCTAACTAGGATAGGCGTGGTGGCTCATGCCTGTAATTCCAGCACTTTGGGAGGCTGAGGCAGGAGGACTGCTTGAGCCCAGGAGTTTGAGACCAACCTGGGCAACATGGTGAGACCTCCGCCCCTACGTAAATAAATACACAGACAGACAGATAGATAGCTGGGCATGGTGGCACACACTTGTAGTCCAAGCTACGAGACTATGGGTCAGGAGAATTGCTTGAGCCCAGGAGGTCGAGGTTGCAGTGACCCAAGATCGCACCACTACACTCCAGGCTGGGCAACTGAGTAAGCTTTGTCTCAATAACAACAACAAATAAAATGAAACAAAAAACCCTCCCTAACTTCACATCTTAATGAATTAGAAAAAGAAAAAGCTAAACCCAAAGCTAGCAGAAGAAAGGTAATTTAGAGCAGAGATTAATGATCAATGAAATAGAGAATAGAAAAACAATAGGGGAAAAAAAAAATCAATGAAACCAAAATATAGTTCTTTGAAAAGAGAAACAAAACTGACAAAACTTTAGTGAGATGGACTAAGAAAAAAAAAAGACTCAAATTACTATAATCAGAAATGAAAGTGGGGACATTATTATTGATTACACAGAAATAAAAGGGGCTGGGAGTGGTGGCGCACACCTGTAATCATAGCTACTTGGGAGGCTAACACAGGAGAATCATTTGAGCTCAAGCATTCGAGGCTCCAGTGAGCTATGATCCTGCTACTGCACTCCAGCCTGGGCGACAGAGCAAGCCTATCTCTAAAAAACAGAAAATTAAATTAAAATTAAGAAAAAAACATAAAAGGTATTATAAGAAAGTACTGGCTGGGCTGGGCGCTGTAGCTCATGCCTGTAATCCCAGCACTTTGGGAGGTCCAGGTGGGTGGATCACCTGAGGTCAGGGATTCGAGACCAGCCTGACCAACATGGTGAAACCCCATCTCTACCAAAAATACAAAAATTAGCCGGGCATGGTGGTGGGCGCCTGTAATCCCAACTATATGGGAGGCTGAGGCAGGAGAATCTCTTGAACCTGGGAGGCAGAGGTTGCAGTGAGCCAAGATGGTGCCATTGCACTTCAGCCTAGGTGACAAAGCAAGACTCCGTCTCAAAAAAAAAAAAAAAAGAAAGTAAGTAAGTATTGGCTGGGCTTGGTAACTCATGCCTATAATCCCAGCACTTTGGGAGGCTGAGGTAGTAGGACTGCTTTAGCCCAGGAGTTTCAGTCCAGACTGGGTAACATAGTGAGACCCTGTCTTCTCTCTGGAAGAGTCCAAAACAATTAAAAAAAAAATTAGCTGGGAGTGGTGGCACATGCCTGTAATCCCAGCTATTGGGGGGCCAAGGGAGGAGGAATGCTTGAGCCCAGGAGTTTGAGGCTGCAATGAGCTATGATCATGCCATTGTACTCCTGCCTGGGTGACAGAGTGAGATGCTGTTTCAAAGAAAAAAGAAAGTATTACGAACAACTGTACACCAACACACTGGATAAAACAGATGAAATGAAAAAATTTTTAGAAACACAAAACCTATCAAGACGAAATCATAAAGAAATAGAAAAGTCTGAACAGACCTGTAACTAGTAAGGAGATTGAACTGGTAATCAAAAACCACCCAATAGGCTGGGCGCAGTGGCTCACGCCTGTAATCCCAGCACTCTGGGAGGCCGAGATGGGTGGATCACCTGAGGTCAGGAGTTTGAGACCAGCCTGGCCAACATGGCAAAACCCCGTCTCTACTAAAAATACAAAAATTAGCTGGGTGTGGTGGCATGTGCCTGTAGTTCCAGTTACTTTGGAGGCTGAGGCCAGGGAATCGCTTGAATCTGAGAGGCGGAGGTTGCAGTGAGTGGAGATTGTGCCACTGCATTCCAGCCTGGGTGACAGAGCAAGACTCCGTCTCAAAGAAAAAAAACAAAAATCACTCAATAAAGAAAAGCCCCAAACCTGATGGCTTCACTAGTCAATTCTACCAAATATTTAAAGAATTAATACCAATCTTTCTCAAAGTTTCCAAAAAACTGAAGAGGAGGGAACACTTTCTAACTCATGTCCTGAGCATATCCCCATACCAAAGCCAAAGACACTGTAAGAAAAACTACAGGGCCGGGCGCGGTGGCTCACGCCTGTAATCCCAACACTTTGGGAGACCGAGGCGGGTGGATCACCTGAGGTCGGGAGTTCGAGACCAGCTGACCAACATGGAGAAACCCCGTCTCTACTGAAAATACAAAATTAGCCGGGCCTCGTGGTGCATGCCTGTAATCTCAGCTACTCTGGAGGCTGAGGCAGGAGAATCACATGAACCCGGGAGGCAGAGGTTGCAGTGAGCCAAGATCACACCACTGCACTCAGCCTGGGTAATGAGCAAAACTCTGTCTCAAAAAAAAAAAAAAAAAGAAAGAAAGAAAGAAAGAAAACTACAAACGAGTATGGCTTGTGAACATTCATGCAAACATCCTCAACAAAATACTAGCAAACTGAATTCAGCAGCATATTAAAAGATTCATACACCATGACCAAGTGGGACTCATTCCCAGAATGCAAGGATAATTCTATGTATAAAAAGTAATCAATGTTAATATGCCACATTAACAGACTGGAAAAAGCCAAAGATCATCACAACTGGTGCAGAAAAAGCATGTGACAAATTCAACACCCATTCATTACAAAAACACCCAACAAACTAGGAATAGAAGGAAAACTACCAAAACATAATAAAAGCCATATATGAAAAACCCACAGCAGACAATGGTGAACGAATGAAAGCTTTTCCTTAAATAACAGGAACAAGGCAAGGATGCCTGCTTTCATCACTTCTCTTCAACACAGTATTAGAAATTTCAGCCGGAGCAAACAGGCAAGAAAAAGAAATAAAAGGCATCTAAACTGGAAAGGAAGAAGTAAAATTATCTCTGTTTGTAGATGATATGATTTTACAATGTAGAGAACTCCAAAGATTCCACAAAAACAGTCTGTTAGAATAGATGAATTCAGCAAAGTAGGAAGATACAAAATCAACACTCGAAAATCAGCTGCATGTCTATACACTAACAATGGTCAGTTGGAAAAGGAAATTATGAAAACAATTCCATTCACAACAGCATCAAAAATAATAATTTAGGGCTGGGCACAGTGGCTCATGCCTGTAATTCCAGCACTTTGGGAAGCCAAGGAGGGCGGATCACTTGAGGTCAGGAGTTCGAGACCAGCCTGGCCAACATGGTGAAACCCCGTTTCTACTAAAAATACAACAATTAGCCAGGCATGGAGGCGCATGCCTGTAATCCCAGCTACTCAGGAGGCTGAGGCAGGAGTATCGCTTGAACCTGGGTGGTGGAGGGTGCAGTGAGCCAAGATCATGCCACTGCACTCCTGCGTAGGCGACAAAGTGAGATTCTGTCTCAAAAAAAAAAAAAAAAAAACCACCAAAACCAAACCAAAACACCAACGGGAATTAACCAAAGAAGTGGAAGAGTTGTATCATAAAAACTACAAAACAGGCCAGGTGCGGTGGCTCACGCCTGTAATCCCACCACTTTGGGAGGCCAAGGCAGGCAGATCATGAGGTCAGGAGATTGGGACCATCCTGGCTAACACAGTGAAACCCCATCTCTATTAAAATACAAAAAAGTAGCTGGGCGTGGTGGCACGTGCCTGTACGGGAGGCTGAGGCAGGAGAATCGTTTGAAACCAGGAGGTGGAGGTTGCAGTGAGCGGGATCATGCCACTGCATTCCAGCCTGGGTAACAGAGGGAGACTCTGTCTCAAACAAACAAACAAACACACTACAAAACACTGCTCTAAGAAATTAAAAAAACATAAATAAATGAAAACACATACCATATTCGTTGATTAGAAGACAATACTGTTAGAATGTACATACTGCCCAAAGTGATCTACAGATTCAATGCAGTTATGCAGTCCCTATCAAAATCCCAATGATGTATTTTGAAGAAATAGAAAAATCCACCCTAAATTCATATAGAATCTCACGGGATCCTGAATAACCCAAACAATCTTTTTTTTTTTTTTTTTTTTTGAGACAGTGTTTCCCTCTTGTTGCCCAGGCTGGAGTGCAATGGCGCGATCTTGGCTCACTGCAACCTCCGCCTCCCGGGTTCAAGTGATTCTCCTGCCTCAGCCTCCCGAGTAACTGGGACTACAGGCACGTGCCACCACGCCCGGCTAATTTTTTGTATTTTTAGTAGAGACAGGGTTTCACTGTATTAGCCAAGGATGGTCTCGATCTCCTGACCTCGTGATCTGCCCGCCTCAGCCTCCCAAAGTGCTGGGATTACAAGTGTAAGCCACCGTGCCCGGCCAACCCAAACAATCTTTACAAAAAAACAAAAACAAAAACTAAACAAAACAACAAAAAAAACCCACCAAACCTGGTGGACTCACACTTCCTGATTTCAAAACTTACTGCAAAGGTATAGCAATCAAAACAGTGTGGTATCAGCATGACATACAGACCAATGGAACAGAACAGAAAGCCCAAAACTGGAACTTCAGATATATGGTCAAATGATTTTTGACAAGGATGGCAAGATCCTTCAACAGGAAAAGGGCAGTCTTTTTAACAAATGGTACTGGGACAACTGAATATCCACATGCAAAAGAATGAAGTTGGACCCTTACCTAACACCATATATAAAAATGAACTAAAAAATGGATTACCAACCTAAATGTAAGGAAAGAACAAAACTCTTAGGAGAAAACAGAGAGCAAAAGCTTCACAACACTGGATCTGGCAATGATTTATTGGATGTAACGCCAAAGGCACAGGCAACAAAGAATAGACAAATTGGACTGCATGAAAATTTTTTTTTTTTGAGACGGAATCTTGCTCTGTCGCCCAGGCTGGAGTGCAGTGACGTGATCTCGGCTCACTGCAAGCTCCACCTTCCGGGTTCACGCCATTCTCCTGCCTCAGCCTCCCGAGTAGCTGAGACTACAGGCGCCCGCCACCACACCCGGCTAATTTTTTGTATTTTTAGTAGAGACGGGGTTTCACTGTGTTAGCCAGGATGGTCTCGACCTCCTGACCTCGTGATCTGCCTGCCTCGGCCTTCCAAAGTGCTGGAATTACAGGCGTGAGCCACCGTGCCTGGCTGAAAAATTTTTAAATGTTGTGCGTCAACAGACACTATCAACAGAGTAAAAAGGCAACCCACAGAATGGGAGAAAATACTTGCAAATCATATATCTGATAAAGGACTAATATCCAGAATAGAAAGAGAACTAAAATGCAACAACAACAAACCTGATTCAAAAACGAGCAAAGGACTTGAATAGATGTTTCTCCAAAGAAGATATACGAATAGTCAATGAACAATGAAAAGATGCCCAACATCACTAAACACTAAGGAAATGTAAATCAAAACTACAATGTATCTGTGGTCATTTACACAAGACAAAAAGCCCTACAATGGGATACCACCTTACATCCTTGAGGATGGTTACTATTAAAAAAGCAAAACAGAAAATAACAAGTGTTAATGAGGATGTGGAGAAACTGAAACCCTTGTGCACTGTTGGTGGGAATGTAAAATGGTGCAGCCACTGTAGGAAACGGTGGCAGTTCCTCCAAAAATTACCAATACAATTACCGTATGATCTAGCAATTCCACTTCCGGGTACACACCCCAAACAACTGAAAGCAGGGTCCTGAAATATTTGTACACTCATGTTTACAGCAGCACTGTTCATAGTAGCTAATGTATGGAAACAACACGTGTTCACTGATGGAGACACAAAATAGGGTACAGCCATATGATGAGTATTATTTAGCCTTAAAAAGGAAGGAGATTCTGCAATATGCGACAACATGAATAAACGCTGAGGACGTTATGCTAAGTGAAATAAGCCAGTCACAAAAAGAGAAACACTGTACAATTCCATGTACATGAGGTACTTAGAGTAGTCACAATCACAGAGACAAAGTAGAATAATGGATGCCCAGGGCTGGGAGAAGTAGAGTTATTGTTTAACAGGTAAAAACCTCCAGCTTTACAAGATGAAAAGAGTTATGGAGACGGATGATGGCTGCACAACATTATCAATGTATTTAATACCACTGAATTCTACACTTAAAAATGGTTAAGATTGTAAATTTTATGTTAGTGCATATTTTACTATAATAAATCTTTTCAAAAAGTAAGCAATGAAGGAAGATATACCATGCTAGCACTAACCAAAAGAAAGCTAGAGGAGCTATATTAACTTCAGGCAGAGCAGACTTTAGAGCAAGGGAAGTTACCAGTGGTAATGAGGAGCATTACATAATGAAAAAGGGTCAATTCTCCAAGAGGACGTAACAATTCTCAATGTGTGTGCCGCTAATAACAGAGTATCAAACTTTGTAGGGCAAAAGCTGATAGAACTGTGTAAGGAGAAACCGATGAATCCATTATTACAATGGAAGTCTTCAAGGGCACGCAATCAGAAATGAACAGATCCAGCAGGCAGAGAATCAGTCAGAACATAGTTGCTGACTGACAGAACTCAAGAGCACCATCAATCAATTGGACATAATGAGCATCTGAAGACCACTTCACTGAACAACGGCAGAACACATATTCCTCTGAAGCTCACACGGAACATTCACCAAGACAGACCATATTCTGGGCCATAAAACATACCTTAATAAACTCAAAAAACCAGAGATTATACACTGCATGCTTTTAGATCACAATGGAATTAAAGTAGAAATCAGTAACAAAAAGATAGTTGAGAGATCCCCAAATATTTGGAAATTAAATTCTCTGGCACTTACAGTTTTTATTTTATGTAGTATTTCATTACTGTATTTTTCTCAGCAATACTTTTAACTTTCAAATAACTTATACTCAATATATAAATTCAGTATGTCACTGGTATGGAGACACTTGAAAACAGAAATTAGTCTTCAAGTCTTTTTAATTTCAAGAATTTTTTTTTTTTTTTTTTGGTAGAGACAGGGTTTTACTATGTTGCTCTGGTCTTGAGCTCCCAGGCTCAATCAATCCTCTCACGTCAGCCTCCCAAAGCACTGGGATTACAGGCGTGAGCTACCACAACCAGCCAGAAAATAAATTTTTCATAGTATCCATGCTAAACTTTTTAGGTACTAAATATTTACCCACAAAGCCTAAAATATGAATTATAAGAATTACAACTACAATGACATAATGTGCCAAAAGGCAAAAACTGTGATCCCAGCACAGCAGAAACTCCCCAAGGCCCCAACAACGCAAAAGTGATGGCAGACACAGTACACAAGGCCCCTCCACGTTCAGCACCCACCTTCTGCTCCCTACATTCAGAACTTCTTGCCCAACAATCCTACTGTTGATTATCTCTAAGAAACTTCCTCCAATGTCACTGAAATTTGTGCGATTCTGATATAGCTCATTTGCTTCTTAAGCTGTCCACAACTCACTGGTGGACCAGGAGACCCCTTCAGGGCTGCTAACGCATTATGCATTTAGGCACAGATGTGGTCACAGCATCCAACTAAGCCAAACTAAGTCAAATAACACAAACTAATCTTGTAAGACCTGCTAAGTGACAATCCAAGTTTGTTTACAGAAACGAACATTTTCATACCAGATGCAAATGAAGTATTTTGATAATTGTATCTTATGTTTCCACATAATAATGGCCACCACATATTTTAAATGAATCAGTGAATAGTCTTCAGTTTGCTGAAGTGGTAGAAATAACATTTAGTTATAAATTTCTAAGTTTCTATACGACCTCTACCGTATATGGCTTGACTCCATATTTGCTTTTCTATCCATATTTGCTTTTCTATTCAAATCTTTCTATACGATTAAAGTTTAACAGGTATCAAGAGAACAGATATTAGATACAAATGATGCTCCTAAAACATGTTTTTCTTCTTTTACCCATACATAGATCTCTAATTTCCTAAGAAAAGGCCAAAAGCCCGGGAAAATAATCAATTTTTAACCAAAGGGGCCCCACAGTCTTTAGTAATAATCAATTTTACTATCTTACTTATTTTTCGGAACTAATTCTTGAATAGCTTCCAGCAGCAAAAACATCTAACACAATATTATCTTTTCTTGGAACTAGGTAATAGAGCTCTCTTCAGGCAACAGCAGGGAGTGGAAACCTTCCTCACTTTACACCCAGAGAAAATCAGGCTACAAACCAGGCGGACCATGAAGATAGCCTGGTTCTGACTACATACCTGAAAAATGTTATTAAAAAGCATTCTATTATTAAGACATCATTAAAAGTTCAAACTGAGCAATATTCAATCTAACAAAATTTAAGCATGAATTTGGATGACAAGTTGTGCCAAGTAATTATAATAGATGTGGCAAACTTATTACACTCTATTCTAAACCTGTGTCTGTTAATCTTCCACCTACGCCTCTCCCTAGCAAAGAGACAACAAACCTCACTTATGGGCTACATGTACCCCACTTCACAGTGACCCCTAGAGGGGAGAAAACACACATGTGTTTGGAAAAACTGTGGTCTGGAAAAAATCATTCCATGTCATGTCCTCCTCCCTTTCTGTTCTAGCTCAAAAGCAATGTTTTAAATAATAAATTAGGGTTTGAAATAAATTATATTTTTGACTGATTAGAGCTACCTTTGGACAAGAATAACTGGTACAAAGAAAAAAAGAAAACAATCAGAATTACGGTGAGTCATTCTGGTAAAGTTAAGCTCAAAATAACTAGAGAGGCAAAGCTATCTAAGGTCCAAAGAAAGAAACCAGCCTAAGAATTTCACTGTAAAGTCTAAGATACTAAGTATACACATGAGGTTCTCTGGGAAGAAATGCATAAAAATCAACTTATTTCTACATCCTCACTCCACTTCCTGAATGGGCTCTTCACACTGGGTTTCTGGCAGCTTCTCCTGTCTGTACCCTCCCCTCTCCAGTGCTCCATCACCTGCAGGGCGTTATAGTTTTCTGTGGCATCACACTTAGGGCTCCTCCTTTATTTAGGCTCGTGTATTTCTAAATGCTAAAGCAGCATAGACATTTTAGACCCTGCAGAGTCCAGCCAGTGTTAGAGGACTCATGTTGTATTCACATTATTTTACCTATCAAATTAAGAAGAATAGCAAGCCCTGGAAGATCACAAGTAGATTACTGGTCTCCTGTGGAAATATTCCCTAGGTTTAACCTGTTAGAAATAGCACCTGAAAAATCCTTCTGTTCTATTTAATTCTGAATAAAAGAACTATGACCTTCACAGTTGTTTTTAATGATTGTTACAACTGTAAAGGTTCAAAATTACAGTGCTTAAGAGATTATGGTGAAAGGAAACACTTGGAGACCTTCCTATCCAGAGCAGATGCTATCCTATGCAAGTTGCTAATTCACAGATTTCTTTGTTTGACTATGTACTCCTGTAGGATCTCAGTGAAGAGTGAGCTTTCAGACCCTTTTTGCCCTGACTTACCTTACTGTGTGTGAAGGGGGGCGTTGCATACAAGGTGGGGTGGATGAGAGGGCGTGGCAGGTGTGGAACAGTGTGCAAAGGCACATGTCCATGGATGTGAGGGTAAAGGTGCAGTGCAGGGTGTGTGGGCTTCTCTGGGCTCAAGAACTGATGGCCAGGAGGAAGGGCTCCGGCTGTCATTGCAGATGGTGTCAGTCCAGAAGCTTCTTGCTTACAAACATGACATTCACAAGTGTTTGGAGCTTGTTCAGCCTAAGAGGAAAGAAAAAAAACATACCTATTTAGTGAAACAATAAATGGTATGAATTAAAGTCAGTCACATTCTGCCAAGTAGTTACAAAGCAAATACAAAGGTAAGTGGGCTTTTCCTGACACCCTGAGTTGACCAGGGCCTTCCATGCAAGGAAAACAAGGGACCCCAAGAGACTGGGACTGAAGAAGACGCACAGAGAAGAAAGGTGTACCTCATTCCACAGACAGACTCAGGTAGAGCCACTGGTTCTGAATCCTATGCCTACGCAGAAAATCTCGCTTCCCACATGTGAGCAGGGACAAGGGAACTAGTGAAGACGACAGAGTAGAGAGGGGTTGGCTGTGCTCCACTGGGCTCACACTGCTTCTAAGTAGTCACACACGGATTCTCCAAAACAAAGCAGAGACGCGACTTCTGGTTACGGTGGAGTGAAGAGGTCAGTGGCTCCTTTCCCTCAGGGCAAATGTAAAACTGAACACAATTGTCAAAGGCAACCATTCTGAGGCTCTGGAAATCAGCCCAAGGAAAATACTGCGACACATTTATTCATGCAAATCAGCTAGAACTTCAAGGAAGAACAGCAAGTCTGGCTTTCTTGTCTGGGACTCTTTCCATTTCCTGCACCTGTACTCCACCCCTGACTCAGTCGGCAGTGGGCACAGGAGTTCTGTGACTGCAGGGATGTCAGCGCAAACCAACCCTGCTGCCAAAAACAGCAGCCTGGTCAGGCAGAGGGTGAAGCAGTAAAAGCAGTGAACTCAGAAGGGAATGAATAGGGAAGCCTGCAGCTCTGTTTCCTTGAGACTGAGGTCCCAACTGGGGTGAGTGGCAAAGGAGACAGAAATCTAACAGAGAGAACCCTGGAAATGAGAGCGCCACGGAAGGGCTTCTTAAGCTGTCCACAACTCGCTGGCTGACCAGGAGAGCACAGTGCATGCACTGAGGACACCTCATGGGCTGGAGGAAGGGGCCAACACAGCTGACTTGAGAACTGGCTGAGTGCTGAGCGCATTCACCCCACAGCCAACAATGGAGCCCCTGTGGATTCAAGGTGCATGGGCAACCTCTGCCCAAATCATCAGCTGGCCAATCAGCCAGGTGGACAAAGGGCAGACCTCTAGAAGCCAAACTAAAAAGGAGAAGAGAAGAAGTAAGCTGAGACACCCACAGCCACATAATGTGGGAGATACAGATCCTGCAACTGAAGCCCAGGAAATAACAAAAACAAGGAAACAAACAAAAGACAACAAAGGACCCTCAAGGGAAAAAATGATAATGCAAAATTATTACACTATTTAAAATGTCCAATTTTCAACAAAAAATTATGAGACAAGCAAAGATTAAAGAGAAGTATGACCTAGGCTGGGCACAGTGGCTCACATCTGTAATCCCAACACTTTGGGAGGCAGAGGTGGGAAGATCACTTGAGCCCAAGAGTTCAAGACTAGTCTGGGCAACATGGCAAAACCCTGTCTCTACAAAAAGTACAAAAACTATCCAGGCATGGTGGTGTGTGCCTGTAGTCCCAAGTCCTTGGGGGGCTGAGGTGGGAGGATTGTTTGAGCCCAGGAGGTCCAGGCTCGAGGCTCCAGTGAGCTGTAATCATGCCACTGCACTTCAGCCTGGGTGGCAGAGCAAGACCTTGTCTGGAAAAAAAAAAAGTGTGACCCACATGCAGGAAATAAATAGTCAAACGGTTAACAGGAGTGAGTTCAGATACTAAATTAGCACACAAAGATGTCAAAGCAGCTGTTATAACATGTTCAGAGAATTAAAGGAAAATATGAAAATAAAGATTCAACATATAGGGAATTACTACAAAAAAAGAGAAACAAAAAAACAGTAAAATATAAATTCTATAGGTGAAGAGTACAATAGCTAAACCAAAATTTCACTAAAGGGGCTCAAAAGAAAACTTAAAATGGCAGAAAAATCATCTGTGAACTTGAAGAAGAGCAATGGAACTGATCTAGGAAGAGAGAGAAGAGATGAGGGGAAAGTATGCAGACGCTCAGAGGCCTGTGGGAGAGCAGCCAGCACTCCAGCATGTGCAGAACCAAGTCCCAGAGGAAAGGGGGAAGAGCATCCAAATAACACCTGGACACTCCACTTCCCAAATGTGATGAGAAACATTGGTCTACAGATCCAAGAAGCTCAGTGAACCTTAAGATGGATAAAAACAAAGAGATACTGAGAGCTGCAGAACTCTGGCACACAATGACCACCTAAGGCTTCCTGCAGCCAAAGGCCAAGTCCCTAGGATGACCCCAGACCCTACTAAAACACCTTCTTGAGAAAGCCAGGCTGCCAGGAGAACTGACTGCTTGTTCTAACAGTCTGACAGCTGATGACTGTAACAAGAGTAACACTCTGGTGTGGAATTTGATAGTGGGAAGGCTGTGTGTGGGGACCCTGGGTATAGGGTGTCTCTGTAGCTCTCACTCAACTTTGCTGTGAGTCTAAAGCTATTCCTAAAAACAACCACTCTATTTATTATTTATTTATTTATTGTTGAGACGGAGTCTCACTTCTCGCCTAGGCTGGAGCGCAATGGCGCGATCTTGTCTCACTGCAACCTCTGCCTCCCGGGTTCAAGCAATTCTCATGCCTCAGCCTCCCAAGTAGCTGGGATGACAGGCACATGATAGCACGCCTGGCTAATTTTTGTATTTTTAGAAGAGATGGGATTTCACCACGTTGGCTAGGCTGGTCTCGAGCTCCTGACCTCAAGTGATCTGCCCGCCTCTGCCTCCCAAAGTGCTGGGCATGAGACACCCCCATGCCTGGTCTATTTTTTAAAATGAAGGCAAAATAAAGACATTTACACAAAAAGAGAATTAACTGCTAGCAAACTGGTCCTGTAAGACATATTAAAGGAAGGTAAAAACAAGATGGTAACTTAAATTCGGCAGAATTTAAAATGAAGAATGCCAGAAATGACTAGCCAGCTAGCAAATAGAAAACACTGTATAAATACAGGCCAGGCGTGGTAGCTCATGCCTGTAATCCCAGCACTTTGGGAGGCCAAGGCGGCTAGGTCACCTGAAGTCAGGAGTTTGAGACCAGCCTGGCCAACATGGCGAAATGTCATCTCCACCAAAAATACAAAAATTAGCTGGGTGCCATGGTGCTTGCCTGTGATCCCAGCTACTCAGGTGGCTGAGGCAGGAGAACTGCTTGAACCTGGGAGGTGGAGGTTGAAGTGAGCCAAAATCGTGCCACTGCACTCTAGCCTGGGCAACAGAGTGTGACTCTGTCTCAAAAAAAGGAAAAGAAAAAGGAAAAGAAAAGGAAAAGAGAAAGAGAGAGAGAGAGAAAGAGAGAGAGAGGAAAAGGAAAAGGAAAAGAAAGAAAAGAAGGCAGGCAGGCAGGCACTGTATAAATATATTTTTCTCTTTTATTTGCTCTAGAAATTATAAAGCTGTATAAAGCAGTAATTAAAACATATTATTGGTTTGTAACATATACAAATGTAATTATATATAGGACAATAATAGTACAAAGGAGAAAGAAGGAAATGGAGCTCCTGCGGAGCAAAGTTTGTATATTTTACTGGAATTAAGTCAGTAGTAATCTGGAGTAGATTGTGATAAATTAAGATGCATATTGTGGGCGGGCGTGGTGGCTCACACCTGTAATCTCAGCACTTTGGGAGGCTGAGGTAGGCGGATCACTTGAGGCCAGTTCGAGACCAGCCTGGCCAAAGTGGCAAAACATTGTCTCTACTAAAAATACAAAAATTAGATGGGCGTGGTGGTGCGCATCTGTAATCCCAGCTACTTGGGAGGCTGAGGCAGGAGAATCACTTGAACCTGGGAAGCAGAGGTTGCAGTGAGCCAAGATTGCGCCACCGCACTCCAGCCTGGGTGACAGAGCGAGACTCTGTATCAAAAAAAAAAAAAAAAAAAAAAAAAAAAAAAAGATGCATATTGTGGCTGGGTACACTGGTTAAGTGTAATCTTAGCACTTTGGGATTTCCTGGCGGGAGAATCACTGGAGGCCAGGAGTTTGAGACAAGCTTGGGCAACACAGGGAGACCTTGTCTCTACTAAAATTAAAAAACTTAGCCGGTCATGGCGGCACACGCCTATAGTCCCAGCTTACTAAGGAGGCTGAGGCAGGAAGACTGCTTGAGCCCAGGAGCTTGAGGTTGCAGTGAGGCATGATGATGCCACCCCACTCCAGCCTGTGTAACAGAGCAAGACCCTGTCTCTAAGAAAAAAAGAGATACATATTGTATTTTAATTTTTGTTTCTTTTTGTTTTATTATTTATAACGACATTCACAAGAGATGCATACTGTAACCCTACAGCAGCCACTAAGAAAATTAAAAAAAGAATCAACAGAAGAATTAAAATAGTACACTAAAATTTTTGTTTAATATTTAAAAAGGCAGATACTGACATATACAGGATAAAAATGCAAGGCCCAACTAAAAGATGTTAGACAAATTTTAGATTCAAAGACACAAAGAAACTGAAAGTAAAAGGATGAAAAAATACATGTACACAGTAACCCAAGAAGGTGGAGTGGCTATACTAACAAATAAAACGGACTTTAAGAAACACCAGTAGACAAACATTTCATAATGATAAAAGGGGCAATATATCAGGGGAGCTATAACAATAATTCAATAACATCACCCCCAAATGCATGAACCCAAACAAGGAAGAATTGAAAGGAGAAGGAAATAATCCAACAGTTAAACTTGAAGGCTTCAATATGCCTCTCTCAGTAACCGATAAAACCACCAGACGGATAATCAGTAAGAATATATACTATGATCTGAGTATCTGTGCCCCTCCAAAATTCACATGTTGATAGCCTAACCTCCAAAGTGATGGTATTAGGCAATAAGGACTTTGGAAGGCTCTACTCTCAGGAATGGGATTACTGTCCTTACATGGTAGCATGGATAGACCAAGACAATATAGAAGACTTGAAGAATGCCATCAACCAATTTGATCAAACTTTCATTTCTTGAACACTCCACACAACAAGAACAAAGTTCAAATTGTTTTCAAGTACACATAGAACAGGATCTAGGTAAACTATATGTTAGGCCATCAACAAGTCTCAATAAATTTGGAAGCTCTAAAATCAGTCATCTAAGCTTTTGTTTCAACAAACTAGAAAAGGAAGAGCAAGCAAAACCCAAAGAACATAGAAAGAAATAATCAATTTCAGAATGGAAACCAATGACACAGAAAAGAAAACAGAGAAATTGACAAATCTTTAGCCCAAGTGACTGAAGCCATTAAAAGGAAGATAAAATTACCCAAATCAAGAATTAGCATCACTGCAGGCACTGCAGAATTAAAAAGGATTATAACAGTATAGAATAACTTTATGCCAACACATTAGACAATTTAAATGAGTAAATTCCTACAAAGACAAAAATTATTGAAATTCACTCAGTAAGAAATAGGAAATTTGAAAAGACCTATTACAAACAAATGAAACTTGAATTAGTAATTACAGATCTTCCCACAAAAAGAGACCAGGCCTACAGGATTTTGCTGGTCAATTCTATCAAATATTTAATAAATCTCAATCTTAAACAAACTCCTTCAGAAAACATAAGTGAAAAAAACATTTCCTAACTCATCCTATGAAGCCAGTATTACTCTGATACCAAAGTCAGACAAAGACATCACAAAGATAGGAAACTACAGACCAATATATTTTATTAGTATTAACACAGATGCAAAAATCCTAACAAAATATTAGCAAACCAACTCAGGAACATATGAAAAGGATTATATACCACCGCCAAGTGGGATTTATCCCAGGAACACAGGTTGATTTAATATCCTTAAATCAACTGATGTGACACACCACGGTAACAAAATAAAAAACGAAAACCACAAGATCGCAACACATGCAGAAAAGACATTTGAAAAGCCGAACAATTCAATATTCAATACAATTCAATATTCAAATCATGAAAAAACTCAAGAAATTAGGAGTAGAATAGAATTTCCTTAACCCAATAAAGGGCATCTATGAAAAACCTATACTTGATATCACATTTAAAGAATGGTCAAAGATTAAATGCTTTCCCCCTAAGATTGGGAACAAGGCAAAGATATCTGCTTGCAACAATTCTATTCTGTACTGAGTTTCCAGCTAGCTCAATAAGGCAAGAGTAAGGAATTAAAAGCACTCGGGAGGCTGAGTCAGGAGAATGGCATGAACCTGGGAGGCAGAGCTTGCAGTGAGCCGAGAGAGCACCACTGCACGCCAGCCTGGGCAACAGAGCAAGACTCCGTCTCAAAAAAAAAAAAAAAAAAGAGAAAAAGAAATTGAAATTAAAAGCATCCAGACTGGGTGTGGTGCCTCACACCTATACTCCTAAAACTTTGGGAGGCTGAGATGGGAGGATCGCTTGAGGCCAGAAGTTCAAGACCAGCCTGGGCAACATAGTGAGACCCTCTCTCTACAAAAAGTTTTTTTTTAAAGCTGGGCGTGGTGGCACATGCCTGTAGTTGTAATACACCTGTAGTCCCAGCTACTTGGGAGGCTGAGGCAGCAAGACTGCTTGAGCCCAGCTGTTTGAGGCTGCAGTGAGCCATGACTGCAGCAGTGCACTCCAGCCTGGGTGACAGAGTGAGATTCTGTTTCTTAAAAAGAAGAAAGGAAGGAAAGAAAAAGAAAAGAGAAGGGAAAGGGAAGGGGAGATTAAAAGCATTGCATCCAGATTGGAAAGGAAGAACTAAAACTTTATTTGCAGACAACATGATCTTGTATTTAGAAAATCCAAAGTAATCTACCAAAACAACAGCAAAAGGACCTACTAGAACCAACCCTACTAGAATAAACAAGTTTAGTAAAGCTGCAGAACACAAGACCAATATAAAAAAATCAATTGTATTTCTATGTATTACCAATGATCGATTGGAAATCAAAATTAGAAAATACCTTTTACTGTGAATGAAAACACATAATACTTATATATTCCAGACACAAAGGCTGGAATTTTTTTAGAACTACTGAGAAAAATTAAAGATGACTTAAATAAATGGAAAGATAAAGCATATTCACAGATTAGAAGACTCAATTTTGTTAGGATTGCATTCTCCCTAAATTGATCTATATCATCCCACAAATAAAAGACCACAACCACATCCAGAGGATTTCACTGGAGAATTCTAAATATATATTCAAGAATTCGATGCAATCCCTCAAGATCCAAGGAGGCGTTTTGTAGTTGACAAGTAGATCCTAAAATTTATATGGGAATGCAAAGAACTTAGAGCAGCATAAACGATTTTGAAAAGGGTGTACCAGCCGGGTGCAGTGGCTCACGCTTGTAATCCCAGGACTTTGGGAGGCCAACACGGGCGGATCACAAGGTTAGGAGTTCGAGACCAGCCTGGCCAATATAGTGAAACCCCGTCTCTACTAAAAATACAAAAAATTAGCCGGGCGTGGTGGCGTGCACCTGTAGTCCCAGATACTTGGGAGGCTGAGGCAGAATTGCTTGAACCCGAAAGGCAGAGGTTGCAGTGAGGCGAGATCGCGCCACTGCACTCCAGCCTGGGTGACAGAGGGAGACTCCATCTCAAAAAAAAAAAAAGAAAAAAGAAAAAAGAAAGAAGAGAGAGAGAAAGGTGTACCAAGCTGGAGGGAAGACCCTATCCCATTTTCCTAAACTTACCATAAAGCAATTGTCAAATGCAATTTGGGTGTAAGGACAGACACAGAGATCAAATGAACAGAATGGAATGTCCAAATATAAACTCTTACATTTATAGTCCATTGATTTTCAATAAATTTTCAATAAATGGCCAAGGCAATTCAATAGGGTACTTCTGACAAACCGTACTGAAACAATTGGATATCTATACATGCAGAAAAGGTGAATTTATATCCTCACCTCACAATAAGTAAATGCTGAGTCAAACAGAATCTAAGAACTAAAATTATAAATCTTCTAAAAGAAAACAGTTTTGTGTTAGGCAAAGTTTTCTTGGATAAGACATCAAAAACATTATACGTAGAAGAAAAAACTGGTAAGGAGATGTGGTCAGACTTCCCAGATAGACCTTTCAACATCACCTTTACCATCTGAGTGTTACATTTATATTACCTAATAAAATAAATCAGCCAAGTACTTTGACCTTCATTTGTTCTTTCATTTAAAGACTGCTTATTATTATTGTTGTTATTATGATTTTTTAAACAGAGTCTTGCTTTGTCGCCCAGGCTGAAGTGCAGTGGCGCAATCTTGGCTCACTGCAACCTCTGCCTCCCAGGTTCAAGCAATTCTTGTGCCTCAGCCTCCCAAGTAGCTGGGATTATAGGTGCCCACCACCATGCCCAGCTAATTTTTATATTTTTAGTAGAGACGGGGTTTTGCCATGTTGGCCAGGCTGGTCTTGGATTCCTGGCCTCAACTGATCCACCCACCTTGGCCTCCCAAAGTGCTGGGATTACAGGCATGAGCCACTGCGCCCGGCCAAAAACTTGTTTAAGCATCTATTTATGAAATTCTGAGAAAAAAAGCTAATAAGGTACCCTCACCTTTGGCTAACAGAAGAACAGATAATGAACAGGAAAAACAAACCTTTCCTGAAATTTTAATATTCCACTATTTTTTTTTACTCCTCTCTTTGCTTCTATACAGACAAAAAAGGCCTCCACAGAGCTGCTATGGGGTGTTGCGAAATCAAGACTGATATTCGAGCAAGAAAAACAAGATTCAAATGGAGATTGTAAGTATGCCTTGACTCTCTTCAGTTCTAACCTTCAGAAATTATGGGAAACAAAATAATTTTGTATTCAGTAATGCTCATGTTTAGAGAAAATACACACAGAAAAAGAGATCCTTGGCAAAACAGCAAGCAAAGTCCTACCTGCTGTGTTGGGTAGGATGGGGGTGGACTGTCTGCTTTGCTCTCCTCTGTCCTGGGGCTCCTGCTTCCCAGCACTCCATCTTCCTTCGGGGCCCCTGGGGGCTCCCCACTACTCTCGCCGTCCGCTTCTTCATCATCAGCTTCTGAGGAACTACTGCTGGTACTGCTTATCTGAGGAGACTTTAAAGACAATCTTTTGTAATTTGCACTTTTCAAAACAGAGTAATATAAAATATTAAAATGTCAGACCATCATTTTATGTCATTTATTGTTGCTACGAAGAAGCCACGTCCATACCTCATCCTTCAGGGCCATGTTTTCCCCGCCACCATTCAATTCGCTGTGGATTCCATTCATGTTGGCCACCACCTCGGTATCATCATAATTACTCAATGGATAAATATCAGCAAATTTGGCTGACAATGGTGCAACATCTTCATCATCACTACAACTGACACAAGCAGAGATGGTCACTGTGAGGTCATTCAATTGTGAAAGACAATGAGTAAACCAGCCACTAAGCACAGGTATTTCCTGGACAGATCACGGCTTTCATTTACAAAGAGTATTAGTTAAGTATCATTCCTACCACTAACATTTCTTAGTAACCTCATCATGAGAAAAATGCTTGGAAGATTAACATTTGTGCCATTTGGAAGAGTAAAAAAAAAAGACAAACAGAAAAGCCTCCAAAAGTAGAAATATTAAGGAAACTACAAAAATTTAACCAGACTGATTAACGTTTCCATTTGACCTGAAAAGCGCTGGTATAAAACTGGTCTCTCTGCTACTCCCAAGACAACACAATTTGTGATTAAAATTAAAGGGGTACCGATGGCAACCTTAGGTGTTTAGTGTTTGCTTTTTCAACTTAGGGCTGAAATTTTCAGAAATAGTCAGTTGAACAAAACTTTAAAGGCACTTATGTAACAGAAGACTAATTTTTTTTGCTTTAAGGCCAGTCATGGCCTGGTCACTCATGATCGTAATTAAATATCAGCTTTAGCAAGACATCTAAGCAACAGGCAAATGAAAAATTTACTGAAATTAATTTTATTTTATTTAATTATTTTTTTGAGGCAGTGTCTTGCTCTGTCTCCCAGGCTGGAGTACAGTGGCACAATCTCGGCTCACTGCAAGCTCCACCCCCCGGGTTCACGCCATTCCCCTGCCTCAGCCTCCCGAGTAGCTGGGACTACAAGCGCCCGCCACCACGCCCGGCTGATTTTTTGTATTTTTAGTAGAGATGGGGTTTCACTGTGTTAGCCAGGATAGTCTCGATCCCCTGACCTGGTGATCCGCCCGCCTCGGCCTCCCAAAGTGCTGGGATTACAGGCATCAGCCACTGCACCCGGCCTGAAATTAATTTTAAACAGATTTCAAGGCTTTAGCCTACAGAGACCACTTAAGATGCAGCTCTGGTGCATTAAAAGAGCTGGCACATTTAAGCTCAGTGCAATAAGATGCTCCAAGGTCCACAAAAACATGCACTGAGTCCATCTTCAGCCTGGGCACACAGCAACCTCCAGAAGGCAAAACCCTAGGAACTCGTGATCTCACTTCCTAGAATGAGTGAAGAGTGTCCAGGACTACCAAATTCCGGTGTCTTTTCAACACATTACAAGTAACGTGCTAGAGTCTGGAGCTCACCAGAGGTAAGTACAAACAGCACCCACAAGGTGCAGAGTCCTAGGGCTTCCTGCAGGCCCACTGCACCTGGGACGCTGCCTGGGCCAATGCTCATACACACTCCTGAGGATGACCATCGGCACAATTTACAGATGAGAAAACTGAGGTTCTAGTGAAGTAACTCAGCCATTTGCTCCATGTGACGGCAGGAGGCTTCACCAGCCCTAGCTCCGTAAAGATCCAACCCATAAGATCCAGGAAGTACTGTGTGGTACACTGACTAGAATCACATTGTTCTTTTTAACCAACTTAGAAAAGGCACCAAGAAAGAGACAATACAAATGAAAAGATAACACTGGAGATTTTCAAATCATAGTTTACATTTGGAAGACATTGATCACAAGCTGCTGAAGGCCCAGATGTCCCGAGAACCTAGGCTCCCCGTAACTGGTGATGGGCAGTTCCGGCCCAAGGAGAAAGGCTCCCACAGCCAATTTCTTCCACTACCACACGTGACACAAGAGACCATAACTGACATCAGCAGCTGTGACAAATGAACAGGGATGAAATTTTCCATCTTAAATTTTCATTAGGCTATATATGTTTAATTTTTATGTTTTAGTAAGAAGTTGGATAACAGCCAGCTGCAAAAATGTCAACACTCTTTCTTGTGCCCTGGAGAGTACACAGTGTCTCTAAGGCAATAAACAGCAGCCTGCAATCTTTGTATGAAGAGAGTCAGTGAGTTTAAACCAGTCCTTTCAGAATTATTTTGTCTGAGAACAAGCCCAAATTGAAAATGGAAAGACTGAAGGAAAACGTCAGTCACCATGAGAAATCCAGACAGAAGGAATGAACACAAGTCAGTTGGTCAGAGAAATCCCAGAAACGCTGCACAGCCAAGGTCAGGAACAACAATCTCTCCCACTGCACACCTCCACATGGAACATGATGCCTGTGTGCTCTACGATACATGTAAACTAAACCTAAGCTGACTTTGGCAACTACACATGATCATGTGCAACCCTTTTGGAAATTAGCATGTGAAGCCTCCCCAAATGACAGGGTCACAACTCTGAAGAAATCTGGGACCAGCCAACTACAATGTGAATTGGTGACAGCTGCACAACAATGTACTTCTAATCATGCGGGAACATGAAAAACAGAAACCTTCAACTGCTTGCTAAAGCGATCACCTGAGTTCTTAGCAAGACATGAAACAAGCATGAGTGCTGGGCTGACAGTGAGACAGGACAGACGGCGGACTGGTCACCCTTTAGGAGAATGAGGAGATGTGAGGCCGGAATTAGAGACACTTCTTCTCTGCATACCAACATGTTTTTTCTTTACTGGCCTTTATTAATTTACCATGTTTTTTTTTTCCCAGATAAACAGTGTTAAAAGTTTGGGTTTACTGATTTCATGTTTTAAAAGCTGCATTAAAAACCTCAGGGTCCCTTGTCATGAAAAGCACAATAATGATGTTCATACTTCTGTGGACATTACTGTATGTATTTCTCATTGCTGGGGCGACTTAAATTTCGGAAACTTTATTACAAAGTCACAACTTACAAAGTTGGTGCCGAGCCACTGTCTGTGAGGATGAGCCTGGGGTGCTGCTGAATTGTGATGGGAGAGCTGGAGCCGGACCCCGAGCTTGCAGATGACACACTGGGCGGGCTCCTCTCAGCAAGATAGTCAGGAGCAGGATCCACCTGAAGTGGGAGCTGGTGAATGTGGATGTCATCAGTGACGGGGGGGTCCATGATACCACACGTGAGGATGTGTGAGAGACTGCAGTCATCGCAAGCACATCTGATCAGGAATTAAGGACAGTTACCAAGCCAGCCAATGCACAAGACTAGACCATGCTCTCTAAGGGTCGGTTCTAGGCCTCCGCTCAGCCCAGTGAAGGTCTCATGGGCCAGTCGTGCCGACACCACAACCCAGGCTTACCTTCTCCGGTAGTTGCAGTTGGGGCAGTCGGGCATGCTCAGCCGGGACGATAACATGTGCCTCATGGTGTCTGTGAAGTTGTTCTCGCCAGTAACTGCTTTCTTATTGGTTAACTAGAGGAAATTTTAAAATGCTTTAATCTTGCAAGACCCTTCCCCGAGACATGGCTCATTATTTTTCAGTAATTCTGCTGACATGTATCATGTTCACGGGCACTGCTTCCTCAGCGGGACAGGACCAGGAATACAGGGGCAGCAGACCTGGAGTCGGCAGCTAGCTGGGGGCTGAGCTGCAAAGGGCTCAGGTACCAGGAGACCCTAATCGCTTTTGTCTTCAGCAAACATGCTGCAGTGCGCCCTCACAGCACACACCTGATGCAGACACCCGGCCTTTACCCTGTCTGCCATGTGCTTGGTACTTGCAAGGTACTGAGAACAGAGCTGTAGGAATGAAAACTGGCACGTGGAGGGCAAGGGGTCGGCCTGGGAGCTATTGAGGAAATGGCACCTCAACTTCTAACAGACAAGGTGAGCATCTGCATTTCAAAGGAGAAGGAACTCTGGACCCACTCTGGCAATGGGACAGGTGGCAGCTGGAAGGGCCACTCAAAAGGACAGGATGGCCGGGAAAGGTGGCTCACGCCTGTAATCCCAGCACTTTGGGAAGCAGAGGCAGGCGGATCACCTGAGGTCAGGAGTTTGAGACCAGCCTGGCCAACATGGTGAAACCCCATCTCTACTAAAAATACAAAAATTAGCCAGGCGTGGTGGCTGGCACCTGTAATCCCAGCTACTCAGGAGGCTGAGACACGAGTACTGCTTGAACCCGGGAGGCAGAGGTTGCCGAGTGAGCCGAGTTCACGCCACTGCACTTCAGCCTGGACGACAGAGTGAGACTTTGTCTCAAAACAACAACAACAAAAGCACAGGGACACATGCAGAATGGGGAAAGGGAAGAGGTAAGCATGCCACAACACTGGTGCCATCTGTATACCTGTGGTGCCCAGAGGAGACCACGGGCATGCAAATGTGGAGACAGGCATGGGGTCAAGGCCAGGGAACCACCAATATTTGCAGAAAGGCCAATGAAGTTGGAGTTCGTAAAGGAGATGGAGAGAAGTGTCAGAGAACAGGAAGAGAGTCGATGTGGCATGTGGATGGGAGATCTGGGGAAGCCAAGTTTCCAGATGAAGCCAAGGGCCCCCTGACCAGATACAGGACATCACTAGCAAGCTCTGCCAAACAGCTCCAGCAAAGGTGGAGCACAAGCCTGCCTGGAGGAGGCACCGCCAGGAAGATGAGGAAGGGAGAGTCCAGATCTGCCAGCTGCCATGTTGAAGGCACGGCACCTGGCAATGTCTGGAGATCTGAGCGCTCTGTCTGGGGATGCTGGGCCCCCATTCCAGCTCTGGGACATCAGGCAACATCCTTAACCTCACCCTATCACCCTCCTTCGTATGTAAACTGCAGATGGCACCATCTGCCTCATAGGGGACTGTGGGGACTCAGGTAATATCCTTTGCAAAATACCCAGAGCTGCTGTGGGATAGAGAGGCCACTCAATACACATGGGTTTTTCTTGAGGCGTATATGGAAGATAACGAAATAGGTGAAAATTAGTTTATCTTGAGATTAAAAACACCATCTTGAACAGTTTTTAACACTGGCAAAACATGCCAATGTGGTCCTCCAATGCTGTTCTAACAAAGCACATCAACATGCAGTGAAGTCATTTGCTGTCAGGACAGATTTCTACTTCCTTTAATTGCCTCTCTTATTGACAAGCTTACCTGTTCTTCAATGAATCTTCTTTGTTTAAAAAGCTCCCAGTCTTCTGTTAACATGCGCTGCTTGGTTTTCATTGTCATCTAGTAAGGGGATGTAAAAAAAAGAAAAAAAAGAAAAACTTTAATACCTGCGACAATTATACAAGACATTTTCAAGAGGAGACTTTCTTAAAATGATATATATGAGAGAAACATCATCTGCAAACAGAATAAAGATACAATACTACAAATATGTTAACAGGTACTTCTTTATTTTACTCAAACTCATCACAAGTACTTTTCTCACATGAAAGACAGAGATGAATAAACAGTAAAAAGAGAAATCAAGATATTCTGACTAAATCTGTCAATACAGTGGATGAACATTCACTATTTACTGAATGCCCATTATGTGCCCTGAATGTGTTAGAAATAAGCAAGATGATGGCAACTCGGTCCTGCCACACGAAGAGCTCAGACTACAGGAAAGGAAGAGCTATTAACAGGCATATGAGACTTAAAAAGCAAAGCAAAACAAAACTAACAAAGAAGTTAGGAGTTAAAGGCAAAAAGAGAAATTACTGAGGAAACAGAGAAGCATATGTGATTAATAAAACCGAAAGTCGGTTCTGTAAGTTTCTGTCAAGGCTGAAAAAGGGGGAAAAAGGTAACATTAAAAAAAAATCAGGATTGAGAAAGGATATGGGTACATATGAAGATTGTTTTGTTTTGTTTTTGAGACTGAGTCTCGCTATATCACCCAAGCTGGAGTGCAGTGGCACAATCTCGGCTCAGTGCAACCTCTGCCTCCTGGGTTCAAGCGATTCTTGTGCTTCAGCCTCCTGAGTTAGCTGGGATTATAGGTGCCCGCCACCACGCCCAGCTCATTTTTCTATTTTTACTAGAGACGGTGTTTCACCATGTTGGCCACGCTGGTCTTGAACTCCTGGCCTCAAGTGATCCACCTGCCTCGGCCTCCCAAAGTGCTGGGATTATAAGCGTGAGCCACTGTGCCCGCCTGGCCAGAAGATTGTTTTTAAACTGTGAGACAAAGTATCTTTATAAGTTGATACTTTGTAACATCTAAAGAAGAGTTACAAACAAGGGGCTCATGGGCTATTTTGTCCGACTTGCACTTCGCCTCTTTTTAAAAGTGTTCGAGATTTCACCTAATAATCCAGATTTCTGGCTTCTCTTGACAACTTGGCAGCTCTGGTGGCCCTGTGAAGACCGTTGGACCCAAGTGGGGACTGCCCCTAACAGAGAACAGGAGGACACACGCACGCACACACAGGTGTGGCCTTCGCTACCCATGCCCCAGGCTCCACTAGGGCCTATCCCAACTGAGGGCACTTTCAAGGTGAGGGTGGTGACGGCCATGAGCACCACAGGAACGCTGGGGCCGCTCTACCCTGTATCATCCATTTCCGTGACTTTCCCTAGCCCTGCAGGTGTGAGTTTACAACCCTTTACTAAACGATATGGATAACTTCTTGAGCCAAATTCTATTTGTAAAACTGACTCGAGGGAGAAGGAAACCTGAAATACACTAATAAATGTCATATAAATGAAAAAGGCAGACAAGATCTATAGTTCTTGTTCTTCTTCCCTGTAAAAATGAATTAGGCCCCAAAGTTTTATGGTAGGTTCTATCAAACCCTTCATGGGACAGAAAATTTAAACTATTCCTGAAAATTGCAAAAACACAGAGTTTCTCAATTCATTCTATGAAGCTAGCACAACCTTTATACAAAACAAATAAGACCTCAAAGACCAAGACAACTCAATTATACCTCAGAATATAGATATAAAAGTCCTGGCTGGATGCAGTGGCTCACACCTGTAATCCCAGCACTTTGGTAGGCCAAAGCAGGAGGATCACTTGAGGCCAGGAATTTGAGAACAGTCTAGGTAATAAGGCAAGACCCCCACCGCTACAAAAAATTTCATTTGTTTGTAAATAAAATTATCTTTGAGACAAGGTCTCTTGCTCTGTCACCAAGGCTGGACTACAGTGGTGTGATCACAACTTACTGTAGCCTCAACCTCCTGGGCCTATGATCCTCCCACCTCAGCCTCCCAAGTAGCTAGGACCACAGGCACACACCACCACACCTGGCTAATTTTTTTTTTTTCCTTGTAGAGATGGGGTTCTCCCTATGTTGCCCAGGTTGGTCTCAAACTCCTGGGCTCAAGCGATCCTTCTGCTTTGGCCTCCCAAAGCGCTGGGATTACAGGTGTGAGCCACTGCACCAAGCCAAAACTTAGCTGGCACACTGGCATGTGCCTATGGTCCTAGCTACTCAGGAGGCTGAAGTGGGAGGAGAGCTTGAGCCCAGGAGTTCGAGGCTGCCGAGAACTAATATCTTGTCATTGCACTCCAGCCTGGCCAGCAGTGTGAAACCCTGTCTCTAAAAATAATTTTATATAGCTGTCCAAATACACACACACACACAGGCGCACACGCACACACACCCTAAATCAAATATCAGCTAATAAATTTAATAATGGACTAAAGAATGACATATCATGGTCTACTAGTGTTTCATCCCAGGAACGCAAGAATGTCTCAAAATTAGGTAACCTAAACTCTTAACTCATACAGAAATTGATATAAGAAAAATCATACCATCAATTTTGACATCTTCCTGTTTTATTTTTTAAATGACAGCCTAAATGAACTAGAAATAAAAGTAAACTTCTTTAATTTGCTAGAAAGTATCAAAAGTCTGTATGGCAAGCATCAAACTTCATGGTGAAACACTCACAGCAGCCCCTCGAAGCCAGGACTGGACAAGGGTGCCAGTATCAATGCTCTTATTCACACTGGTCTGAAGGTCCTAGTGGAAGCCAAAAAAAGGGGACAAATGCTGGAAAAGATGAGATAAACCTATCATTATTTGTAGAAGATACCGTGATTTCCTAGACTCCCAGATTCAAGACTCAACTCAAAAACTACAAGAGTTAATGCCGGCATCTGGCGAGATGACTGGTCACAGGGCATCTCCATTTTCCCAGTTTCCAGCATGAATGCTTTAAACACACATTCCCCACTCAAGATGCCGGTCATAGCAGCCCCTCAAACTACAGACTATGGAGGCACAAAATGGGTCAAGATTTACAAACTATAAAACCATAATACAATATATTTTTAAAAACCTTAAAAAAGAGTGACATACCATATTCTTGGATGGGAAGATTCAATATTGGTGCCAATTCTCCCTTTTCATTGTATATGTCTGCAGTTATTATAAAATCTTAGTGTACAGTGTAAGAGTTGTTTGATAAATAACATCAATAAAAACCTCTTCCTTGACTCTCTCCTCACAGCCTCAGGGTAATTTTTTTTTTTTTTTGGAACAAATTTGGGTACCTGCAGGCTTATGTATGTGTCAAACAACAGAGAAAGAATGAATTTTAGACAGCAAACATAAAAATAATTGATTTCAAACTTCCAGCCAGGGCAACACGGTGAAACCCCGTCTCTACCAAAAATACAAAAAAAAAAAAATTAGCCAGGCATGGTGGTGTGCGCTGTGATCCCAGCTACTCTGGAGGCTGAGGTGGGAGGGCTGCTTGAGCCCAGCAGGCAGAGGTTGCAGTGAGCTGAGATGACACCACCGCCTAGTTGAGAGAGTAAGACTCCATCTCAAACAAACAAACAAAACCTACCAACTCTCTTGCCACATACATACATACTTATTTGTGAACAGAGACTCAATTATTTTACACGTATTCAACATTTTAAAACCTCTGAATCAGTATAAAATTTCTAAAATGTTATTGATTAGAAGCAACCAATGGTCATTCAAAGGTTTTAAATTAAATAGTGCATTAAAACGGCTCCAGTGGAGAGTGGAGTGGCCACAAACCAAGAACTCCAGGGGTCACTGCAGTTGCCCCCAAAGCCTTCAGGGGAACATAGCCCTGCTGACATACTGATTCTGAACTTCTGGCCTCAAGAACTGTGAGCATAAATTTCTGTTGTTTTCAGCTCCCCACAACCTCCCACCCATGCATACATGGTTCCAGAATGACTATTATTCTCTGGATGTTACTAAAGTGGCTCAATTTCCCTCAATTGTATTAGTGGCAGATTGTTTCTCATGGTTTCTTCACAAGACAGTGAAAATAAAAATGCATCTCCTGGCTGGGCATGGTGGCTCACGCCTGTAATCCCAGCACTTTGGGAGGCTGAGGTGGGTGGATGATGAGGTCAAGAGATCTAGACCATCCTGGCCAACAGGGTGAAACCTTGTCTCTACTACAAATACAAAAATTAGCCGGGCGTGGTGGCGGGCGCCTGTAGTCCCTACTACTCGGGAGGCTGAGGCAGGAGAATTGCTTGAACCCAGGAGGCGGAGGTTGCAGCGAGCCAAGATCACGCCACTGCACTCCAGCCTGGTGACAGAGAGAGACTTCGTCTAAAAAAAAAATTAATAAATAAAAATAAAAAGCATCTTCTGGTTGCTTTAGTGAAGAGACTGGTTTTCTCTTTGTAAAAGCAATGTAACATGCAATTTTAAAGAAATACACTTTACTTTTTAAGTGACACTGTTATTTTCTCCCTAGAGAGAACATGTATGTTATTTTTACATATATACCATTTTCCCTAGAACAACAGCAATAATACCATATATAATATTTCAAAATAAATGTTTACCTTCAAGAAACACATACCTCAAGAAATTACTATTCCCAAAGGATTTTTCAGTCTTAGTAAAAGAATTTCCCTAAGGGCATTTTTGTGTTTAGTTACAGTTCAATTGGAGAAATGAATCTCTGAAACTAGAACTTTATCTGCCATTTCCATCACATGTGGAACTAAGGACAGCACCCCAGGCTCTTAGGGGCAGCATGTTATGCTACGTAGGACACCGCTGACCTAAACCCCAACAGGCCTGCCTGGCTGAGACCCTTGGGAGCCTCCTGTCATCTGCAGATGTGGTAACACCAGGAAGCAGTAGTGAGGCTCTAGCCACACTGGGTTTGGCACAGCACTCGGTAACGGTTCATCTTCCTTCTCTTTCATCTCTTTCCCTATGTTATCACTAACTATACTATTTTTCTGAAGTCACCTGAAGGTTACAAGTTATTCACAACCTCAGAAACTTATATCGATACATGAAGGGAAAGCCAGGTGATATGGCTTAGATTTGTGTCCCTGCCCAAATCTCATGTCAAACTGTAATCCCCATTGTTGGAGATGGGGCCTGGTGGGAGGTGATCAGATCATGGGGGCAGATTTCCCCGAAGGTGCTGTTCTCGTGATAGCGAGTTCTCAGAAGATCTGGTTGTTTAAAAGTGTATAGCACCTCCCCACCCCCCTTCCTCCTACTCCAGCCACGTAAGATGTGCTGGCTTCCCCTTCACCTTCCACCATGATTGTAAGTTTCCCGAGGCCTCCCAGCCATGCTTCCTACACAGCCACAGAACCATGAGCCAATTAAACTGCTTTTCTTTATAAATTATCCAGTCTCAGGTATTTCTTTACAGCAATGCAAGAATGGACTAATACACCAGGGATAAATCAAGTGAACAGCATCAATCCTACAGAAGAAAAACACCAAATGCAGGAGAAAGGGAGGTGGGAGTTCCATTCAGAAAAGCTTCCAGACTCAAAGCTTCTCCGCAATAGGCCAGCGTCTCCTGTTCAACACCAGGACAGGAAGCACCGACACACCCAAGTCATCTTTGTTGACAGGCAAGGCTGATTTGCACTTAGACTTGCAGACAAGTGCCTCCCATGAAGGGTACTCTGCAAATCCCTGGGAAACAATGAATACCAGGCACAGAGGCCACCAGCCCCAGTCAGGGACAGATGCGTCCCTGAAATGAAATCTGAGATGAGACCTCATGGTCACCTAGTCCAAATACCTCTCCAACTATTCTCCACATTCCCTATCACGGGGAACTCATCTCCACACTACAGCCCACTCTGCCTTCGAACGACCCTTGCAAGGGACTCTTTCTGATCACACACATCTACACGGGGTCTGGACTCTGCTCCTGGGGGCTGTCTGGGACGAGCTGAATGTCTGCTTCACAATGGTCACTTCTTGACCACTCAGGCCAGCAACCTCTTATGCTTCCCTGCCAGGGGGATCCAGCCTGGTCAGAGCTGTCCTGAGGACAGGCAGCGAGGCTGCTACCACACCCTGATTACAGGACCTTCCACGTCTGCCGTGACGTCATGTCAACCTGTCACATTGATATGGTTCACCTTTGTCCCCACCCAAATCTCATGTCAAACTGTAATCCCCACATGTCAGGGGAGGAAGCTGGTGGGAGGTGATGGGATCATGGGGGCGGATTTCCCCCATGCTGTTCTCATGATAGCGAGTTCTCACAAGATGTGGTGGCTCAGAAGTGTGGCATTTCCCCTCTTGCTCTCTCTCTCCTGCCACTGTGTAAGACGTGCCTTGCCTCTTCTTCTCCTTCCGCCATGATTATAAGTTTCCTAAGGCCTCCCCAGCCATGCGGAACTGTGAATCAATGAAATCTCTGTTCTTTATAAATTACCCAGAATCAGGTAGGTTTTTTTTTTTTTTTTTTTTTTTTTTTGAGACAGAGTTTCACTCTTGTTGCCTAGGCTGGAGTGCAATGGCATGATCTCAGCTCACCCCAACCTCTGCCTCCCGGGTTCAAGTGACTCTCCTGCCTCAGCCTCCTGAGTAGGTGAGATTACAGGCATGTGCCACCACGCTCGGCTAATTTTGTATTTTTAGTAGAGACGGGGTTTCTCCATGTTGGTCAGGCTGGTCTTGAACTCCCGACCTCAGGTGATCCGCCCACCTTGGCCTCCCTAAGTGCTGGGATTACAGGCATAAGCATCAAGCCCGGCCTCAGGTAGTTCTTTATAGCAGTGTGAAAATGGACTGATACACACACCCTTCCAGGTCTGATGCCACCCTCCAGTGGATTCACCAACACTCAGCTTCTCCATCTGCACATCTGTTACTGCTACAAACACTAACAAGACTGTGGAGGAGGGCCCTGAGACAGCGTTCTCTGGGCCAAAGGCAAATACCGTTGCTGCCATTAGAGTGTACTGTGGGCGGCTATCCATGCCTACCCAGAAGGTGCTTGGGGCTCCTCTTTTTTTATGAGGTCCTTGGTAAAGGTAGGCGGGGTCCTATGCACTTGGGAGGTTTCAATGACCTAATGCAATACAACTTGACTGCAGCTCATGTTGGCAAGACAGAGACTTAGCAGGTGGCACTATGTCGTCAACAGAGACGCTCTTGGATTAAGGAGCCTTTCACGTGCTTCCCACAAGCAGCCTCTCTGGGAGTCTTGAAACCCCGCCCTGCACAGCAGCCTCTCCCTGGGCTTCAGAGCCCTGAGCTCCCATCTCTGCCCCCAGCCAGGGTGGTCTTGGCTTCCCCCACCGCACCCGTGAGGCCAGAGCAGGTGCGCTTCGTTCCCTTGAGCCCCGGTGACGAGAGTGAGCCGGGCAGGAAAGCCGGCCCCTCGCCTCCCGTTTTCCTTCTCAAGGTCTTTCCTTCACAGTGTCTGCTGATGGCCTGAGATCTCATGCTCCTCCCTCCTTCTGTGCTCTCAATAAACCACCCTGCGTGGGTGCCATGGGATGTGCTCTAGAGCAGTGGTCCCCAACCTTTTTAGGACCAGGGACCGATTTCATGGAAGACAACTTTTCCACAGACCAGGTGAGGCAAGGGGATGGTTCTGGGATGATTCAAGCTCATCACATTTATTGTGCACTTTGTTTCTATTATTATTACACTGTAATATAGAATGAAATAATTATACAACTCACCACAATGCACAATCAGTGGGAGCCCTGAGCTTGTTTTCCTTCAACTAGATGGTCCCATCTAGGGGTGATGGGAGACAGTGACAGATCATCAGGCATTAGATTCTCATGAGGAGCGTACAATCTAGATCCCTTGCACACGCAGTTCACAACAGGGTTCATGCTTCTGTGAGGATCTAATGTCTCTGCTGATCTGACATGAGAAGTTCAGGCGGTAATGCAAGCAATAGGGAGTGGCTATAAACACTGACAGGCTTCACTGGCTCACCGGCCACTCACCTCCTGCTGTGCGGCCTGGTTCCTAACAGGCCATGGATTAGTACTGGTCTGTGACCCAAGGGTTAGGGACCCCTGCTCTGTGGGGCACCCAGTAACCAGCAGCCCACAGTGCAATACCAACACAGGGACTATTTACTGTCCCTATGCCTATATATTTTTTTCATTTTTTGAGATAGGGTCTCACTGTTGCCCAGGATGGAGTGTGGTGGCATGATCATAGCTCACCACAGCCTCAACCTCCTAGGCTCAAGTGATCCTCCCATCTCAGCCTCCCGAGTAGCTGAAACCACAAGTGCACACTACCATGGCAGGCTAATTTTTGTATTTTTGTAGAGACAAGGTCTATCTATGTCACCCAGGCTGATCTCAAACTTCTGGGCTCAAGTAATCCACCTGCCTCAGCCTCCCAAAGTGCTAGGAATACAGGTGTGAGCCACTAAGCCTGGCTTTTTTTTTTTTTTGAGACAGGGTCTCACTCTGTCACCCAGGCTGCAGTGCAGTGGCACCATCATAGATCACTGCAGCCTCTAACTCTTGGTCTTAAGTGATCCTCCCCCACTCACTCTCTGGAGTGGCCGGAACCACAAACACATGGCACCCAGCCTGGCTAATTTTTTAATTTTTTGTAGAGACAAGGTCTCACTATGTTGCCCAGGCTGGTCTCAAACTCCTGGGCTCAAGTGATCCTCCCACCTTAGCCTCCCAAAGTGCTGAAATTACAGGTGTGAGCCACTGCACCCGGCCAGTTTTACTTTTTAAAAATAACACAGAAAAAACTTATTTGGAATTAAAAGCTCGTACAACACTAAAACATCACCTAACATAATTATCTCATTTTGCAGGTGGGGAGGGAAAAGACTCATGGGGCAGATTCGGGACATTCTGGTGTTGACTGCCGTGCAGGGTTCTCCCTGGGACCCAAGTCAAGAACATCCCAGGGAGTGGTGACCTGGACACACTACTGGCCCTCCTGCACGGCCACAGCCCTGAAGAGCCTCTGCTGAAGATGCCCACTTCCTGGAGAAGGTTAATGCCCACTGTCCTAGCTTCCCCCAACTCCTGCTCCCTCTACCAGAACAGCAAACTTGTGAAAATGGGCTGGTGCACCCACAGATGGCAGAGGGGAATGCAGCTTTCAGCGCCCTCTCTGCTGTGCTGCCCCCACATGGCACAGCTGCAGCCCCTGGGATGCTCCAGGCCTCACGAGATGAAGGCTGCTGAGGTGCTGCTGCAGCAGGAGACTCTGCCCTCCCCACCTGGCATCCAGACCCTGCTCTCACAGTAGTCCAGGCTAAGAAGTCGCTGGTCAGTGACAAGCCACAGCAGGAAAGTCTCTGGTTGCAAAAACAGACAAAAACATGAATTAGGAATACACCCACTTTGAAGAAAACACAAAACAGCAACTGCTCTATCAGGCCCCACCATGAGGCACAGGACACAGAGGGAGTCTCCCAGGACCAAAGTGATCTCTGAGGCCCCTCCTCACCCTGATGTGCTGTGCGTACAGCAGCCAAGGAAGAGGCGCAGAGTCATGGGAGAGTCTCAGGGCCACCTGCCCTAAGACAAGCTCAACAGCACAGAATTCCGCATGTGACGAAGTTGGAACTTACTCCACTGAAGCTGATGCAGGTTCAAAAAAAGCCAGCAGGCCAGGCGCAGTGGCTCACAAATGTAATCCCAGTACTTTGGGAGGCTGAGAATGCAGAAGAATGGAGTAAGAGAAAACCCGCGAAAATCCAAACAACAGACCATTTGTAGCTCTAGTCCCTGTGGCTGCAGTAGAGAACAGCAACAGAAAACACGGCCTGTAGCTGTGAAATCAATGACACACTTCTCGGAGGGAGCAAGCACATGCTAGTCCCTTCCTTCTTCCCAGTCCCTCACAGCACTGACAAGGAACACTGACAAGGAGCCACAGGTGGCATCCACATGGCACTCACCATGCCAGGGCAGACATGGAACCAGCACATGTCTTAGGCTAGAGCCCAGGTTCCATTTTCCTACAGAGAGTCTCCGAAGTGCAAAAGAGAAACTCAGTCATTCCTTCTTTACCCCTGCTCACACTAGTGTCATCTTTAAACCAGGGCCGCTCTCAATTCCTTCCTGGCCCAACCCTGCTTTAAGAGAGCAGGCAGACCAGGGGTGGGAAGCGGGGGGAGGGGGCGCCGTCTCAAAGCCCTGCTCTGTCTGACAGGCTTGGGCTGCCTGAGTGCCCTCCCTTCAGATCCACCTCCAGCAGGTGCCCTCCCTCTTCTGTCTTCCACCTGGTGAGCCACCTGCCACCTGTGCATGTGTCTGCACTCCCTTCTAGACTAGGACAGATGGACAATGAGCTCTCAACAGCAGAGTGCTCAGTAAACAGCTCCTGGACTTAAAAAACCTCCTACCTGGACCAGGCGTGGTGGCTCACTCCTGTAATCCCAACACTTTGGGAGGCTGAGGCAGGGAAACCACCTGAGGTCGGGAGTTCGAGACCAGCCTGACCAACATGGAGAAACCCCGTCTCTACTAAAAATACAAAATTAGCCAGGCATGGTTGGTGCATGCCTGTAATCCCAGCTACTCGGGAGGCTGAGGCAGGAGAATCACTTGAACCCGGGAGGCGGAGGTTGGGGTGAGCCCAGATCTCACCATTGCACTCCAGCCTGGGCAACAAGAGCAAAACTCCATCTCAAAAAAAAAGAAAAACCTCCTACCTGGGGTGCAGAGCCTGGTGACAGCCCGTGTGAGTGACAGCAGGTGTGCCCAGGCCAAGGCGAACTTGACCAACTGCTGCCACCACACCTCAGGCCCAGGAGGCCCAAGCCATCTGTGATGCCAACAGGTTTCCCATCCCTTCCGGAAGACCAGCAGCTAACACACAGGGGCTACCCACCTGCGCCTCTGGGCCTCAGTCAGGAATTCCTGGCTTGCAGCTCAGGACAAAGCTAGTGACTTGGTGCTGCCTTCAACAGGGCCGTCTGAGGATGTGCGCGGGGTGTGGTGGTCCCGGGTGGCACTCACCTGCTCGTCGACATAGGCGTCGATCCTCTTCTGGCACTCCAGCCACTCCTCGGCGACTCTGCGCAGCTCCTCCTCGGAGCGCTGGTACCTCTGCAGCAAGGTACTGTATGTGTCCTCACTGCAGGTGTCGTGTGTGGTGGTTCCTAGCCTAGGAGAGAGAAGGCCTTGTAACAAAGGAAAGAACCCAACGGCTCTGAAGCAGAGATCAGAAATGTGCTTCCTGCTGATACTATCCTGCTTTGTCATCTCGCCTCCCAACGTGGAAAACAGGGTGCCACTCTGCACCACAGCAGGGAGCTGTGAGGGATCAATAGATCCCCATGCAAGGCACCCAGGACAGACTTGTAAAAAGGAGATGCTCAGCTGGGCACAGTGGCTTACACCTGTAATCCTAGCACTTTGGGAGACTGAGGTGGGTGGATCACCTGAGGTCGGGAGATCGAGACCAGCGTGACCAATACGGTGAAACCCCATCTCTACTAAAAATACAAAAAAATTAGCTGGATGTGGTGGCAGGCACTCATAGCCCCAGCTACTCAGGAGGCTGAGACAGGAGAATCGCTTGAACCCGGGAGGCAGAGGTTGCAGTGAGCCGAAATCACGCCATTGCACTCCAGCCTGGGCAACAGAGCGAGAATCTGTCTCAAAAAAAAAAAAAAAAAAAAAAAAAAAAGGAGATGCTCAAAGAAACAACAGCTTCTAAGAAAAAAATGAGCACTGAACAACATGTCTCTAAAGACTATGACTTAACAATTCAGTTTACCAAATATGGAATTGCAAAGAAAAAATTAAAATAGATAAAAATAAAAATGATAAAAAAATAAATATGGGGATACAAAGTTATTTTACTCTTGAAAATACAACTGGCTCAGAGAAAACAAAACACTTAATGAGACATAAAATTTAGATCTGGTTTTCAAATAAAGCAAAACAAAATCTGATTTACTTGAAGAAATATAGTTACAGTTTTCTGTCTACTATATTACATTGTATTAAGAAAGATGGCGGTCAGGTGCAGTGGCTCACGCCTGTAATCCCAGCACTTTGGGAGGCCTAGGCGAGGGGATCACCTGAGGTCGGGAGTTCAAGACCAGCCTGGCCAACATGGAGAAACCCTGTCTCTACAAAAAATACAAAAATTAGCTGGGTGTGGTGGCACATGCCTGTAATCCCAGCTACTCAGGAGGCTGAGACAGAAGAATCGCTTGAACCTGGGAGGCAGAGGTTGGGGTGAGCCGAGATCGCGCCACTGCACTCCAGCCTGGGAGACAGGGTGAAACTCTGCCTCAATAAAAAAAGAAAAAAAGAAAGAAAAAAAAAGAAAGATGGCAAGATGGAAAATGAGAAAATAAATGGGAAACAAAAGACACACATGCAGGTGGACAGTGAGAAAAAACACCTCGATTTCTGAAAAGGCTGAGCAAGATGGCGATTGGGAGACAGAAGGCTGGGGGCTGGGGTCAGGAGGAGGACGGGGAGTGGTGTGGAGACACATGTAGATTATCACCAGAAAAAATTCATGTTCCTAATACCTAAGTCTATCAGTGTGAGCCAAAATAAGTGGAATAAAGACATCTTGACAAGGATGGCTTAGAATCAAATACCATGTTTATAATATATCAAGAGCACAAAGATTCTGTGCAAGGTTAGGGATCAGCACTGTTTACATAAAAACACTAGAAGCTACCAAATGCATCATGGCACATCTAGGAGAATCAGTACTTGGTAACCAGATACTTGTTACCAATTTTATAATTACGTCTACCCATTCACACACACACACACACACACACATTCATGTATATATACACATATATATTTTGAAATGGAAATATGCTCATGGTAACTAAAGATATGACTACAGCATGTTTAAAAATATGTATAGTGGACATACGGAAAAAATGTATAAGAAATACTAAATTATTTATAAAACCTAACTTTGTTTACGATTTTCTATATTTTCATAATTTTATTTGTAATGACAATCTAATGATTTTATAATAAACAAGCTATGTGGAAATTAGGATCTTTTCATGGGTGAAATGGGCAGGAATGACTCCCTCTTCTCCTCTGACCTATCTCCACCCTCAGGTAAATCGCACCTGGGAACCTCGCAGCTACTGAAGCCATCTGTGCACTCACCTATTGCAGTCTCTCCAGGGGAGGCAGCAGAGGTTAGGTGTAACTGGGCAGTCATTTAGGGAAGCCCAAAGGAAAGAAACAATACTGACGCACATGGATTGAGGCTACTTCAAAACATCAAAGCTGTTCTCCTAAGGCTGTTTCTGCCCCTCAGGAGACAAAACTCCTTAAGACATGGACTCCAGTGGCGCCAGGGTTCTGCCACACTGCAGCCCGTGAAGTAGTTTTTCTCCCACTTCTTCTCTGCCAGCCTTGCTCTTCCGTGACTGGTTTCCATTCTTCACACAGAATCCAGCTTCTACCCAATACCATCCTGCCCCTACTTGCTCCACCTGGAAAGTTAGGATGCGGCATTATACCCTGTCATGTGTTCCTTGTCCCGCTCCTCCTGGAAGTAAGAATTTATCTCTTCCAAGTTATAGAATTCAGATTATTTTGAGCCAAGGGAGAGCAAAGTGGGTGGGGGAGGGGGTTTGTGGATATCTTTGGTGGTATAATTGAAAAGCAATCTGCAGGCACAGGGCTTCCCTGCAAGCAAAGCTGTGCTAGGATCAAAAGAGTCACAGGGACTATCCACAGGGTTGAATTAAATCAATGGCTCAGCAAACAGGTTTCCATCTAAATATTGAGCTTGCAAATACAAGACAGCAGCATGAAAATACGCTTACTGTAATGTTACCAATGTGTATGTGAAACATTATTATTGATAAAGAAAATGAAATAACATTGGTATGGGTAAGTTTTATTAGCCTAATTAATACATATTTAAAGTGAAGCCCACATTGGGCTACTGATACCCACAACAAAGAGAAGCAGGCCTGAGGGATGCACCCCCTGATAGAAACACCCCCCGCCTACGCCTTGGCCTGCCAGGGGATCTGAGCAGAGCCGTCCAGAACCTTCAGATCCTACCACCAATTCTCAGGCAGGACAGAGGATGGAGGTGGCCAAACTGCTCTGTGAACATGCCCACGCAGGATCCAGACCAAAGCACCCCCAGGACAGATGGCCTAGTTCTTTCATAGATACATTTTAAGACAAAAAATGGTGGGGAGTCAAGGGAAGGAACCTGCCCATTACAGACTTTCAAAGGCTATGGGGAAAAAAGAAGGGGGCAATGTAGAGTTACTGTTTAATGGGTAGAGTTACTGTTTCAGGTGAGGAAAAAATTTTAAAGTACATGGTGGTAATGGTTATAAACATTATGAATATAATTAATGTTATTGAAATATACACTAGTTAAAATGGTAAGCTTTATGTTATATATACTTTACCATAATTTTTAAAAAATGTAATATATCAAAAGTCATTGAATTGTACATTTTAAGTGGGTGAATTGTACCATATGTATTTCATATGATGCAGAAGCTTTAAAGGGGGTTTGTATGTAATCAGTAGCAAAATTTTTATGAATTGTTAAATGTGTATCTGTACACTAGCAATGCAAATCTGAATTATCTTGAATTAGTCTCAGGCTGACAAGGGAGTCAGCTGCAGAGCACAAAGGCATGGCGTGTCCTGGCGTCGTCAGTGCTGCTCAGGGAATGTGCTGGTTGGCCTCACTCTGTCCCTGTCTGTGTTTATCCTTCTCCCTCAACTGCCTGTGGGTCCCAAAAGTGAGAAGTGAGACTGCAGCTTGAGATCCAGCATCCACACTAGAGACGTGGCTCATGGTTGGAGTCTGACCATCATACCCAATGAGCAAACAGAAAATCCAGAACTAGGGCACAGAAAAAGATGGGAGTTTTCACGGTGAAACCCCGTCTCTACTAAAAATACAAAAAAAAATTAGCCGGGTGTGGTGGCAGGCGCCTGTAGTCCCAGCTACTCGGGAGGCTGAGGCAGGAGAATGGCGTGAACCTGAGAGGCAGAGCTTGCAGTGAGCCAAGATCTCACCACTGCACTCCAGCCTGGGCGACAGAACAAGACTCTGTCTCCAAAAAAAAAAAAAAAAAAAAAAAAAAAAAAAAAAAAGATGGGAGTTTTATGATGCACTTCCGGTTTCAGTCACCCACCCACAGTCTGACAGGCTGACGAAACTCACTGGCTTACCAGTAAAATATTTTTTTTAAGGTAGATACCCTGGAATCTTGTTTTCAGAGCCCCTCTCCCAAGATGCATGTCTTCTCATGAAAAGTGCTTTTGATGAATCTGAACGCCATAACCAGGGACAAAGCCTATTCCACATTCCAGATTCACCACTGTGAATTCTCTTCCGATGCCTTTTCTTCTGCAAGGGTCAGAGTAAGGACTTTCCAATCTTGACACACAGTGGCCACAGAAGGGAAGGAATGGCTAAGGAGCAGGCCAGGGCACAGGGAACACTGGAAGGGTCTGCAGCCCACCTGCCAGCTGGCCACACGCCCCGTAACACCTTGTTCTGATTTTTTTGTGTGTTTTTTTGAGATGGAGTCTCGCTCTGTCCCCCAGGCTGGAGTGTAGTGGCGTGATCTCGGCTCACTGCAACCTCCGCTCCCAGGTTCATGCCATTCTCCTGCCTCAGCCTCCCGGGTAGCTGGGACTTCAGGCGCCCGCCACCATGCCCGGCTAATTTTCTTTTTTTTTTTTTTGTATTTTTAGTAGAGACGGGGTTTCACCATGTTAGCCAGGATGGTCTCGATCTCCTGACCTCATGATCCGCCCGCCTCGACCTCCCAAAGTGCTGGCATTACAGGCATGAACCACCGCACCTGGCCCTTTTTTTTTTCTTTTTTAAGAGATGGGGTCTCGCTGTTACCCAGTCTGGTCTCCAGCTCCTAGGCTTAAGCAATCCTCCTGCCTCAGCCTCCCAAGTAGCCGGGGCTAGAGGCATGAGCCAGCACGTGTAGCTTCTGATCTTTTTGTCCTCAATTCTCTTTTACCTAATTGCTTTCTCTAGAGGTAAGGTTATGAAGTGGAGATGGTCAGGACCCCTCAAATAAAATTTGGGAATACAGGAAACAAAGACTGGGTCAATACACGTATTCTTTTTGTTTGTTTGTTTTCAGATGGAGTCTCGCTCTGTGGTCCAGGATGGAGTGCAGTGGCACGATTTCAGCTCACTGCAAACTCCGCCTCCCGGGTTCACGCCATTCTTCTGCCTCAGCCTCCCAAGAAGCTGGGACTACAGGCATGCGCCACTACGCCCGGCTAATTTTTTGTATTTTTAGTAGAGACGAGGTTTCACCGTGTTAGCCAGGATGGTCTTGATCTGACCTCGTGATTCGCCCGCCTCGGCCTCCCAAAGTGCTGGGATTACAGGTGTGAGCCACCGTGCCAGGCCTAATATACGGATTTTAAGAGAAAAAAAGCAGATTGGGCATGGTGGGTCATGCCTGTAATCCTAGCACTTTGGGAGGCTGAGGCAGGTGGATCACTTGACGTCAGGAGTTCAAGACCACCCTGGCCAACATGGTGAAACCCCGTCTCTACTAAAAATACAAAAATTAGCCAGGCGTGGTGGTGCAAGCTTGTAATCCCAATCCCAGCTACTCAGAAGGCTGAGGCAGGAGAATCGCTTGAACCTAGGAGGTGGAGGTTGCAGTGAGCTGAGATTGTGCCACTGCACTCCAGCCTGGGTGACAGAGCAAGACACTGTCTCAAAAATAAAATAAATAAAATAGCAATAACTGGTGTAGTCAACAGAACAACAATTTATTCCCTTGCTTTGTGAAGCTAACGACTTTTTTTCCCCCGAGACAGCATCTCGCTCTATCACCCAGGCTGGAGTGCAGTGGTGCACTCTTGGCTCACTGCAACCTCTGCCTCTGGGGTTCAAGCAATTCTCTTGCCTCAGCCTCCCGAGTAGCCAGGATCACAGGTATGTGCCACCAAGCCCGGCTAATTTTTATATTTTTAGTAGAGACGGGGTTTTACCATGTTGGCCAGGCTGGTCTCAAACTCCTGACCTCAGGTGATCCGCCCGCTTAAGGCCTCCCAAAGTGTTGGAATTACAGGCGTGAGCCACCACACCCCTAAGTATAGGTTAACATGGTCAAATGTAGATGGCTGCTGTCAGGATGGGTCTGTATTATGGGAATGTGCTCACATGTGGTAAATAGAATAAAACACCAAAGAACAAAATCACCAAACTGCAGACCTGTGGTAGCTCATGCATGACTCAGTGCAGGGAACAGCGTTCTGCTGAGTAACGTCACATCAGGAGGAACATGCCTTCTAACTGAACATGGTACCACAGGGCAAACACATGCCCAGCCTAAATCTTCTCACTCTGACCCCGAGCAAATACCCAGTGAGTGACTGCTGCACTCTGCACCCCTTTTTCTCAGTGAAAGCATAGAACCCAGCCAGCCTCCCAAGCGTGAAGAAGCCACATGGATGCGCTACACCAGGAGACAGAGCAACAGAGCCTCGGGTAGCAAGGGAATGTGTGGGAGACACCAAGCTGTATCCGGAGGGCCTTGGGCACCCTCAGACCTGGGCCTCTTCCCTCCTCCATTTCCCCTACATGTCCAAGAGCCATAGCATGAACCACACCACAGCTGCCCGGCCAAGGATGGGTCTTGTCAAGGAAAAGTGCTATATTTACTGTAGCTTTTCTGTATGAGGAATTTGTGGTGTTAAATCTTAGTAGCATTTATATTGACTTATCATTTAAAAGTTTAATTGTATTACTTCTCAGGTTTTGAGCTTTTGGCCCAAACTATCTTTTTCTTTAAGCCCTGTTATTTTTCCTGCAAGAACTTTCATACTCAGTGGTACTCGGGTACACGCACACCAGTCAGGAGAAAAGACTGTGCTGTCACACCACAAAGACACATACGGGTTAAGGCAAAATACCTGATCTGTGACACCAGTGCGGGCAAGTTGCTCTGAAGAAGTGGCTCCGAAAAGACCAGATTTTCAAACAGGTGCTTATTATGCAGTTCCCACGTCACTTCGAACTTTTTCAAGTGTTCATTTTCCTGGTTAAGAAAAAGTAAAAGATAAACAGAAGATGTAGTGAATTGCTAAAGACTTGAAAATTCCCAGAGGGATTCCCTCCCCTCTCCCCATTTCCCCCAACCACGCACACATCCCTCTTCACAGGCCCAGAGCGTTCAGCTTATGAGAAGTGCTGCTCCCTGTATGTCCCAAGGCACACAGTGCATCAGAACTCTGACTATACGGACATGGATTTCAGCACACCTCCCCTCTAAAATGGCAAGTTTAGAAGGGCTGCAAAGACAGGGTGACAGGTGTGCACAGAGACAAAGCAGTAACTGCACGTTTGAGAGTCATTTCTCACAATTATACTTTTAAAATGTACTGAAAGCCCTTACAGTTCAAACAGATTAGATACATCAAGTCCCTCGATGCTAAAGGATAACAATTTTCTTACCTATTTGGAGAAACCTTCCATTCTAATTAATACACACAATTTCTCCACTTGCAAGACCCTATTAGAGGTAAGGTTTTTTGTCTTCCTAATAAATGTAGGCAAACTTGTCAATTACTTTAGATAATACCACGAAAACCTAGAAGTGTCCCAGTCATCAGAGAGTGATGTCAGCAGAGATGTACAGCAAGCCCCCAACACAAGATCACTGAGGTTGATGCCATTATTACCTTTCCTAAATGTAACGTTCACATTTAATAAGTCTTGCTACAACCATGCGTGTGTGAATCCATGCTTCCCTCTGTCAACTACAAGGACACTACTTGTGTTCAGATCACGTTACATCTTTGGGTGAATGTTCCTGACTTCAACAACCGCCAGCTCTGGAAGCTGCACTTCATCATGCTTGGCTACTCCACGTCTCCTGAGTCGGGTCACTCACAGGGACTGGGTTTAGAGGTCTGCTCCTGTTTACAATATAGCCAAGCTGAGTTGATGGAGACCTTAGCAAATGAACGACACAAAGATTTCACTGTTATGTCACCTGATAACCCTAGTTGGTATGGGGGCTGAGAGAACAAATTATAATGATTATAATGATTGAAAGTAAACACCTATAAACACATTTGGAGAGAGCACACCAGTGATACTGCTAGACCACTGTGTGCCAGCCTTGCTGGATACAGCTCTGTTTTCATACCTGGAAACACAAGAATTGAGAGATTCAGCAATGAATCTATGCCATCTGCAGAAAATCTAAAACCTTCCATTTTGTTAACATTTCCAGTACTTTTCCTCATCATGTTTTCAACAGTGCCTCCCAGATTGAAACATCATCACTCCTGTTTCACACCAAGCATATCTCAGAGCAAGCACACTCGGTACAGGAAAAATGCACGTGGCAGGAGACCAGGGCCAGGTAACTGATACCCAGCCCCAGGCTGGAACCCACAAATGTGCTTGTAATAATAAGCAGGTGAAATGCCAAGCCCATGCTGCCCAGGCCCTGTGCCAGGTACGAGGACACGAAGACTACCTCCTGCTACAATAGTCCGCTGCTCTCCAGGGGTTCTCGGGGAACAGAAGAGTAGGCAGTGACCTGACTTACGATTCAGCTACAAGACAAAGAGTACATGAGAGTGAATGCAGCACCTGGATCAGACCAGGTTGGCAACTAGCTGAGGGAGGGGCCTCCTGGAAGAGCTGAGGCTTTGCCTGGCCTCCCTTGGAAACCTCTGGGATAGCCATTTCCACCTGCCTGTCTATGAGTGGAATCACAAGTCTGGCTTTCTGGGCCAGTTGCTAATGGTCACTGGGTGAAGGCTAATTTATGAAGATATTTGGCATTTTTAATAAAATCTAAAATTACACCTCTAGGTGAGGCATGCAAGACAAACAGATATCAGACTCACTTCACAACCGGAAATCAACTTGGAGTTTACTTAAGTAACACATGTTAACACCTGAGTGCCTAGCATGGCCAGGCACTGTCCTTAGCGCTAAATTCAATGCCTCCAGTAAGTTCCCTGTGAACCTGGTACTGCCCTGCCCATGCCCCATCGACAGGTGTGGAACCAGCATAGAGGGGCTCGAATAACTGGACCGGGGCATGCAGGGGTGGGCTCTGCAGGATGTGTCCTCACAGCTCCTACGAGAGGTGAGGCCTATGGAAGAACTGCTGAGCTAGAGGCAGAAAGGCTTGTCAGTGACCTAAGGGCAGGCTCTGCAAACTGTTCTCACTTCCCACTACAAAAAAGGTTTGGGGGTTTGAAAGAAGGAAGAGAAGATGTTTAGAATGTAGTTCCTACAATAGACTGAAATAACGGGATATTTGAGATCTTTCTGTCTTTGTGGATGAAAATTTAGACTTCACTATTATAGCCTGGTGAGGTGTTTCCTAGATGACTAGAAGCATAACTTAAGCCTAGTGACAATTTTTTTTTTTTTTTTAGATTTCTTTTAAAAAAAATATTGAGTGATTGGTCGATTGACTGAGACAGGGTCTCACTCTGTCGCCCAGGCTGGAGTGCAGTGGTGTAATCTTGGCTCACTGCAGCCTCCGCCTCCCAGGCTCAAGCAATCCTCTTGCCTCAGCCTCCGGAGTAGCTGGGACTACAGGTGTACACTATCACGCTCAGCTAATTTTTGTATCTTCTGTAGAGACGGGATCTCACCATGTTGCCCAGGCTGGTCTTGAACTCCTGGGCTCAAGTAATCCACCCACCTTGGCCTCCCAAAGTGCTGGGATTACAGGCGTGGGCCACCATGCCCACTCCCCCAATTTTACTTTAATATTTAAAGTAAATACAAAAAATATGACTCATTATACTGTTTGATCCCCCAGGCAGTGTGGAATAAACCTCACGTGAGGGCATTCTCCAGTAAAGTTGCATTTCTGAGAATACCTTTCTATGTCCAAGAGTATCCAGTGAGTTCAGCAAAAACAAGTAGAATGGGGGTGCTGTTCAGAAGAGCTAACTAGCTGGCAGAGTTTGCACAGCAAATTAACATGTTGCTTCAAAGACAACAAGTGACACAATCTGTGGCTAATCATAAAATCTAAGCTTTCAAGCAAAAAAGAAAACTTTAGAAAATTTGCATTTGCTGCTGTTGGCTTTAAAGATCCTACACATTTAAAGAGCTTTCTGATGAGATCAGTGCTGATATGAACAAATATCATTTTTTATATTAATAAAACTGTCAACATCCAGAAGATACTCAGTGAATCAATATTTGCAAAATGACCTACGAATGACACTAGCAAACCACGTATAAGTAGAGAGTCCATTCATGGGGTGAGCTGGAGCCTGTGGATTTTAACGGAACAGAGTAGGGTAAGTTCAGTGATACAGTTTCAGACTCTACATCACAACTAACCATTAAGAAACTCTCACGCGTTGGTGTACTCTCAGAGAAGATCTATCAGGATTTGAAGAGGCTATTAAAATATTCTTCCTGGCAGGGCACGGTGGCTCACGGCTGTAATTCCAGCACTTTGGGAGGCTAAGGCAGGCGAATCACGAGGTCAGGAGATCGAGACCATCCTGGCTAACACAGTGAAACCCCGACTCTACTAAAAATACAAAAAATTAGCCTGGCGTGGTGGCACCCACCTGTAGTTCCAGCTACTCGGGAGGCTGAGGCAGGAGAATCACTTGAACCCAGGAAGCGGAGGTTGCAGTGAGCCGAGATCACGAGGGACACAGCGAGACAGAGCGAGATTTTTTTTTGAGACAGAGTGAGACTCTGTCTCAAAAAAAAAAACAAAAAAACAAATTATTCCTTTTTCCAACTAAGACTCCGTCTCAAAAAAAAAAATTCATCCTTTTTCCAACTACGTTATCTGTAAAAAGTTGAATTTTCTTCAGTAACTTCAACCAGACAACCTATGACAACAGACTGAATGCAGATGAGACTCCCACTGCTTTTACAGAGAGATCTGGAGAGGTGTGAGTGACCCACTCTTCTTAAGAAATATGTTGGCCGGGTGCGCTGGCTCACGCCCATAATCCCAAAACTTTGGGAGGCCGAGGCGGGCAGATCACCTGAGGTCAGGAGTTCGAGACCAGCCTGGCCAACATGGTGAAAGCCCATCTCTACTAAAAGAAATACAAAAAAATTAGCCAGATGTGGTGGCAGGCACCTGTAATCCCAGTTATTTGGGAGGCTGGGGCAGGAGAATCACTTGAACTGGGGAGGCAGAGGTTTCAGTGAGCCAAGATCTCACCATTGCACTCCAGCCTGGGCAACAATGTTTTATTTTGGAAAATAGTTATTTTTACATGTGTAATTTATGTTACATTATCTAATGTAAAAGTGTATTATTTGTTATATTCTCTAATATATGTTAAAATATGCAATTTATGTAATCTAATGAGAGTTTACATTTTTAAAATGACAATAAGCATTTAAAAAATTTTCTCAGTTTGAATTTCAATACAGCAAGTACTGATGTAAGTCTGCATAAAAAAGCACACTTCGGGGTCCTAAATTTTTAAGTATAAAGGGGCCTAAGTCCAAAACTGTTGAGAATTACTGCCCTGAGACACCGAGTTTATCTTAAGCTGGTGCTGCATAGATCACTGGATGGCAGTGTAATAATGTGGCTATGAATTTGTGAAGATTTTTGGGTCCTGATTGGAATAACCCAACCATAAAAAGAGATTGGCTGGCATTAGTCGGTAAGAAATTACTATTACCGTCAGTCTTCATGGATGTGACAATGGAACTGTGGCTACATAAGATAATGGATGACTATTTTTAGAGACACTTATTGGAATATTCTAAGACAAAAAGCACATTGTCTGGGACCCATACTAAAATACTGCATCAAAAAGAGGGAAGAGAAAGTGGAAGAAAAAGAAGGCATAATGAAGTCAGAGTGGCAAAATGCTGATTAACTGCGCATCTGGGTAAGGAGTACATAGATTCATTGTAGTCTCTACCCAGAATCCAGAATTACACATTATAACATCTCACAGACCATTTTCAACAAAGTCCTGTGTTTTGTGTTTGAGATCACTTTTTCTTTGATGTTCTGTAGCTGTCATTATACTATAACCAGAGAAGGATTTTTCAACATCTTACTTGGGAAATCTGATACGTTTCCTTGCTGAACACTAGTATTTTTCAGTAATTCTGAGAATTTCTCAGCTATCATCTCTAAAAAAATGTTTTTGTTTCTAGTTTTGATATTTTTTCAAATCTGAATTATCATTCTTTAGAATATTAATCCTTAACTCCCAATTTCAAACTTTTACAAAGCTTCTTTAAGCACAGTTAACAAAGTTACTCTATATTCTTTTTTGAAAATTTAAATATCTTTGTTATGTGATTCTGTCTACTGCTTCTGCTGGCTTTTAACTGTGCTGTCATGAACCTTGTGTTTTATGACTTTTTTTACTGTGAGCTGCTCATTTGGGGGGATTTTATCTATTCGAATTCTCTGAGGTCAGATTGAAGGTTTCCAGAGGTGATCTGCATGCTGCCTGACTTTACCAGCAACCCTGGACCACTGTAAAGTAACTTCCAGGCTTGGGCTGTTCATACCACACCAACATTTATTCACACTCCAGCTCATGTGGCAGCTGGCTGACAGCTACCAAGTCTCTGGGAAGCTGTACTCCCTGCATCTCCACCCCAAGGCCACGAGAGCTGCAGATCCCTGCTGTCCCTTTCGGTGCTCGGAGTTTCCACTTCAACCTTACTGGTGTCGTCACTTACAGTCCCAGCATTATGTGCAGACCCCATCCTGGGCTAGGTTGTCTCTTGTCTCCCAGGATCAGAAGAAATACCCACAGCAAATGCTGACTTTCAAGCCCATGTATTTCTCAGGATTCCAGCTTTCAATTGGTTTTTCACCACTACGACTTACTCCCTTTCATGTCATCTCAGCCATACACTTTAAAAGATTTCATCTTTTTTTTCAGACGGAGTTTTGCTCTTGTTGCCCAGGCTGGAGTGCAGCGGCCCCATCTTGGCTCACTGCAACCTCCACCTCCCAGGTTCAAGCAATTCTCCTGCCTCAGCCTCCCAAGTAGCTGGGATTATAGGCGCGTGCCACCACGCCAGGCTAATTTTTTGCATTTTTAGTAGAGACGGGGTTTCATCATGTTGGCCAGGCTGGTCTCTAACTCCTGACCTCAGGTGATCCAACCACCTCGGCCTCCCAAAGTGCTGGGATTATAGCCATAAGCCACCACGCCTGGCTTATTTTTTTATTATCTAGTAAATTCAGTTGTTTCCCTTGGAGGAAGGAATAGTTAAGGGTATCTAGTCTGCTGGACCCCTAGAAATCAATGTGGGTATTTCTATGTGTAAAGGAAGTGAAAAAAGACACTAATCAAACAGCTTCTGGGTGTATGCATTTTTTTCAAGCCATAAGAAATTATTTCTTTTTTATTTTGTTTTGTTTTGTGTGTGAGACAGAGTCTCGCTCTGTTGCCCAGACTGGAGTGCAGTGGCACAATCTTGGCTCAATGCAACCTCTGCCTCCCGGGTTCAAGTGATTCTCCTGCCTCAGCCTCCCGAGTAGCTGGGACTACAGGCGCCCGCCACCATGCCCGGCTAATTTTTGTTATTTTTAGTAGAGACGGGGTTTCATCATATTGGCCAGGCTGGTCTTGAACTCCTGACCTCAGGTGATCTGCCTGCCTCGGCCTCCCAAAGTGCTGGAATTATAGGCGTGAGCCACCGCACCCGGCCTCAAGCCACAAGAAATTATTTCTATGTCAACTGCTAGGAATTTGCTCTAATAAATATGGTTCAAATTAATTTTTGCCAGCTTCATAAAACAGTATCCTACAGTAACTATCTGAGGAGGTGCAGACCTCGCCAGCATTTTCTGGAGAGCAGCAACAGCTGCTGTCTTCACTACCAGAGTCTCTCTGGGCACCAGGTTTAGGTGGGCTGGAGAGCATCCTTCTTAACCTGAGCCAATGTTCTTGTAGAAGACAGAGGAGGGGCTCTGGATTTGAACCTCTGAAGGGCAGGCAGACTCTCAGGTAGAGACGGGGAGGCAGTGCTGCGAGAGATGCCAGAGGAAGGATGAGGTACCAGAAGGAAGCCTGGTGGCACTACCCAGTGGACTCAGACCTTGAAACAGGATAACTGCCCCCCTGCCCCACCCCCACCCCTCACCCTACCCATTCACCTCGCTACCTCTTCTCAGAATAGATACCTCCCCATGGCTTGGCGCAGTGAAGCTTGAGGAAGTCTGTGAACCCCCTGAAATGACTTACAATTACATGTATGTAATTTTTTCTTTTCTTTTTGAGATAGGATCTCACTCTATTCCCAAGCTGGAGTACACTGGCTCACCACAGCCTCAACCCTGAGCTCAAATGATCCTCTTGCCTCACAGCCTCTTGAGTAGCATGCGTCATCACGCCTGGTTAATTTAATTTGAAATTTTTTTGGTATAGATGGGGTCTCCCCATGTTGCCTAGGCTGGTCTCAAGCTCCTGGGCTCAAGTGATCCTCCCACTTTGGCTTCCCAAAGTGCTAGGATTACAGGTATGAACCACCACACCCGGGCTGTATGTAAATTTTTCTAAGAGGGTCCATCAACTTGAGAATCAGATAAAGACCAAGGCCAATGCTTACTGTATTTGTTTCAAAATGTAGGTTTACCACTAAGAAAGCACCCAAAACTGATGCTCAGCCCTCTCGCCATGTGATGCCCTGTACCACCTTTGGACTCTGTTCAGAGTCCAAGTCCCCACCTGCAAGAAAGCTCTCACCAGATGTGGCCCCTCAAACTTAGACTTCTCAGCCTTCCTAACCATGAGAAATAAATTCCTTTTCTTTATTAAAAGAAAGAAAGCACCCAAAACTAGCACCCAAATACAGTTAAGTATTATTTAATAATAAAGTTTAAGTGATGAAAAACTCCATAGACTATTAGTAACAGTCAAGGAAGCTTTGAGGGCTTGTCTCTGGTCTCCTTCCAAAGCGTGGGGGCACTGAGGCTGTCGAGGATTGACCGCAGCCTACTCGTAACCATATTTCTATACCATGCTCCTTCCACCCAATGTAGTGATTCCTCTTTTGAGGCAACCGGACCCATCTGTGTGTCTCTTTTGTTAGGACTGTCAGATCCCCATTGGCAAGGATGGTGATAGGGCCTGTCTTGAGACTGCAAGCAGATCCTTAACTCAGTGCTGGCTTGCTGAGTGCATGCATGCCTGCATGAATGAATGAACGCCACTGGGCGGTAAACAAGCTGTTCTCTACAGCTTTCATGCTCTTCATGGGCATTTCACCTAATACCAGCTCTGTCTACAGCAACGAAAGAATGAACAACCTAAGTAAGACACTGGAGATTTCTCTGTCTCCTTATAAAGGCACACATCAGTGCTCCCCTCACACTGCCCCCATGCCTCGTTCCCTGGGCCTCAAGGTCCTCCAAACAGTACTTCCATGAGGTGTCACCTGCTTATCAATCCATCCAATGCTTTTATCCAGTGGCAAAGTCCAGAGGAAAGACAAAGAGGAGAGGAAACAGGTCCTCTCCCGTAGAGAAGAGGGGCCTATCACAGTGTGTGGGGGTGTGACAGCGAGGTCGGCACACATGCGTGAGAAGCTTCCTCTTGCCACATGCTTCTCTTCAGCTCATCCAAACAGAAAGAAAAACACGCGTTTTCTCTCTTACCAGAGTGCCAAGGAAGGTGCTGATGGAGCGTGCGGCCTGGCAGAGGGCGCCGTACTCCTCAAGCAGGAGGGAGATGAACTGGTGCGCTTGCGGCGGGCCCTGCAGGCCAGATGGTGCCTTCACCTTGGCCGCAGCCGACAGCTGCCGGAGCAGGCGGACCTTCATCTCCAGCACATACTCTCGAGCTTGCTGTTCCAGACGCTGGTACAGCTGGTAGGGGTCCCTCTCGCAGAGCCTGCACAAAGAAGAGGGTCACCAGGGCCTGCCCACCAGGGCCCATGGGTGCTCTGATGTCAGTGAGCATCTTTTCTGAAGCCCTTCCACAGGTGACCACCTCTAGATGACCACACAGTCACCTTCCTCATAACCACCTGTGAGAAGCACAATCACCCCACCTAATGGATGGGGAATCCGGGGCACAGAGTGTCACTAGGGAACAGGAAGTGACATTTATTGAGCTTTCTCTGTACAGCACTGTCCGTGCACGTGCACTAATTCAGTTCGCTGTGTGTGGGTTCAGTGCCTGCTTTACAGAGGGGACATTTTGGCCCACACAGGTTGGGTGACTTGCGTAAACTCACACAGCTGGAAAAGCACGCTACCACTTCTCAGCAGCTGGCCCCAGACGAACATGCTCAGACACGAGGCTGGGGACAACTCCTTTAAAGGCTTATATGTTAACAAGTAAAAAGCACTAGATCCCAGGAGAGGTGCCACCTGGCTGCAGATTTGCGGCAGCCTGCTCTTTCCTTCTTTCTAGAAGTTCAGTGTACAATCCAAATGGGTTTGTATTAGGCTTATCAAAAGAGGAAACTTTAGACACAGTTTATCTTTTTTTTTTTAACAATTATCCCACCAAAAAAGCAATAAAGGTGTGTAAAATAAAATTTGTAGGCTGAAGAGTAGGAAAAAAAATACACGCCCCATGACTAAGCCACAAATGCAATGAGCATTTTCATGAATTTCAGGCCAAACTTTGGGATAATCCATTATTTTTGACACAAATGTGTATGATAATCCACCTTTTTTTTTTTTTTGAGATGGAGTCTCATTCTGTTGCCCAGGCTGGAGTGCAATGGTGTGATCTCGGCTCACTGCAAGCTCCACCTTCTGGGTTCACACAGTTCTCCTGCCTCAGCCTCCCGAATAGCTGGGACTACAGGTGCGCGCCACCACGCCCGGCTAATTTTTTGTATTTTTAGTAGAGACGGGGTTTCACCATGTTAGCCAGGATGGTCCCGATCTCCTGACCTTGTGATCCGCCCGCCTTGGCCTCTCAAAGTACTGGGACTACAGGCGTGAGCCACCGCGCCCGGCCGATAATGCACATTTTAAAACGTATTCTACAGTACTGGCATTGCTATGGTTAAATTTAATTGTATTTTAATCCAGGAGCCTCTAGATGGAAACCTAAAACCACTGATGTAATAACAAAAATTCGTCCATAACCCATCACCAGGAGAAACCAGTTTGAGTTCATCACTCTAACAGAAATGAGTTGTAAAATGTATTAAACTACAGCTCCTGGATTTTACATAGTAAATCCTTTCACCTACATACCATATTATGTCAAAAGAAAAGAAAGTTGTCACCTGTTCTATTTTTAAATTGCCATATTACCTAGGCTATAAAAGACAAGTGCCAAGTAAAATCTTGCAATGGAACATGTGAAGCCTTATGGAAAATGTGGATTAAAAAAATAGTGTAGATGGATGGGATTCCTATTATGGTTAGTACATTTCAGACAGACATTAATTTTTTGAGCATGACAACTGTCATTTCAACTACTAGTATAAAAAACTGTCCTCTGAAACAGAATGCATTTCATCTGTTAAAATAAAGCCACAGAAGGTCAAATTTTGACAGAGACAACCAAACTTAGAAGCAGACTGGACACCCACGTCACTGTTCTCTTAGCATGTCGAACTTAGATCTTTTTTTTTTTTTTTTTTGTCTATTTCTGTATTTTATAAATTTAAGGAAATAACCATGCGATACTTTTGCAAACAGATTTTTTTTTTAAGTTATATAAAAAGAAGGCAGCGGGGCAGGGTGCAGTGGCTCACGCCTATAATCCCAGCACTTCGGGAGGCGAGATTGAGACCATCCTGGCTAACACAGTGAAACCCTGTCTCTACTAAAAATACAAAAAATTAGCCGGGCATGGTGGCAGGCGCCTGTAGTCCCAGCTACTCGCGAGGCTGAGGCAGGAGAATGGCATGAACCCGCCAGGCGGAGCTTGCAGTGAGCCAAGACTGCGCCACTGCACTCCATCCTGGGTGACAGAGCGAGACTCCGTCTCAAAAAAAAAAAGAGAGACAGCAATATGCTGAAGAAGCTAGGAAGCTCATTCGCTAACTCACACACACATTCAACAGATGCGGGCACATCAACCACACACTGGCTGCTACTCTAAAGTACTGAAGTTGCAATGTTAATAAGCTGTGAAGTCATGGGTTTGACGTGAAGGTTATACATTTTTTCCTAATACTCACTAGGAAACCGAACTTTGTTGTTTTTTTGTGTTTTTCTTTGGATTTTACTCTGTTGCCCAGGCTGGTGTGCAGTGGAGCGATCCTAGCTCAGTGCAGCACCGAACTCCTGGGCTTAAGAGCTCCTCCTGCCTCAGCCTCCCAAGCAACCGGGACCACAAGTGTGCTTCACCACACCTGGCTAATTTTTTTAATTTTGTGTAGAGACAAGTCACTATGTTGCCCAGGCTAGTCTTGAACTCTTGGGCCCAAGCAATCCTCCCGAAGTGCTGGGATTACAGGTGTGAGCCACCATGCTTGGCTGGAAACCTAACTTCTAATAAAAGCACATACCACAGAGAGGGACCTCATGCAATACCAGTGGCTCACAGGTCAAACCCTGAACATACTTGGCTGAATTCAATGAGTTAACCTAATCTATGGCTAATCACTATCCCTGCCTCCAGGAAAGAATCTACTGCACAGCAAACATCAGTTTATAAAACTCCCGGCGGGGCGCGGTGGCTCACGCCTGCAATCCCAACACTTTGGGAGGCTGAGGCAGGTGGATCACAAGGTCAGGAGTTCAAGGCCAGCCTGGCCAAGATGGTGAACCCTGTCTCTACTAAAAATACAAAAATTAGCTGGGCGCAGCCGGGTGTGGTGGCTCACACCTGTAATCTCAGCACTTTGGGAGGCCGAGGTGGGAAGATCACAAGGTCAGGAGATCAAGACCATCCTGGCTAACATGGTGAAACCCCATCTCTACTAAAAATACAAAAAATTAGCTGGGCGTGGTAGTGGGTGCCTGTAGTCCCAGCTACTCGACAGGCTGAGGCAGGAGAACGGCGTGACCCCAGGAGGCAGAGCTTGCAGTGAGCCCAGATTGCGCCACTGCACTCCAGCCTGGGTGACAGAGCGAGACATCGTCTCAAAAAAAAAAAAATTAGCTGGGCACAGTGGCAGGCGCCTGTAATCCCAGCTACTCAGGAGGCTGAGGCAGGAGAATCACTTGAACTCAGGCGGCAGAGGTTGCAGTGAGCTGAGATTACACCACCGCACACCAGCCTGGGCGACAGAGTGAGACTCCATCTGAAAAAAAAAAAAAAAAAAAAAAAAAAAAAAAGCCTCCCAAATGTGCTGCATTCAAAATGTGAGAAAGAAACCCAAATGAGAATCAACCCATGAAATGGCCATCTCAAATATGTTGCTTTCATTTGAAACATTTCAAAAAACATAAAAATATGTTATGTTGCCGGACGCAGTGGCTCACGCCTGTAATCCCAGCACTTTGGGAGGTCAAGGCAGGTGGATTATGTTAGAGACCAACCTGACCAACATGGTGAAACCCCATCTCTATTAAAAATACAAAAATTAGCCGGGCATGGTGGTGGGCACCTGTAATCCCAGCTACTCTGGAGGCTGAGACATAAGAACAGCTTGAATGCGGGAGGCAGGGGTTGCAGTGAGCCAAGATCACGCCATTGGACTACAGCCTGGCTGACAGAGCAAGACTCCATCTCAAAAAAAAAAAAAAAAAAAAAAAAGTTACATAAAACTATAAGGAAGAATAAAAATTATGGCCACCTCAAATTCTGTGTGGTTACTGAGCATAAGGTATCTGCTGAAGAATGGCTGCGGCATCATGAGACAGCCACACGGCCAGGCACGCCTCAGCTGTCTCGGCCCCATGAGCCACAGACACATACACAAGCTACCCAACCTCACAGAGCCCCCATTTTTTCACTTCATAAATGGGCTAACTCGGCCTTTCTCCTTGGGTTGATAAAGGCAAGAGTGCTTGTAAAAGTACTCTGCATCATCCCTGGCACAGGGGGACTCAAAAAGGAAGGTATTATTATCAGTCTTCACACAAACAAGTGACAGAAACATTTCTTGTGTAATTATACAGGCAATAGCGTTTCATCGAAATCAGAAAAATTCAAGACGTTTGACCTAGGGGGCTCACTTTTGCCAGTTCATCTGCTGCAGTCTTGACAGGCACCAAAGGCTAAGCAAACCCAGCTGAGCACTGTAAGGAAAGCCCATCCTGAAAGGAGTGGCTCCAAGTGCTGCGGGGAGGGCAGGGGTTTGCATGGGGCCACAACAGGAAAGGGCAGTATGTACCTATCCACGAGCTCCTTCACTCCCTCCTTGTCAGGCACCAGAGACTGGTCCTGGTCATCTGCCAGCGGGGTTCCTGCCTGGCGGTAGATGCAGCGCACCGTGTAGCGCACTTCTGACCAGTAGTTCTGCAGCTGCTGAGGTTCCCGGTCCGCCTCTGCCGAAATTTCTCTGTGAGACAACACAGGAAGGTTAGAAAGTCACCACAATCTGCTGCCCTTCCTCACCTAGCACACTGTCCTCAGAGGACCTCCCAGGCTCTTGCACCTTGCCCAGCTCCCAGGAGCCGGCAATCAGGCTACTGTCAGTGCAGGGGGGTGATGGCATCCCCAGCACAGCTCCTAGGGTGCACTCTGCGTAAGATCTTAGCCACTGCACAGATGACAGGAGCGTCTGTGGCTAATGTCCACAATTAGGGTACCCACATCCCCACTGCTGACCTGGCCTTCACCTCCAAGGTACCTAATGGGCAGCTTTGCCCCCACCCTTTGGCCCCCACTTGGCTACATGCATTCCTTCCTGAGCCAGAGCACAGAGCATTTTTAGATGTGCTCCTGGGCTGGGCATGGTGGCTCATGCCTGTAATCCCAGCACTCTGGGAGGTGAAGACGGGCTAATCGTTTGAGTCCAGGAGTTTGAGACCAGCCTGGGCAACATGGTGAAGCCCCATCTCTATAAAATATACAAAAATTAGCCCGACATGGTGGTGCGCGCCTGTAGTCCCAGATACCGGGACTGAGGTGGGAGGATCACTTGAGCCTGGAAGGCGGAGGTTGTGGTGAGCGGAGATCACGCAACTGCCCTCCGGCCTGGGGGACAGAGCCAGACCCTGTCTCAAAAAAAAAAAAAAAAAAAAAAAAAAAAGATGAGCTCCGGGGCTCTCCCCTCAGCCACTGAGCAGCAGCCAGTCAGGCTCTCCCCCATCGCTCCTCTCATTCACTGAGGCTGCTCTTAGATTCTGATTATTTAAGGACTCCTCCTTCTCTTGTTCTGAGGATGCTTCCTAGTGCCAGTTCCTCAAGAGCAACAGTTTTTGTCTTACTCATATGGTTCTTTCTCTCAATAGCGAAGCAACTGCCTTACTCTTGTTGCTGTCTGTCACATTAGCCCAGTTTCTCGGTCCAGCTCCAATATGCAGGTCTGCATGTCATTGTGGACAGGTGTGAGCAACGTGGCACACACGTCACATACCTGCGCTCACTGCAGGCCTCGCACGAGCATGCGGTGTCTGAAGGCAGCGTCTGTGCGCCCAGAGCGAGCCTCCCACCACTGCCGGCCTCCGGCTGGGAGCCACCAAGCGAGGAGTGAAGAAGAAAATCTTGGCTCTGTTTTAAAAAGAGAACAGAATAGACCAGTTATGTTAAAATGTTCAAGGCATCAATTTTTTATTAACTGTTCAGGAAAAATGCCTTTTAAAAAACTGTAAAACCTAAACATTGAAAAGAAACTATCTTGGCCAGATACAGTAGCTCACACTTGTAATCTCAGCACTTTGGGAGTCTGAGGTGGGTGGATCGCTGGGCAACATGGTGAAACACCACTGCTACAAGAAATACAAAAAATAGGCCGGGCGTGTTGGTGCCCGCCTGTAGTCCCAGCTACCCAGGAGGCTGAGGTGACAGGATCACTTGAGCCTGGGAAGTTGAGGCTATAGTCAGCTGTGATCATGCCCCACTGCACTCCTGTCTGGGTGACAGAGACATTGTCACACAGACACACACATACACACAAAAAGGAAACAATTCGGCTGGGCATGGCGGTTCACGCCTGTAATCCCACCATTTTGGGAAACTGAGATGGGAGGACCACTTGAGCCCAGACGTTTGAGACCAGCCTGGGTAACACAGCAAGACCTCATCTCTATTTAAATTTTTAAAAAAAGTTTAAAAATTAATTTATATTAAATTTAAAAAGGAACAGTTTTACTCCCAGTGTCCTAATCAGCACACACAATGACCACCTCAGTGGGCACCTCTGGAAAGTGATATGCCCACGGTTGCCTGAGACAGCACATGGTAGAAACCTAGTGGCCTCTCTGAGCCTTGCATCAAGCAGCCGGGGCAGAGGCCTCTCCGTCCTGGGGAATCCCATAGCCTGCACTGCCTGCTCTGAGGAACAAGGAGGCTTAAGAAAGAGAACACTTGGCTGGGGGCAGTGGCTCACGCCTATAATCCCAGCACTTTGGGAGGCCGAGGCAGGCGGATCACCTGAGGTCAGGAGTTCAAGACCAGCCTGACCCACACGGTGAAATCCGTCTCTTCTAAATACACAAAAATTAGCCAGGCATGGTGGGGCACGCCTGTAATCTCAACTACTCGGGAGGCTGAGGTTGCAGTGAGCCGAGATCGCGCCACCGCACTCCAGCCTGAGAAACAGACCGAGACTTGGTCTCAAAAAAAAAAAAGAGAGAGAACACTGGGCAAAGACCTTCCTATGTCCCACGCCAAAAGGATTTCACCAACAACAACTGGAGAACACAACACAACCCTAGGTTTCTCCTCCCGCTCAGTTACCCTTCCATCGGCACCAAGGCTCCTTCTAGAAGAGGCCCTGAGAAGGACTCTGCTCCTTGGGAACAGGGGCTCAGGGCTCAGGTCTCAGAGCTGAGGGTGCCCACAGGGTGATGCAGGGTGCTAGAGAGCCTTCCCCAGGCTCATGACAGGGGCTGCCAGCTCCATAATCATTGCGTCCCCCTGACCCCCACAGCATAAGGAAAAGACATACAGTCACAAGAGAGACTTCCAGAAAGGAATTCACCTAAGTCCTGAGTATTGCACTATTCCCACTCTGGTCCCCACAAGGAAAAGTGTGCTCTCCTCACCAACCCCTCCCCCAGTCAAGCATGAAGCCACTGAGACAAGCCCCCAGAGAGACGGGTGGTGGCCTGTGGCAAGGAGCCTGGGGCTCACCCTGGGCTGGACTTGGCAAGGTCTGTTCAGATGCTTGCACCACCCCAGTCTGCTGCTGAGCCAAGCACAAGGAAACTCCCAAGGGCCTGTGGCAGGTGCTGTGGAGTTGGGGCACACAGACACTGGTGCAGGCCTTGCAGGTAAGACCCTGCAGCAGAAAAGCCTGAGCGTTGCTAAGTGGGCAGAGGATTAAGACAGCAGGGGACCGGCCGGGCGCAGTGGCTCACGCCTGTAATCCCAGCACTTTGGGAGGCCAAGGCGGGCAGATCACGAGGTCAAGAGATCGAGACCCTTCTGGCCAACATGGTGAAACCCTGTCTCTACTAAAAAAGCACAAAAATTAGCTGGGTGTGGTGGCGCTCGCCTGTAGTCCCAGCTACTCGGGAGGCTGAGGCAGGAGAACTGCTTGAACCCGGAAGGCAGAGCTTGCAGTGAGCCGAGATCGCGCCACTGCACTCCAGCCTGGTGACAAAGCAAGACTCCGTCTCAAAAAAAAAAGACAGCAGGGGACCCAGCTCAGCTGCCGCCAGCACACAGGAGGGTAAGAGCTTGTGTCATCCTGAAAGAATTCCACCCCAAAAAGGTCCTGCTGGGGAAGCAGACCCCAGAATTACACCATGAGGGAAGGTGGGCAGAGTGCGGGACGGCAGTGGTAGGGGGTTGGGGGCAGGCTGGTTGTGTCACACAGTTTCCACTAGACAGTCCAGCACGAAGTCCCTACCAAGGTCTCAGAAGTGCCCAAAGGTCTGAATGTTTTGCTCTGTTCTGAATGTTTGTGCCCCCGCCCGCCCCCGTTCATAAGTTGAAATTTTAACCCCTAAGGTAATGTATCAGGAAGTAGGGCCTTTAGGTGGTGATTAGGTCATGAGGACGGAGTCTTCGTGAATGGAATTAGTGTCCTTTTATAAAGAAGGCCCCAGAGAGCTGCCACGTCCTTCCACCGCACGAGGACAGTGAGAGGGCACCAGCTATGAACCAAAGCTCGGCCCTTCCCAGGCACCAATCTGCCAGCACCTTGATCTTAGACCTTCCAGCCCTCCAGACTATAAGATATAAATGTCTGCTGTTTACAAGCAGCCTAGCCCATGGTATTTTGTTGCAGCAGCCTGAGCATGCTAAAGCAGCACCCCCGCCACCAACAAGAAAGAGCCAGCAACCACTGGGCCACCCATTAGGACCACAGGCCTAGTGCTAGTGGGCCAAAAAGAACCTAGACAACCCAGCAGAGAACAAAGACCCCCAAGTCTCCGCTCCAGTGCCCCTTCTCCATCCTGGAGGAACAGGACAGGCATAAGGAAGGAGGACATACACCACCGCCCTCTGCCCTTGGGGACTCCTGCCATCACTTAACATGAGGGGAAGAGGCTTTGAATTAATTAGATGAGACATTTAGGTTTTTTTTTTTTTTGGAGACAGGGTCTCGCTCTATCACCCAGGCTGGAGTGCAGTGGTGCAACCTCAGCTCACTGCAACCTCCGCCTCCCAGGCTCAAGCAATCGTCTCACCTCAGCCTCCTGAGTAGCTGGGACCAAAGGCATGCACCACCACACCTGGCTAATTTTTCGTATTTTTGGTAGACACAGGGCTTCGCCATGTTGCTCAGGCTGGTCTCAAACTCCTGAGCTCAAGTGATCCGCCCACCTTCGTTTCCCAAAGTGCTGGGATTACAGGCGTGAGCCACCACACTAAGCCACATTTAGGTTTTTATGTAGACTGGACCTGAGTACCTGAAAATGTGGCTATTCCAATACCAAAAGTGGCTGGAAGGCCATGGAGTTCTGATTGAAGAGGCATGGTAGGGCAAGGAGAGGGCAGTGGTAGAAGAGGCTGTTCCCTAAGCGAGTCCGTTCCCTTCAACAAGCGAGGTTCACGCTCTCCTCCATCCCACGCCCATCTAACAGCAAAGTTGTCCACTCCACCTCAATCCCAAACACCTCCACAATCCACCCATTCTTCCTCCGCTGCTTCCAACCCAGTCTAAGCCATCATCACCTACCTCTTGCCTGCACAGCTGCACTGGCTCTCTCTAGTGGCACACCTATTTCCGTATGTACTAATCATCCATTCTCCAAGCAGCAGCAGAGTGAGATCACAGAGCTCCCTACATAAAACCTCTGTTCTCCTCCACTTCACTTAGGAGCAAACACTGTATTTCTTACCACAGCTTTCAAGGTTGCTCAGGTCAAAGTTCTGCTTTTAAGTCACTGCCCTTGCTCCCTTTGCCTCGTACCCTTAGCCAGTGAGCCTCTGATTGGCTTCTGGTAGACTGTAGAATACTGTCCCATCAGGCCTCAGCAAAAAGATCACCTACTCAGGGAGGCTGGTTGAGTCAATTAATTTTTTGCCTCTCAACTCCAAATCCACCCTTCTTCGCCACACTTACAATGAAGGAGCTGCACCCTGTAAACATTTCTCCTCTGCCAGCAGGTAGGTACAATGTGTGGTCCTGTGGGTGGAGGGTACTACAGGGACGGTGAAGAAGAAGGGGTCTCCCTCCAGGTTCCTGTGCTTTTCTCATCTTGCTCTTACCCTGAGGCAGCTCCTCATCAGTGGTGTGTGGGGGACTGAGAGGCATGCACTCTCCAGCACTCAGTCCCAGCCTGCAGGACCTCAGGGAGCCTCTCTGCTACCCAGTGGGGCATAATGACACCCCCTCCATGTCAGGGCCTCTTCCAAGTTTGTTCCTTTCTTGAGTCCCCTCCCTAAGCTCCCGTTAGTGGCTGCTCCCTAAATCTGCCCCGGCCATATTCTTTAGCATTCACTTCACAGATCTGGGTGGCTGACCTGTCGCTACTTGTTAATTATTATTATTATTTTTTTTTTTTTGAGACGGAGTTGCAGTCTTCTTGCCCAGGCTGGAGTGCAATGCTGTGATATCGGCTCACTGAAAACTCCGCCTCCTGGGTTCAAACGATTCTCCTGAGTAGCTGGGATTACGGGAGCCCACCACCACTCCTGGCTAATTTTTGTATTTTTAGTAGAGACGGGGTTACACCACGTTGACAAGGCTGGTCTCCCAATTCCTGACCTCAGGCGATCCCGCCTGCCTCAGCCTCCCAGAGTGCTGGATTACAGGCATGAGCTACCACACCCTGCCACTTGCTAATTATTCTTTATGTTAAAAATGTGTTTGTTCTGATTATGAGCGCGGTGCCCATCTCCTGAGCTCTAGCTTACCCATCAACCCAAACACCCCAGTTAATCTCCTCTATTAAACTGCTATCTGAAATCCTGGTGTTCTACTGTGTTCTTGTTTTTTTATGTGTCTTCAACACTGGAATATCAGTTCCTGAGAGCCAGAACCTATCTACTTGCTCACTATGGTACATCAGTGCCTATCATCATGGCTGGAACGCAGTACACTCAGAAAAGCAATCAAGAACTTGGGAAAGCAACATTTCCTGGAGACAAGACATGAAGGAAGTCTTAAAATAGGGTACATGATGACTACATATTAAATCCTTAAATGTGTCCCATTATAGCACTCATCATATACAGATTTAACCTCAGTCATGTTTCACCCAAGTCTAACACAATTTAAAAGAAAAATAACAAAATCTAGCAATTAACAATGTAAAATTCACAATGTCCAGCATCCAGTAACGAAACCAAAAGCAGGACAATGACTCCTAAGAAGGAGGAAAAGCCAATCAATAGAAACAGATCCCCCAGGCCAGGTGCAGTGGCTCACGCTTGTAATCCCAGCACTTTCAGAGGATGAGGCGAGTGGATCACTTGAGGTCAGGTGTTCGAGACCAGCCTGACCAACATGGCAAAATCCCAACTCTACTAAAAATACAAAATGTAGCCAGGCATGGAGGCACAAGCCTGCAATCCCAGCCACTCCAGAGGTTGAGGCAGGAGAATTGTTTGAACCGAGGAAGGGGAGGGGAGGTTGCAGTGAGACTAGATCGTGCCACGGCACTCCAGCCTGGGTGACAGAGAGAGACATTGTCTCAAAAAAATAAAAGAAAGAAAGAAAGAAATTCCCCAGTCCAGGCATGGTGGCTCACGCCTATTATCCCAGCACTTTGGGAGGCAGAGGCGGGCGGACCACCTGAGGTCAGGAATTCAAGAGCAGCCTGGCCAACATGAGGAAACCCCATCTCTACTAAAAATACAAAAATTACCCCATCTCTACTAAAAATACAAAAATTAGTATTTTTAGCTCTACTAAAAATACAAAAATACAAAAATTAGCATGGTGGCACGTGCCTGTAATCCCAGCTACTCAGGAGGCTGAAGCAGGAGAATCGTTTGAACCCAGGAGGCGGAGGTTGCAGTGAGCCGAGATTACACCACTGCAGTCCAGCCTGGGTGACATGCTAAGGACTCCGTCTCAAAAAAATAAAAAAGAAAAAAAGAAACAGATCCCCCCAAAAATAGAGATGATACAACTAACAGTCAAGAATCTGAAATTGGCAATTATAAAGAAACTCCATATGTTCAAGAAACAGAGGAAAAATAAACACGATGGGAAGAGAAACTGAAGATGTCAATAAATAAATAAACCAAATGAAACTTCCAGAGCTGAGAAATAAGACATAAAAGAAAAAAATACACTAAACAGACTTGGCAGATTAAGCAGATCAGAATACCAATAAACCTGAACACAGGCAATAAAAATAATCCAGCCCAGACGCGGTGGCTCACGCCTATAATCCCAGCATTTTGGGAGGCCAAGGCAGGTGGATCACCTGAGGTCAGGAGTTCGAGACCAGTCTGACCAACATGGTGAAACCCCACCTCTACAAAAAAATACAAAAATTGGCCAGGCGCAGTGGCTCACACCTGTAATCGCAACACTTTGGGAGGCCGAGGGTGGGCGGATCACCTGAGGTCAGGAGCTCGAGACCAGCCTGACCAACATGGACCAACCTTGTCCCTACTAAAAATACAAAATTAGCCAGGTGTGGTGGCACATGCCTGTAATCCCAGCTACTCAGGAGGCTGAGGCAGGAGAATCACTTGAACCCAGGAGGAGGAGGTTGCAGTGAGACGAGATCACACCATTGCACTTCAGCCTGGGCAACAAGAGCAAAACTTCGTCTCAAAAAAAAAAAAAAAAAAAAAAAAAGCCGGGCATGGTGGCGGGCACCTGTAATCCCCGCTACTCAGGATGCTGAGGCAGGAGAATCACTTGAACCCAGGAGGCAGAGGTTGTAGTGAGCCGAGATCGCACCATTGCACTCCAGCCTGGGCGACAGGGCAAGACTGTCTCTAAATAAATAAATAAATAAATAAATAAATCCAAAATGAAGCACAGAGAAGACTGAAAAAATGGACAAAGCATTTGTAGGACAAACTCAAGATGTCTAACATCCCAGAAAAAAAGGGGACTATGTGAAGAAATACTTGAAATATTTCTAAATTTGATGAAACTATAAATTCACACTATGTAAGCCCACACTCACTGCAAGCTCAATTAACCCAAAGCACACTAAACACAAAGCAAAGCACACTGAGGCCCATCACAGTCAAACTGCTGAAAACCAGTGACAAAGTGCAAATTTCAGAAGCACAGAGAGGAAAACGAGTATGTTTCTCATCACAAACTGGAGAGGCCACGAAAGAAATGACCAACAACCTCAAATTCCAAACAGAAATATCTTTTTAAAACAAAGGCAAAATAAAAGCTTTCAAACAGAAGCTACCTTGGCCTACAGGAAATGTTAAAGGCAGTTCTTGAGACAGGGAAAATAATACCAAATGAAAATGTGGATCTACACAAAGGAATGGAGAGCACCACACATGATAAAGATGTGGGTCAAGAACTTATTTATAAGGTCTTTTAAAAAGATAATTCGCTATTTAAAGCAAGGAAAAAAATGACAATGTATGCTGAGGTGTATAATACATGTAAGAAAAACACACGACTACATTAGCACCAGAAATGGTGGCGCTCCAAGTATACTACTGTAAGGTACTTACACTACATGTGAAGTGGTATACTATTCTTTGAGAGTAGAGGCTGAAAAGTGGAAGCTATAGCTAAAAAATTATAAAACAAAAAGAAATATAGGTAGTAAGGTCAACAGGAGACAAAATGAAAGAGTTTAAAATATTCACAGGCCAGACGCGGTGGCTCACGCCTGTAATCCCAGCACTTTGGGAGGGCGAGGCAGGTGGATCACGAGGTCAGGAGATCGAGATCAGCCTGGCCAAGATGGTGAAACCCCGCCTCTACTAAAAATACAAAAATTAGCCAGGTGCGGTGGTGGGCGCCTGTAATCCCAGCTACTCGGGAGGCTGAGGCAGGAGAATTGCTTGAACTCGGGAGGCAGAGGTTGCAGTGAGCTGAGATGGCACCACTACACTCCAGCCTGGGAGCAGAGTGAGACTCCATCTCAAAAAAAAAAAAAAAAAAAAAAATATATATATATATATAAAATAAAATAAAATAAAATCAAAACATACTTCTGACCAATACATGGGTCAAAAAATATTCTTTTTTTTCTTTAATTTTTTTTTTTTTGGAGATGGAGTCTCGCTCTGTCGCCCAGGCTCGAGTGCAGTGGCACGATCTCAGCTCACTGAAACCTCCACCTCCTGAGTTCAAGCAATTCTCCAGCCTCAGCCTCCTGAGTAGCTGGGATTACAGGCATGTGCCACCACACCCGGCTAATGTTTGTATTTTAGCAGAGACGGGGTTTCTTCGTGTTGCTCAAGCTGGTCTCGAACTCCTGAGCTTGAGTAATCCGCCCGCCTCAGCCTCCCAAAGTGCTGGGGTTACAGGCGAGAGCCACCACGCCCAGCCACTTAAAATATTCAATTCACTGGGCAGGCGTGGTGGCTCACACCTGTAACCCCAGCACTTTGGGAGGCCAGGGCAGGCAGATCATGAGGTCAGGAGATCAAGACCATCCTGGCTAATAACATGGTGAAACCCTGTCTCTACTAAAAATACAAAAACAAAATTAGCTGGGTGTGGTGGCGGGTGCCTGTAGTCCCAGCTACTTGGGAGGCTGAGGTGGGAGAATGGCGTGAACCTGGAAGGTGGAGCTTGCAGTGAGCAGAGATCACTCGCCACTGCACTCCAGCCTGGGCAACAGAGTGAGACCCTGTTTCAAAAAAAAAAACAATTCAATTCATTTAAAAGAAGAGTAACAAATAACAGATGGGAAAAACAGGAGAAAAAATGCAAGATGGTATGTTTAAACCCAAACAGATCACTAATTACATTAAATGGAAAGAGTGTAAATACTACAATTATTAGCAGAGAAGGTCAGACTGGACTTTAAAAAGGCAAGAGCTCCTAAGCTACAAGAGATGATAAAGACAGGTTAAAAAGAAAGGTTGGGAAGCCATATTCCATGTACACACTAATGAAAAAAGGCTAGGTGGCTCTCAGTATAAGACAAAGTTTGCTTCACAACAAGGATTAGTAACAACAAAGAGGGAGATGCTGATGCTGATGATGATGGTGGTGGCATTAATTCAACAATTAGAAATAATAGTGCTAAATGGTAAATAACAACAGAGCTCAAAATACCTAAAGTAGAAATTGAAATAAATATACCAATCCATAGTTACATTTAGAAGTTTCGGCCGGGCGCGGTGGCTCAAGCCTTAACCCAAGCACTTTGGGAGGCTGAGGCGGGCGGATTGCGCAAGCTCAGGAGTTCGAGACCAGCCTGGGCAACACTGTCTCTACTAAAATACAAACATTAGCCGGGCATGGTGGTGTGCACGTGTAATCCCAGCTACTCAGAAGGCTGAGGCAGGAGAATCGCTTGAACCAGAGCGGGCAGAGGTTGCAGTGAGCTGAGATTGCGCCACTACACTCCAGCCTGGGCGCAGACTGAGACTCTGCCTAAAAAAATAAAATAGGCCGGGCATGGTGGCTCTTGCCTGTAATCCCAGCACTTTCGGAGGCCGAGGCCGGCAGATCACGAGGTCAGGAGATCAAGACCATCCTGGCCGACATGGTGAAACCCTGTCTCTACAAAAAATACAAAAATTACCTGGGCGTGGTGGCGCACGCCTGTAGTCCCAGCTACTTGGGAGACTGAGGCAGGAGAATTGCTTGAACCCGGGAGGCAGAGGTTGCAGTGAGCCGAGATCGCACCACTGCACTCCAGCCTGGTGACAGAGTGAGGCTCCATCTCAAAAAAAATAAATAAATAATAAAATAAAAACATACTTCTGAACAAAACATGGGTCAATGAACAAATCATAATAAAGGCAATTATAAAATATTTTGAGTAGAATGAAAAACATACCAGAATTTGTGGGATGCAGCTAAAGGAATGCTTAGACAGAAATTTATAGATCCTGTGTGATTGGTGCAAATTTTAAAAGAAATGTATAGAATTAAACAAATTAGAAAAGAAGAAAGGTCTCAAATAAAATGATGTAAACTTCCACCTTAAGAAACCAAAACAAGCTGGTACAAATGCAAGGCTGTTGATAACAAACAGGCTGGTACAAATGCAGTGCTGTTGATAACTAACCGTTCACAACCAGTACAGATTTCTTTGTTCCTTCTTGACTCCCACTGCTTTGTTTGACTGCTCTTAAAAAAAATAAATAAATAAAAATAAGTAGAGGAATGAAATTAATAAAGAACAAAATTAACAAAAAAGAAAATGGAAAAGCAATTAAAACAAAATGTGGTTCTTTGAAAAGATCAATTAAATTATCTAGCCAGTCTTAGGGGAAAAAAAGACAAAACTCAAAAAACTGGTATCAGGAATAAAAAGAGGAGGGAAGCAATCACTACAGATCCTATGGAAATTAAAAAGGTAATAAATATTCTGAACAACTTTATGTCACAACATTTAATATAAAATGGGCAAATTTCCTTAAAGACAAAAACTAGCACAGTTCACTAACAAAGAAACAGATAACCTCCATCAAATGAATTGAACTTGTAGTTCAAAATCTTCCCAATAAGGCAACTTCAGACCAAGACAGCTTTACTGGTGAATTCTGCCAAACACTTAAGGTAGAAATAATGCCAATTTTACACAAACTTTTCCTTTCCGGAAAATCAAAGAGAAAATACATCCTAGCTCATTTTATACTGAAGTATTAGCCTAACATCAAAACCACACAAAGATGTGAGACAAGAAATTTATAGACTAATATCCTTCATGAACATAGACACAAAAATCCTTAACAAAACATTGGTAAATCCAATCCAGCAACCTAGCAAAAGGATAATACATCACAACCAAATGTGAGTTATCCCAGGAATGCAAGGTTTTCCAACATTTTGAAAATCACCAAAATTTATTTCACTAACTAAAAAAGGAAAACTCTGTTATCATCTTAACAGATGTAGAGAGTATGACAAAATTCAGTATCTATTCATAATGATAATTCTTAGCAAACTAAAAATATAAGTAAATTTCCTCAATCTGATCTATACTACATGAAAAAAGACCAAATGCTTTCCCCTAAGATCATGAGCAAGAGGATGCCTACTCACACCACTCCTATTCAATCTCACATTGGAAGAACTAGTCAGTGGAATTGGGCAAGAAAAAATGAAGATATACAGATTGCAAAGGAAGAAACACATTATTTGTAGACGACATGATCATCTACATAGAAAATTTTAAGGAAGGCTGGGTGCGGTGGCTCAGGCCTATAATCCCAGCACTTTGGGAGGCCGACGCACATGGATCATGAGGCCAGGAGTTCAACACCAGCCTGGTCAACATGGTGAAACCCCGTCTCTACTAAAAATACAAAAATTAGCTGGGCATGGTGATGCGCACCTGTAATCCCAGCTACTCGGGAAGCTGAGAGGCAAGAGAATTGCTTGAACCAGGACCCAGGAGACAGAGGTTGCAGTGAGCCAAGATTGTGCCACTACACTCCAGCCTGGGCTACAAAGCGAGACTCTGTCTCAAAAAAAAAAGAGAAAAAAAAAAAAAAAAAAAAAGGCCAGGTACGGTGGCTCATGCCTGTAATCCCAGCACTTTGGGAGGCCAAGGCGTGCGGATCACCCAAGGTCGGGAGTTCGAGACCAGCCTGACCAACATGGAGAAACCCGTCTCTATACTAAAAATACAAAATTAGCCAGGCATGGGGGCACATGACTGTAATCCCAGCTACTCGGGAGGCTGAGGCAGGATAATTGCTTGAACCCAGGAGGCAGAGGTTGTGGTGAGCCGACATTGTGCCACTGCACTCCGGCCTGGGCAAAGAGCAAAACTCTGTCTCAAAAAAAAAAAAAAAGAAAGAAAGAAATCTACCAAAAGGCCCATAGAACTAATAAATGAGTTTTTACAGTACACATGGCCAATATTCAAAAAAAAAAAAAAAAAAAAAAGCTGAATTTCTATGTACTAGCAATAAACAAATATTGAAACTTTTTAGAGTACATTTAAAATAGCAAGAAAATATAACATACTTTGGGAAAATGTATTTATTTTTTGTAAAACCAGGATCTCACTATGTTGCCCAAACTGGTCTTAAACTCCTGGCCTCAAGCAATCCACCTGCGTAGAACTCCCAAAGTGCTGGATTACAGGTATGAGCCACCGTGCCTGTCTGGAAAGTTTTTAATATACTGACTACTAAAGTTTTTAATATACTGACTACAAAACAATGCTGAAAATAAACTTAAATGATCTAAATAAATGAAGAGTTATACCATGTTCATAGACTTGAAGACTCAATATTGTTAAGGTTTCAGTTCTCCCCCAAATTGATCTATAGAGTCAACACAATGCCAGTTAAAATCCCAACAGGCTTTTCTGTAGAAACTGACAAGTTGGCTCTAAAGTTTACATAGCAATGCAAAGGATCTAATACATCCAAACCACTTTTGAAAAAGAAGAAAGTTGGCAGACATCTATGTAATTTCATGACTTACTATAAATAGCTTCAAGAATCAGGATAGTATGGTACTGGCAAAGGAATAGGAATATATGTAAAGTGGGACACAGCATCCAATAATAGACCCATACATACAGAACCAACTGATTTTTGACAAAGGTCCCAAGGTAATTCAATGAGATAAAATTGTCTTTTCAATAAATAGTTCTGAACAACTGGATATCAATATGCAAAAAAAGATGACTCTTAACCCTTACAACAGATAAAAGCTTCATTCAAGGTGGCTCATAGACCTAAATGTATATGCTAAAACTATTAAGACAGAAAAAAACAAACAAGCAAAAAAAACTTTTTTGTTTGTTTGTTATTTTGAGATGGAGTCTCACTCTGTCACCCAGGCTGGAGTACAGTGGTGCAATCTCGGCTCACTGCAACCTCCACCTCCTGGGTTCAAGTGATTCTCCTGCCTCAGCCTCCCGAGTAGCTAGGATTACAGGTGCACGCCACCGTCTCGGCTAATTTTTGTATTTTTAGTAAAGAGAGGGTTACTCCATGTTAGTCAGGCTGGTCTCAAATTCCTGACCTCGTGACCCACCCGCCTCAGCCTCCCAAAGTGCTAGGATTACAGGCGTGAGCCACGGCCCGGCCAGGGCAAAAAATCTTTATAACCTTGAGTAGCAAAGATTTCTTACATGGAACACAAAAGCACAAAATCATTTAGAAACACAAATTGGGGCCAGGCGCGGTGGCTCACGCCTGTAATCCCAGCACTTTGGGAGGCCGAGACAGACGGAACACGAGGTCAGGAGATCGAGACCATCCTGGCTAACACGGTGAAATCCTGTCTCTACTAAAAATACAAAAAATTAGCCGGGCATGGTGGTGGGCGCCTGTAGTCCCAGCTACTCGGGAGGCTGAGGCAGAAGAATGGTGTGAACCCGGGAGGCGGAGCTTGCAGTGAGCCGAGATTGCACCACTGCACTCCGGCCTGGACAAAAGAGCGAGACTCTGTCTCAAAAAAAAAAAAAAAAAAAAAAATGGATTTGATCAAAATATAAATCTTTTGCTCTTCAGAGGACAGTGCTGTATAATGAAAATGCCAGTCACATGCTGAGAGAAAATGTTTGTGAAGCCTAATAAAGGGCTTGTATTGAGATTATATAAAAATATCTCACAATTCATTAAGACAACTCAATAAAAATGAGCAGAAGATCTGAACAGCCACTTTACCAAAGAGATACAAATGGAAAATAGGTACATGAAAAGATGCTCAACAAGTCGTTAAGAAAATGCAGATTAAGCCGGGCGTGGTGGCTCATGCCTGTAATCCCAGCACTTTGGTAGGCTGAGGCGGGTGGATCACCTGAGGTCGGGAGTTCAAGACCAGACTGACCAACATGGTGAAACCCCGTTTCCACTAAAAATACAAAAAAAAATTAGCTATGCATGGTGGCTGGCGCCTGTAGTCCCAGCTACATGGGAGGCTGAGGCAAGAGAACTGCTTGAACCTGGGAGGTGGAGGCTGCAGTGAGCCGAGCTTGAGCCACTGCACTCCAGCCTGGGTGACACAGTGAGACTCTGTCTCAAATAAATAAATAAATAAATAACTAGAAAATGCAGATTAAAACCATAATGAAGGATAACACTACAAACCACTAGAATGGCTGTAAGTAAAGACTGCCAATATCCAGCACTTGGCAAAGATAAAGATCAACTGGACCTCTCATACGTGGCTGTAGAACAGTATAAGCACTTACTCTTACCCAGTATAAGCACTTACACTTACCCAGGTGTTTATCAAAGAGAAGTAAATTGCATCCACTTAAAAGACTGATACTCGGCCGGGCACGGTGGCTCATGCCTGTAATCCCAGCACTTTGGGAGGCGGAGGCGAGTGGATCACCTGAGGTTGTAAGTTTGAGACCAGCCTGACCAACATGGAGAAACCCCGTCTCTACTAAAAATACACAACTAGCTGGGCGTGGTGGTGCATGCCTGTAATCTCAGCTACTTGGGAGAATGAGACAGGAGAATCGCTTGAACTTGGGAGGCGGAGGCTGCGGTGAGCCGAGATCGCGCCATTGCACTCCAGCCTGGGTGACAAGAGCGAAACTCCATCTCAAAAAAAAAAAGACTCATACTCAAATGTTCCTAGTAGCTCTACTCATAACAGCCCAAACTGGAAAATACAAACGTCTCTCTATTGATGAATGGATAAACAAATTGTGGTTTATCCATACAATGGATTATCACCCAGAAATAAAAGGAATTAACTATTGCTACATGCAACAACAGAGATGACTCTCAAAAGCATTATGCTAAAGGAAAAAAGCCAAAGATCACCACTCAGCTTATCTTTCTGTAAGGCTAACTCAAGTCAATCTGGCAATTTTGAGTAGTTCCGACAAATTACATTAGCAACTACTTTCATGAAGTTCACTGCAAAGAAATCTGTACGTTTCTAATATGACCTAAAACCCAACAGGGCAAGCATTCAAGGTAAGGACCAATACTAGCAAACTCTTAAATGGCTGGTTTAAGTTGGGACTATATGCCTTGATTGATCTATGGGCGTAGTAACCATTGGGTAACAATTCAAGATAATGACAAATACTAGCGAGTTTTTTTTGTTTTGTTTTGTTTTGTTTTGAGACAGAGTCTCGCTCTGTCGCCAGGCTGGAGTGCAGTGGCGTGATCTCGGATCACTGCAACCTCCGACTCTCTGGTTCAAGTGATTCTCCTGCCTCAGCCTCCTGAGTAGCTGGGATTACAGGCACCCGCAACCAAGCCCAACTAATTTTTGTATTTTTAGTAGAGATGGGGTTTTATCATGTTGGCCAGGCTGGTCTCAATCTCCTGACCTCAGGTGACCCACCTGCCTCAGCCTCCCAAAATGCTGGGATTACAGGAGTGAGCCACTGCGCCCAGCCAGCAAACTCTTTTTTTTTTTTTTTTTGAGACGGAGTCTCGCTCTATTGCTAGGCTGGAGTGCTGTAGCGCCATCTCAGCTCACTGAAACCTCAGCCTCCCGGGTTAGAGGGATTCTCCTGCCTCAGCCTCCTGAGTAGCTGGGACTACAGGTGCACACCACCACACCCAGCTAATTTTTTATATTTTTAGTAGAAACGGGGTTTCACCGTGTTAGCCAGGATGGTCTCGATCTCCTGACCTCATGATCCACCCGCCTCGGCCTCCCAAAGTGCCGGGATTACAGGCGTGATCGGCCTAGGCCGCCGTGCACGGTGGCCTAGGCCAGCAAACTCTTAGATGGCTTAAGTTGGGACTATATGCCTTGATTAATCTATGGGCATAATAACTATTGGAGAACCCGGTTCCTTCGTGTAAAATGCAACTTACATTTTAATAATATGATATATGAGAATAAAGACAACTGCTAATGCCCATAATCAAAATGGAGTCTAAAACAGCCTTGAAAACAGAAAAATAGATAGAAACTTAAGACTACTTGCCGAGTAGTCTTCTTTATGACAGGATGCTTGAGTTCAGGGCCCTTTAAAGAAAAAACAATTACCCCAAAGTGCCATCCCCTCACCATATCTCCCACCAGACTAAAACTATTTTTGTTAAACATATGCAAATGTTAAAATGCAACATAATATGTCTTTTAGCCTTCATATAATGTAAAAACTCAAGGTGGTTTAAAGTGAAATATTTTTAAAATGGTGAAATTCAGCCAGGCACGGTGGCTCAGGTCTGTAATCCCAGCACTTTGGAAGGCCGAGGCGGGTGGATCACAAGGTCACGAGATTGGGACCATTCTGGCTAACACGATGAAACCCCACCTCTATGAAAAATACAAAAAAATTAGCCAGCCATGGTGGTGGATGCCTGTAGTCCCAGCTACTCGGGAGGCTGAGGCAGGAGAATGGCGTGAACCCGGGAGGCAGAGCTTGCAGTGAGCCAAGATGGCACCACTGCACTCCAGCCTGGGCAACAGAGTGAGACTCTGTCTCAAAAAAAAGGTGAAATTCAAATTAACAACATTATTTTAAAGAGAGAGATTGATGATTAGCTGAAACCAAATTGCTAAGTTCAACACAGGCTTGGTCCTGACTATTAAGGAGCAAGATTTGTTTAGTCAGGCCTGTCCCCTTGCAGGTCTATGCAAAAATGTCTCAGCCATCCCACCTCTCTTGTCTGAATTTCTCCTTCAGTGGGCTACCTCTGGGACCGAGATAGAATGTTATTAAGACCAACCAACACTCTCCTCAAAGCCTATGGCAAACAGTGTGCCGAGGCACACCAGGACATAGGACTCTGGTGGCAAAGCCCATGGGCATATTGCTGACCCGCCCATGATCTAAATATGCTTCCCACTACCCCTGGCTCATTATCATATTTGGCTGGGTGCAGTGGCTCACTCCTGTAATCCCAGCACTTTGGGAGGCCGTGGCAAGCAGATCATCTGAGGTCCAGCCAGGGCGACAGAGGGAGACTGATTGAGCCCAGGAGTTTGAGACCAGCCTGAGCAACATGGCAAAACCCCGTCTATATTAAAAATAAAAAAATTAGCCAGGCATGGTGGTGCGCACCTGTAGTCCCAGCTACTCAGGAGACTGAGGCAGAAGGGTTGCTTGAACACAGGAGGTGAAGGCTGCAGAGAATCAGGATTGCACCACTGCACTCCATACTGGGTGAGACCAACCGTCTCGAAAACAGAAAAGAAAAATGAAGTCCTCTTGATATTTAAAAAAAAATTTTTTTTATTTTTAGGTTAAGATCAATCTACAAGGAGACAAGGTAGATTGTAGAAATACTAATCTGGGAGTAAATCAAGCTGGCTACACGTTACATTCTGCAATTTATGCTGCATGCCCGGATGTGAAGTGCGTTGTGCACATTCAGACCCCAGCAGGGGCTGTGGTGAGTGGCTGCCCTGGTAGCATCTCAAGGTTAAAAAAAGAAAAGAATCTGTGTTCATAAAGCGACACCATCACATAGTGAAAAACAAACAAAAAAGAAACAGGCAATATCTGCAACACATACAACCAATAAAGAGCTGCTACTGAGTGTATATAAAGAAATCCCACAAGTCAATAAGAAAAAGACAACCCAACAGAGCTGTGGTTCTCAAAGTGTGGTCCGAGGACCCCATTCAGATGGTCCAGCATAGCCTAGAGCCGCAGCGAGGGTAAGGCCATGCTATAAGCCTAGATGCCAACCTGAACGTATCATTGATAATTAACTAAGTTCTCTGACAAATTTCAGTGTTAAAGCTATAATGAAGAATTAGAAGGGAAAGTATTATTTTCCAAATACTAAAAACAAATCTGGTTGACACCTATGTTAAATATGTATCAGCAGACAGATATAAAAAAGTTGAGCAAGTTTCAAGAAATCTGTGGTTAACTACTAATGGCTAGCAAAATAGGATTTTCACCCTAACACCCTTCAGCAGGCCCACGAGTCAAAACTATTTTCAAATTTGTACCAAAATGTCCTCTGCCTTTTTCACTGTGCTGACATTCACACTGACAGGGAAAAAAACAATGGTGGGGAAAAGAGTGAAACACCAATGCAAGGACGAAGACAGCAGGAGCAAAGCATGCTAGTGGCTGCTGCATTCTTCACTGCCACACACTTCAGAGCTGTGAGGCGGGAAAAAAGCCAGTTCCACTTAAGAATGTCCTTGATGCAATAAAAATAATTATTTTGCATAAATCTCAACCCCTGAGCACAAGTCTTCTGAATATTCTGTGTGACGAAGTGGGAAGTACACACAGAGCATTTCTCCGGCACGCCCCAGGAAGAGTCCGCCTCGAGGAATCTCACTGTGCATTGTGAGATGAATGGCCCTTCACCTGTGAAATGTCAATTTTACTTCAAAAAGTGACTGATGGGCCAAACTATGGTTATTTGGACTTGGATATTTGTCAGATATTTTCCAAAATGAACAAAATGAGTCCGTCACTTCAAGGCAATTTGGCACTATTTGTGACCAATAATAAAATCTGAGCTTTTCTCATAATCATAATTTTTCTGAGCAAAAATTAGAACTCTGGAAAACTTTCACCTGCCACTGTGGGCTTGAAAACTCAACATTTAAAGAACTTTCTGATGAGATCAGTGGTGGTATTAACAAATATGATTTTTTTGTAACAAATATGATTTTTTAAAAATAATGATGAAAAGTATTAATATCAGGAAAATCTGTCTACCTTAGTAAACCAATACTTTACAAATAACCAACATGTGATGTTACAAGCCACGCATGGGCAAGATATCCATTCAGAGGACAAGACAGACCAATGGACTTTCACGTTAACAGTGTAGGGAAAAGCCACTGATTGGTTTTAGCTTCTACACTACACCTAACCCTTGAGAAACTAACTTGTCATGGTTTGGTACAGCATCAAAGAAAAATATCCACAATTCTCTAAAAAAGCCAATAAAATATTTCTTCAAATACTTCAATCAGAACAACCTATCACAACAGGTTCCACACAGAGGCAGATATAAGAAACCAGCTTTGTTCTATCATTCAGATATTAAAGAGGTTTGTTAGGCCGGATGCGGTGGCTCACGCCTATAATCCCAACACTTTGGGAGACAGAGGTGGGTGGATCACGAGGTCAGTATTTCAAGACCGGCCTGACCAAGATGGTGAAACCCCCATCTCTACCAAAAATACAAAAATTAGCCGGGCGCAGTGGCAAACGCCTGTAATCCCAGCAACATGGGAGGCTGAGGCAGGAGAATCACTTGAACCCAGGCAGCAGAGGTTGCAGTGAGCTGAGATTATGCCACTGTACTCCAGCCTGGGTGACAGAGTGAGACACTGTCTCAAAAAAAAAAAAAAAAAAAAAGAGGTTTGCAAAATATACAAAACACGGCCACTCTACTTACTAAACCATTCTTTTTTTTTTTTTTTGAGACAGAGTCTCACTCTGTCGCCTAGGCTGGAGTGCAGTGGTGTGATCTCAGCTCACTGCAACCTCCACCTCCTGGGTTCAAGTGATTCTCCTGCCTCAGCCTCCCGAGTAGCTGGGATTACAGGCATGTGCCACCATGACGGGCTAATTTTGTATTTTCAGTAGAGACGAGGTTTCGCCATGTTGGCCAGGCTGGTCTCGAACTCCTGACCTCAGGTGATCCGCCCATCTCGGCCTCCCAAAGTGCTGGGATTACAGGCATGAGCCACCGTGTCCGGCCCTACTTACTAAACCATTCTTGTTTTTGGAAAATAGTTTTCATTTAAAAACATGCTACTGATCTTAACATGGAATCAGTCAAGTATATAAACCACCTATGGCTCAGCAATTCCTTCTATTTATAGACAACAGAATGTCATGTGTGCTCCACAATCAGCAAGATTTGGAAACAACCAAAATGCAACATGTTCACAAAGGAGGATGGCATCTAGCAATGAAAATAGAGAAACAAGATTTATGACTCTCAAACATAATGCTGAGCAAAATAAGTAAGACATAAAATAACACATACAGTATGGTTACATTTCTGTAAAATTCAAAACACCAGGAAAACTGTACTACAGTATTTGTGGGTAGATGCTTAGGTGATATAACTAACAAAGAAAAGTAAGAGTGAGGACTAGGAGCAGCCGGCAAGTGTGAACTTGCTGCAAGAGGGATCTGGGTTAACAGCAACGCTTGATTTTTGACCTGCATGGTAGCAAAAATTACCCCACATATATTAACCATTACAGTAAGTGATGAGGATTGATTTCACCATTAAGATGCAGACTCTCGCCTGGGCATGGTGGCTCACACCTGTAATGCCAGCACTTGGAGAGGCCAAGGTGGTAGGATTGCTTGGGCGCCAGAGTTCAAGATCAGCCTGGGCAACACAGTAGGGACCTATCCCTACAAAAAATTTTAAAAAAAAATCAGCCAGGACTGTTGGCGTGCAGCTGTAATCCCAGCTACTCAGGAGGCTAAGCTGGGAGAATCACTTGAGCCCAGGAGGTCGAGGCTGCAGTGAGCTGTTTTCGCACCACTGCACTCCAGCCTGAGTGACAGAGAGACCTTGCCACCAAAAAAAAAGAAAAGAAAAGAAAAAGAAAAAAGAAAAAAAGCAGACTCTCAATTAAAACCACATAAAGTCTACCTCTATATATACTGCATAAGAACACCTAAACAGACGAACACAAAGAAATCAAAATTAAAAGGATGTGCAGATGTGCGAAAAAAAGAATGGGAGGGAGCTCCCATACCTAAACAAACAGAAAACAACGCCCTTCAGGAGAAAGACACGACCACAGATGGGGTCCGTGCAGTAACAGGAATGATACACCAAGACTTAATAATAATTTCAACCTGTATTCTACCCAGCAGTCTTGAAATATGTAAAGCAAAACAAATTTTTTAAGGAAGAAAGGAAAAAGACACATTCATAGTAGGACATTTTAAATAACACTCAGAAATTGACAGATTAAGCACCAAAAAAGCAATAAAACCACGGAAACACAGAAGGATTTAAGAACACAATTAATGAGGTCCTGAGCCTTCCACCTAAACCCAGAGAAAACATTATTTTCCAGCACAAACAGAATAATTTAAAAAAGTAACTATGTATTAGAACTAGCAAATACAGCTGATTAATAAGGAATCACTATTATACAGACCATGATTTTCAACTATAACAGCATTAAATTAAAAGTCAACATGATTAAAAGTAATTCAAGTGGCTGGGCGTGGTGGCTCACCCCTGTAATTTCAGCAAGTTGGGAGGGTGAGGCGGGCGGATCACCTGAGGGCAGGAGTTTGAGACTAGCCTGGCCAACATGGTAAAACCCTGTCTCTACTAAAAATACAAAAATTAGCTGGGCATGGTGACACACGCCTGTAATCCCAGCTGCTCAGAAGGCTGAGGCATGAGAATCACTTGAACCCAGAAGGCAGAGGTTGCAGTGAGCCAAGATCGTGCCACTACACTCCAGCCTGGGTGACAGAGTGAAATTCCGTCTCAAAATAATAATAATAATAATTCAAGAGATACGTGTTTGGATACTTACACATACTTCTAAATAATTCACGGGTGAAAACAGAAATAATAAAAACTAGAAAATAATGAAAATTGGCCGGGTGCAGTGACTCACACCTGTAATCCCAGCACTTTGGGAGGCCAAGGTGGGCAGATCACGAGGTCAGGAGATCGAGACCATCCTGGCTAACATGGTGAAACCTCGTCTCTACTAAAAATACAAAAAAAATTAGTCAGGCGTGGTGGCATGCACCCGTAGTCCCAGCTACTTGGGAGGCTGAGGCAGGAGAATGGTGTGAACCCAGGAGGCGAAGCTTGCAGTGAGCCGAGATCGCACCACTGCACTCCAGCCTGGGTGACTGAGCAAGACTCCGTCTCAAAAAAAAAAAAAAAAAAAAAAAAAATTAGCTGGGCATGGTAGCGCATACCTGTAATCCTAGCTACTAGGGCGGCTGAGGAAGGAGAATGGCTTGAACCCAAGAGGCGGAGGTTGCAGTGAGCCGAAATCACGCCATTGAACTCCAGCCTGGGCAACAAGAGTGAAACTCCATCTCAAAAAAAAAAAAAAAAAAAAAAGCCAGGCGCGGTGGCTCACGCCTATAATCCCAGCAATCAGGAGGCCGAGGTGGGCAGGTCACGAGACTGAGACCATCCTTGCTAACACGGTGAAACCCCGTCTCTACTAAAAATAGATATATATACATATATATATACACAAAAAATTAGCCAGGCATGGTGGTGGGCGCCTGTAATCCCAGCTACTTAGGAGGCTGAGGCAGGAGAATGGCGTGAACCCAGAAGGCGGAGCCTGCAGTGAGCTGAGATGGCGCCACTGCACTCCAGCCTGGGCAATAGAGCGAGACTTCGTCTCAAAAAAAAAAAAAAAAAAAAAAAAAAAAAAAAAAAAAAAAGGCTGGGTGCAGTGGCTCACGCCTGTAATCCCAGCACTTTGGGAGGATGAGGCGGGCGGATCACGAGGTCAGGAGATCCAGACAATCCTGGCTAACATGGTGAAACCCAATCTCTACTAAAAATACAAAAAATTAGCCGGGCGTGGTGGTGGGCGCCTGTAGTCCCAGCTACTTGGGAGGCTGAGGCAGGAGAATGGTGTGAACCCGGGAGGCCGAGCTTGCAGTGAGCCGAGATTGCGCCACTGCACTCCAGCCTGGGCAACAGAGCGAGATTCCGTCACAAAACAAAAACAAAAACATCAAAACAAAAAACATGGCCAGCCTCATGCCTCTAATCCTAGCACTTTGGGAGGACAAGGTGGGTGGATCACCTGAGGTCAGGAGTTCAAGAACAGCCTGGCCAACATGGTGAAACCCCATCTGTACTAAAAATGCAAAAATTAGCTGGGTTGATGGCACGTGCCTATAATCCCAGCTACTCAGAGGCTAAGGCAGGATTATCGTTTGAACCTATGAGGTGGAGGTTTCAGTGAGCCGAGATCACACAACTGCACTCCAGCCTGGGAGACAACAGCGAAACTCTGTCTCAAAAAAAAAAAAAAAAAAAGAACAGAACATCTCTAGAGGAAGATTCAAGCATCTGCCAATAGTGGAGGCCTCTGGGAAGGCAAAGAGGATAAAGAGAGAGAGTCAGAGGAAACTAACTTTGCACTGTTCTCTTTCGGGCCTCTAAATTTTTTTTTTTTTAAATCACATTCACCATAGCATCAACCAATCAAATATTAATATATAGCACATGTATGTATATAAAATAGCAATAATTGCCTGGGTGCAGTGGCTCACGCCTGTCAACCCAGTACTTTGGGAGGCCGCAGCGGGAGGATCACTTGAGGTCAGGAGTTCGAAACCAGCCTGGGCAACATGGCAAAACTCTGTCTCTACTAAAAATACAAAAATTAGCTGAGCACGGTGGTACATGCCTGTAGTCCCAGCTACTCAGGAGACTGAGGCAGGAGAATCCCTTGAACCTGGGAGGTGGAGGTTACAGTGAGCCAAGATCACACCACTGCATTCCGGCCTGGGCAACAGAGCGAGAATCTATCTTAAAAATAATAATAATAAAAAGCAACAATTAATTAAACAGACAAAGTACAAGTATTTTAAAAGTTAAAAGCTGCTTCTTTGAAAAGACAAAACTGACAGACTTTTTTTTGGTTTATAATTTTTTTTTTTTTATAGAGACAGAGTCTTTCTATGTTAGCCAGGTTGGTCTTGAACTCCTGGCCTCAAGCAATCCTCCTGCTTCTGCCTCCCAAAGACTACGGTTACAGGTGTGATCCACTGTGCTGGGCCAAAACTGACAGACTTCTAACAAAACTAGTTTAAAAGAAAAAAAAGAAAGCACAAATATGAGAAATAAAAAAGTAGCCGGGTACGGTGGCTCAGGCTTGTAATCCCAGCACTTTGGGAGACCGAGGTGGGCGGATCACCTGAGGTCAGGAGTTAGAGAACAGCCTGGCCAACATGGTGAAACCCCGTCTCTACTAAAAATACAAAAAAATTAGCTGGGTGTGGTGGTACGCGCCTATAGTCCCAGCTACTCGGGAGGCTGAGTCACCAGAATCGCTTGAACCCGGGAGGCGGAGGTTGCAGTAAGCTGAGATCGCACCACTGCACTCCAGCCTGGGCGACAGAGAGAGACTCCATCTCAGGAAAAAAAAAAAAAAAAAAAAGAAGAAGAAATAAAAAGTCAAATCTACAAATCAGGTAAGAAGTGAAAAGAGACCATTACACAAAACTTTATACCAGTAACTCTGCCAATTTTTCTTTTTTTCTTGTTTTAAAAGAGACGGGGTCTCACTGTGCTGCCCAGACTGCAGTACAGTGGCACTATCATACCGCACAACAGCCCAGAACTCCTGGGCTCAAGCGACCCTCCTGCCTCAGCCTCCTGTGTAGCCGGAACTACAGGCATGTGCCATGTTGGCGGGCAACTTTGACAATTTCTAAGAATATAACTTACCAAAACTAACCTGACAAGATTTTAACCATTAAAGAAATTGAACCACAACTTTAAAATCTACCTAGAGACATACATGGCTGTGAAGGGGAGGTGAGGCCAAAGGCGGGTCATTCATGAATGGGTAGCCCCAGAGTATTTGCATTCCATGGGTCATGGGCCAAGGCAGAAGAAAACAATAATCAAAGCGACAAAGTCTTGAAGAAGATGAAAACAGATGGGCACCTGAAAGCCCAGTGCGGGTGGGCCTTGGAGAGGAAAAAGAGGAGAAAATGCCCTCAGCTATGGGGGTTTGGGGGTGATACAGGGGAGGTGTTAGCTTTGATTTTCTCCCTGAAGCACGAAGGTCAATAGCTGAGCTGAGCAAGGGGTGGGTAAAGAGGGTACACGTAGTCTAAGAAGCAAGGAAAAGGAAGGGTTCCTGCCAAGGAGTTTGGGGAGGTACTTAAGCCAGAAAAACGCACTAGATGCCCATGCATGGTTTGCAGTCATGAAGTTATGAAGAGGAAGCAGTAAACTGAGGCCAGCAATTTTCTCCATGAATATTCTGCCACATGGAGGGAAGAGATAGGGCTGGACCAGCATAACCAAAAAAAGTTCAGGGCCTTTGCCTGAGAGCCACGGAAGAGCCACAGTGCCAAGTCCGGGAACTCAGGCTCCTAGGAGTGAGGTCAGGGAGACGTGATAAACGTAACAGGAATGGAATCCATGGACTGATAGAGATGGATGAGGTCAAAGAACTATGGCAGGTCAGGCACAGTGGCTCACGCCTGTAATCCCAGCACTTTGGGAGGCCAAGGTAGGTAGATCATTTGAGGCCAGGAGTTTGAGACCAGCTTGGCCATCATCACGAAACCCTGTCTCTACTAAATACAAAGATCAGCCAGGTGTGGTGTTGCACGCCTATAGTCCCCGGTACTCGGGAGGCTGAGGCATGAGAATCACCTGAACCCAGGAGGCAGAGGTTGCAGTGAGCCAACATCGCACCACTGCATTCCAGCCTGGGTGACACAGCGAGACTGTGTCTCTAAAAAAAAAAAAAAAATTAGCCAGGTGTGATGGCGCATGCCTATAGTCCCAGCTACTCGGGAGGCTGAGGCACGATAGTCTCTTGAACCCAGGAAGTGAGGTTGTAGTGAGCTGAGATTGCACCACTGCACTCCAGCCTGGGCAACAGAGCAAGACTCTGTCTCAAAAAAAAAAAAAAAAAAAAAAACTATGGCAAGAGAAGACAAGCAAGTGAGCTACAAAGACAGACAATGATCAAGATGAAAGTTTGAAATGGAGATTTCTTAGGTTTCCAGGCATGACTATGTCTAGGACATGATGCTAGGATGGGTCAATCTTGGAAGAAGAGGTCTCCAGAGAAATCTGCAACGTGCAACTGTCAGGCAAGATGTTAAGATAAATTCCCACCAATATTCTCCTACAACTGCTGATAACAGAATGCTTATCTAGAAGACAGCAATTCAGCCCCACTTCCCCTCTGGATGCAGAAAGCTGCAGGAGAGCCGTGCACTCTGAGCCCTGACCAGAGCCCTGACCAGAGACAGAACAGGACAATTGATAAAATCCTATCTCTGGGCCATCAGAGAGCCGAAGTGACCAGGCTGCCGGAGGGAACTACACAACAAAGTGCAGCAGCCCCTCCAGGGAGAAGGGGACACACTTACTGTTTCACCTTTGACAGAGGAAGGAAAGTGGAAGGAGGCCATAAAAGTGGTTAGAAAAAAAAAAAACAGTTTAACTTTAAACAAATTCTGAAAGGTTGAGAGTGTCAAGTGTGGGAGTCTAACCCCTGGAAAGCCCCAAAAGGAATGTTCCCACTCATTCCCAGGAGACCTGCACCCAAGTCTCCAGCTAATCCACTAGCAGAGAGGAAGGAAACATGCCTTTCTCCTTGTCCTGGAGAAAGGCGTGTGCCACACACAGGCCAGGACCAGCACAAGACACGGGGCCGGTCAGACCCCTGCAGATACAAGGCAGAGTCTGACTGCCACCGGGCAGAGGTGGGCTCGCTGGGAAAGCTGCCCCCAAGGCCGTGAGCACAGAGCTGCCCAAGAGTCAGGCTAGAGGGGGGAACTGAGAAGATGCCACCATCGGAGACCTTGCCAAGGAGGAAGTAGAAAGAGACTCCCCTCTACAGGCCCACACGAGCACGCACAGTGCTAGAGACAGCCCAGCTGAGGCCAACTGGACTGACCTGGCCTCCCAGGTGCACAACAGGACACAGGAAACAACCTCAGCCTGATGCTCTCTGCACACTGTCTGGCATTTGACCAAACAGAACAAGAGAAACAGCAAGAACCAATAACGTTTAAGGAAGAGATGATAATACCAATTCTAACACAGTCTTCCAGAAAGGAGAAGAAAAAGGAACACATTCTAACTCATTTTATGAGACCCTGAAGGCCACTGTAAGACAAGAGGCCTACAGACAGCCTTCATGAGCACAGATGCAAAAATCATTAACATAACTTTAGCAAATCAATCCAGCAACACATAAAAAGGACGTCCACAGAAGAAAAATAATGTTCATAGCAGCTTTTTTCAAAATAGCCCAAACGTGGGAACAACACAAACATCCATCAATTAATTGGTGAATGCATAAATTGGTTTATCTGTAAAATTACTCAATAAAAAAGAGAAACTACGGATGCATGCAACATTTTGGGTGACTCTCAAAAGCATTATGCAAGTTATAGAAGTATATGTGACACTCTGGAAAAAGCAAAACTGTAGGAACAAAAATCAGGTCAGGCCAGGCGCGGTGGCTCATGCCTATAATCCCAGCACTATGGAAGGCAGAGGCGGGCGGATCACGATCGAGACCATAATGGCCAACATGGTGAAACCCCATCTCTACCAAAAATACAAAAATTAGCTGGGCATGGTGGCGCGTGCCTGTAGTCCCAGCTACTGGGGAGGCTGAGGCAGAAGAATTGCTTGAACCCGGGAGGCGGAGGTTGCAGTGAGCCAAGATTGTGCCACTGCACTCCAGCCTGGGTGACAGAGCGAGACTCTGTCTCAAAAAAAAAAAATTCAGGTCAGTGGTTACCAGAGGCTAGGACAGGGGAAGGGAAGTGACTACCAAGGGGAACAAGGGAATTTTATGGGGTGATGCAAATGTTCTGTAGCTTAACTGTGGTAGTGAACATTTTTTAAGTAAAAAAAGAGTGAATCTTAATGGAAGGTAAATCATGTTATTTTTTTAAAGGCCAGCTCCAACAAAGAGGCTGACCTACAAAGCAACAGCTGGTCCGAATCCACAAACACAGGCCAACACTACACCTCTGCTGTTCCCAAGGTCACTGTTTCTGGTGAGGAGAGAATGGCTCATTTGACAAACTATCCATTACCAAGACAAGCCGGGGGCTGGGAAATGAGATCCTCCTCCAACCCAGGCAAGACGCACTGCAGGGAACCATAGGCACTTCCCCTGGCCTCTGGACCAGGGCAAACAGCAGAAGCCTGTTCCCAAGGGCAGAGGCAGGCTAAAATACAAGAGCAGGGCTGGAGTTGGAAGAAGAGCTGATAAAGTTTAATGAGAAAACAAACCACCACAAAAAGCAAAGAAAATGGTATTGGTAAAACAAACAAACAAACAAAAAAACCACACAAAGAAAACCATAAAAATAGCTGTCTTTGTAGAGTTTATATTCTAATGAAGAAGAAAGCAAACCAAATAAGTAAAATACATAGTATGTTAGAAATAAGTGCTAGGAAGAGAATTACAGCAGGAAAGGGGGACATGCGGGAGGGGCCGAGTGAGAAAGTAATTCTGACAATGAGACCCCAAGGATAGAAACTGGCCCTGGAGATGGGGCTTGCCTCCAAGGCCAGTAAAGATGGAAACCCACACCAGGCAGTGGGGACGCGCTCTTCAGATTGTCACCAGGACTCCCCCAAGGCAGTTCTGCAGGAGAAAACAGAGGAGCAGGGAATGCACACGCTTCCTGGCTGCACATAGCAAGGTATCAGAAGGAAGAGAAGAGCTCAGAAAATAATAAGCCGCTTTCAAGCAGAAATCAAAGGGCACAGGAGAGGCCTAGAATGTGGGGCCTCAAATAGTTGCAAAAGCCAACTCCTTCCAGAACCCAAACAGTACATGTGAAAGCCTGCCCGGAACAAGGGCCCATCAAAACTCCATCAGGTCAAAGATAAGAGTAAGGGTGCGGTCTTCCCAGCCAAGCCTGCTGTGGCCTCTCTGTGGCCTCGAAGAGGCTGAAGCAGCACAAATAAGTAAAAGGGAAGGTGAGGCTTAAGAGCTGCATCGCGTAAAGAATTACCTGCATGTCGAATTGTTGAGAACTAAACACATGAAAATTGTACTCCCTTTTCAAGAAACTGCACCACCAAAGAAATACTAAGCTCAAAGCCAAAAATCACCCTTCAGGGTCACATAGCTTGACGACTGAATTGTGCCCAGACAAGGAGGGCAGGTGTCCTGCCACCTACTGCAGTGTGGCCAGGGAAGACCAGGAGGAACGTACCAGGAGACACAGACTAGAAGGTGGTGCAGGAGGGAGTGCCCCCTGAAGCAAAAGCAAATCCATTTCTTTCATTGCCAGTTACCCCATAACCTGGGCGGGGGGAGCCAACGCCCTGCGCTGCCTGTGCTGGCAGCCACTCACCACTGGCTGGTCAAGGCCGCCATGCCTCTCCTCCTTCTCCACGGTCCTGCGGCAGTCCGGGCACACCCATAGTGGCAGGTGCAGCACGCTGTTGCCCTTGGGAGCCATGGAAAGGGCCAATTTGCTCGCAGTCTTAATTCCACTCTCTAAGAATGATGAGTCTTTCCGTTCACTTCTGCACAGAAGACAATAATCCCCAGCGGGGTAGGGTGGTGTCCTATGATTCATGCCAAAACTAAAAGGAGTCTGGAATAGAAAAAAAAAAATTCTATTTTCAAAACCTCATCTACAAAGCCAAGAATATTAAAATATATGTATAGTTCTAAAACTAAAATGCATGTGTATGTTTATATACAGAAACATAAAATAGGAAATGTATTGAATAAAACTAAACCTAATGTTCTAGAAACTCGTAATACTTTAAATAGTGCCATAAAGAAAATCTTATCTTAGTACGAGTTAGAAAATTGTCAAAATTAACCCCTTCACCTTGACTTCTGTATTACTTTTCCACCACATGCTAGAAATTGTCAGCCTCAGTTTTCAGACTGTTTACCAGAACTGGTTACCACCAACAAAGTCTGAAACTACTATTCTAGAGGCATCTGCACACCAGGGCTCAGATTCAAGATGGCAATTCTGGCTTAAGTGTGTCTGCAGATGCAAACCATCTTTGAGGTGGGCTGTCCAAATTCCAGATTCAAGATAAACAGGGAGCTGATGGCAGCTGCACATCCAAGGCCCAGACTCCCTTCCAGGCCCAGCAGTAATGATGCTGAGCTCATCTCTTATCACCTGATGTAAATAAACATCTGCATTTTCAAATAGGTCCTACAATGTGGGGCAAGGGGAAGAGGCCTTAGAGGTAGGAGGAAAAGGCAAGATTGTTATACCTTAAAACCTCTCAAAAGATAACCACTCACTCTATCAGAAAAAAAATAAAATTAGCCTTTAAAACACAAATACAGAAAAAGAAACTGAAGGCTGGGCACAGTGGCTTACGCCTGTGATCCCAGCACCTGGGGAGGCAGAGGTGAGATGATCATTTGAGCTCAGAGGTTTGAGACCAGCCTCAGTAACATAGCAAGACTTCGCCTCTACAAAAAATCCAACTATTAGCCATGCATAGTGGTGCGTGCCTGTAGTCCCAGCTACTAGGGAGGCTGAGGTGAGAGCGTTGCTAAAACCCAGCAAGTCGAGGCTGTAGTGAGCTGTGATCATGCCACTGCACTCTAGCCTGGGTGAGAGGGCAAGACCCCGTGTCAAAAAAAAAGAAAGAAAGAAAAATCCAGCCTGGCCAACATGGTGAAACCCTGTTTCTATTAAAAACACAAAATTAGCTGGGCGTGGTGGTGTGCACCTGTAATCCCAGCTACTCAGGAGGCTGACGCAGGAGAATCGTTTGAACCTGGAAGGTGGAGGTTGCAGTGAGCCGAGATCGCGCCACTGCATTCCAGCCTGGGCAATAGAGCAAGACTAAGTCTCAAAAAAAAAAAAAAAAGGAAAAGAAAAGAAAAAGAAAGAAACTGAGTCTCACACAACTGGAAATGGGGTTAAAGTCCCAAGACCAGCAAGTGTGTGTGTGTCGGGGGAGACACAGGATTTTTAACCCATATCAACCCAATCCTAAGACGGGTCCCTTCACACAGGGCTGCCTCTGCACCTTAGGAGGAAGCCCCTTCGAACCCTGAGGAGAGGCTGGAGGGAGGCACTCCCAGGGAGCAAGGCAAAGGGAAGCCTCGCCTGGCCTTCCAGAGGCAGCCAGAAAAAGGGCACACAGTGGGGTGGAGGTGAGAGAACCCCCGCTAGTCTCTCCTGCCGTGTGGGGTGCCCTTGCTGCAAGACATGCCAGGTGGGAAGAGAGTGGACCCAGCTGACGCTGTTCTGGCTTTTCAGTCTCCATCTCCACCCAGAAGCTTCTCCAAGGCCAGCTAGACCTGTAGCTCTTCCCACAGCCTCGAGCTGTCTCCCCATCCCACCACCGGTATTCAAAAGGACCCACTGTACATGACAGATTGGCCCCTCAACAGCCACTGAGGGCTCTCATTTGGACCCCAGCCTCCATTCTTAAGACTTCCTGCTGACCGGCAGGAAGCACATATTTAAACAAGGGGCTGAATGTATAAATGAATGAATTAGTGATTGAAAGAATGAATGACAATACCAGCAAGACTCAAAAGATGTTCATATATATTCTCACGTGTTTCCATGAACCAGCGATCAAAACTGCTGACTCCTGTTACATCCATAGGGTTGTGAGTTTTCCCAAACCCAGCTCAGCAGCCATCCTGAGCTGAATGTTTGGGGCACAGGGGCAGACAACTGGGTCCTACCTCCCCACAGTGTCCTAGAGAACGCCAGACTACTCAAACCACCGAGTACCATGAGAATCCATGTATTTTTCCATACCAACAAATCCCAAAAGCCTAAATGACGACAATTTAAAAAAAAAAAAAAAAGGCACACTGATTTACCCCAATATAAAGCCATCTCTTTTCCTCAGGTCTTAGAAAACAGCTCCCATCACTGGCAGAACAGCCATACCCATCAGACCTTTCTGGCCTGCCCTTTTAATTACAGAATGAGATGCTGGGCTCTACAGGCCCAAAGGTCCCCAAGCCTAAAATCATAATGTTAAGAGCCAGAAATGACCAGAGAGCGCACAGCTCAGCTCCTGTACATTCACCAGTCATCCAGGATTTACTGAGCCCATCACATGCTCAGGGACTGGTCCAGGCACTGAGGGCACAATGGTGAAGAAAACAGTCAAAGACAAAGGCAATAAATAAGACAAATACATGAAAAAACTAACTAATTAAATAGTGATAAGGAGAAAAACATAACAGCAAAGAGGATCTGTACCCTTTAACCCGGTGGACAGTGAGGGCCTCCTTGAGGAGACCCCCGAAGCCGACATGGCTGTACCTTGTGGGGAGCCCAGTGGCTGGCATGGGGCTGACAAGAGCAGAAGGAGAGATGCGGGAGAGCTGAGGGCCACTCAAGTCAAGGAGTGACTCTGAGGCTGCGTGCAGAGAGAGATGGGATGGGAGAATGGGAAGAAACGACTATCTGCAGTTCAGGAGCCAGACAGCAGCAGCTTGGACCAGGGCTGCAGGGAGGGAAGTGGATAAGGCTGTGAAGGAGCCAGCTGTGAGGTGTGAGAGGAGGAGAAGAGCTAGGGACAAGTATGAAGCGTCAGGTGCTGGGTATTTTTTCATTCCTTCAGTATCTGAGCTTCCTCATGGGCCATAGGAGGGTTGTTTGGGAAGAGTCTGGTCCTTTCAGGGCTTGTAGGCTCTGTAAGGCAGCATCAGAACGCCTTTCCTCTTACCCACAACTGAGGCAATATCCTCCTAAGCTGCCACCCAGGGTCCTGCAGGTTGTAAGATTTTCCCACAATGGCTGGTGGGAACACACACTGCTCCTGGCCCTGTGTGAGCTGCAAGGTTTGTCCCGCTCCTCACTTCCAGGGTGCTAGCCCAGGCGCAGAGAGCTTCCCCACAGGCATGTGCTTATGCGCCCTCAGCTGGGCTTGGGGAGAACCCTATGCAGAGCTCTTCCTTCCCCTCTTTGCAGCTCTCTCCTCTCTGGTACTCTGCCCTGCAAATTTACTTTGGCCTCCCCAAAGTCTCAACTCAGCCTCCTCAATCAAGGAGATCCTCAGACTCGGTCTGGGTAGCTCTCCAAGTCCTAGCCTTCAGACTCTCTCCAGGCAGGAAGCCTGGGTAAGGCTGGAGCTTGCCGCGGTTATTCTTCTTCTCTCAGGGATCACTGTCCTGCCTGCCTGTGGGCCAATGTTGGAAAACTACTACTTGGTACATTTTTTGGTCCTTTGTTTCACTGAGACAGGAAGATAAATCCACTTCTAGTTACTACCTCTTGCTTGGAAGCAGAAGTCTAGTTACATTGATATTTTTAAAAATAAATGTAGCAGGCTGGGCGCGGTGGCTCACGCCTGTAATCCCAACACTCTGTGAGGCCGAGGCAGGCAGATCAAGAGGTCAGGAGTTCAAGACCAGCCTGGCCAAAAACCCCGTGTCTACTAAAAATACAAAAAATTAGCCGGGTGTGGTGGCGTACATCTGTAATCCCAGCTACTCAAGCTGAGGCAGGAGAATCACTTGAACCCATGAGGCGGAGGTTGCGGCAAGCGGATATCGCGCCACTGCATTCCAGCCTGGGCAAACAGAACGATACTCCATCTCAAAAAAAAAAAATTATATATATGTACCAGAATGAACATTTTACTAGTATCATCCCCCAAATCCTACAAACACATACACGAAATATGTAAACATATAAAATGTGTATATATATCCATGTAAGGGACCAAGATAACCCAGAAATTTTTGCATAGGAGAATACGGACATATGGCTAAGATGGCAGTATTGCTGAAAACACTTTGGGAACACTACTAACAGCTGAGTTCTACCATCTATGATGTATTTTACCTTTTCTGAATAAACTGATTTTCTACCACCCAGTGACTGTGGCCTGTGTGCATGGGGGTGGGAGGTGTGTGTGTATCATAAAAGACATTAAATCATAATAGCATTTGTTTTCTTGCTAGGCTTATATTCTAGTTTTGAAATTTGTTTCCAAAATGAAATTCCAAATTAAACATGAAAACCCAGATTTACTAAAAATACTTTACAGATAAACTTCTTATAAACATGAAGAAAAAAGGTCATCTTAGGGTAAAAACACAGTAAAAGCAATATCCTCTCGGGTAACAGCAGCACAACCCAGATTAGACCGCCCTATGAAGGCTAATGCAGGAGACACAACAAAGGCCCCGTGCTGGTGACGCTGCCACCTCCTGCCGACCGGCCTTCAGGGCTGTCTGCTCCCCACATGCCCTCCATCTCCTGTCAAAACCCCCTCACACTGTACCTATGACCAGAACATTCTCTGCCTTAAACCCTTCGATTGTTCCTGCTGCCTAAAAAGATCAAGTCCTTAGCAAAGGATCAAGCAGGATACACCAGGCCCTTGGTCAGTGTGTTCTTGCAAAATCACCCACTTGAAACTCCTTACAGTTCCACACTCCCGCCCCAACCAACTATGTGGCTTTATCTCTTCCTGCCTTCATACTTGCTGCTTGCTTCCCTAAAACACCAATCTCCCCGCCTTTCCTTTACAAGACAACTGCGAGGCATCCCTTCAAACCCCACTATGGTAACTTTTTTATTCTGTGAATTTTGCTCCCTACCCCTCAATCAATACGTGTCACACGCAGCTAATTACTACAACTCCTGTACAACTTCTACACTCTTTTTTTTTTTTTGAGAGGGAGTCTTGCTCTGTGACCCAGGCTGGGGTGTAGTGGCACGATCTCGGCTCACTGCAACCTCCACCTCCCAGGTTCAAGTGATTCTCCTGCCTCAGCCTACCAAGTAGCTGGGATTACAGGTGCGCGCCACCACGCCTGGCTAATTTTTTGTATTTTTAGTAGAGACGGGGTTTCACCATGTTAGCCAGGATGGTCTCGATCTCCTGACCTCGTGATCCACCCGCCTCGGCCTCTCACAATGCTGGGATTACAGGTGTGAGCCACTGCGCCTGGCCAACTTCTACACTTCCTATAGACTATCATATATTCATTATACTACAAAATTATCTTTCACATGTCCATCTTCCCATTAGACACTCAACATTATGAATGTCCATAATGCACCCAGCAACCAGTAGGCGCCCAGTAAATGCTAAGGGAACTGAAATGTCTAGTCCAAATCAATAATACACACTTTGTCTTGCCTACCTCAACCACAATTTTCTGTTTTTTTATTTTGTTTTGTCTTTGTTTTTTTTTTTTGAGATGGAGTCTCGCTCTGTCACCAGGCTGGAATGCAGTGGCGCCATCTTGGCTCACTGCAACCTCTGCCTCCCGAGTTCAAATGATCCTCCTGCCTCAGCCTCCCAAGTAGCTGGGACTACAGGCGGGAGCCACCACGCCCAGACGGGCGTTGTTAGTAGAGACGGGGTTTCACCACGTTGGCCAGGATGGTCTCGATCTCCTGACCTCGTGATCTGCCCGCCTCGGCCTCCCAAAGTGCTGGGATTACAGGCGTGAGCCATGGCGCCCAGCCAATTTTCTGCATTTTTATATATGATCCTTTTTTTCTTTTTTCTTTTTTTTGAGACAGAGTCTTGCTCTGTTGCCCAGGCTGGAGTGCAGTGGCGTGATCTCAGCTCATTGCAACCTCCGCCTCCTGGGTTCAAGCAATTCTCCTGCCTCAGCCTCCTGAGTAGCTGGGATTACATGCCTGCGCCACCATGCCCGGCTAGTTTTTGTATTTTTAGTAGAGATGCGGTTTCACCACGTCGGTCAGGCTGATCTCAAATTCCTGACCTCGTGATCTGCCTACCTCGGCCTCCCAAAGTGCTGGGATTACAGGCATAAGCCACCAAGCCCAGCCTATACATGATCTTTTATTAGCTACCTGCACTCAAGTCCAGGGAACACTGTTATGTGTAGTCACTAAAATACCTGTGCCCTTTTCACCCTTTCTTTCCTGAACCCAGCTTTCCCAAAGCATATGCAGGTTCTCTGAGCAAAAGGCATTGCCTGGAGAGCAATTACTAACATTAATACTTAAACCTCCTTCTCAGTGGTTACAAAGAGATTGGTAACAATCATATCATGAGTTAGGCACAAAATTACCTTAAGTATTTAAGGCTCTGTGATAAATAATTTCTGTAATCTTACAGAGTAAATATCTAGCAATTTATAATTTCAAGGCTGTTCCATGGAAACTCAATAAAATTCAACAGTGATTGATTCTACATTATTACAGCATCCTTTTAAATAGCTAATATAACAGTTTTCCTTAGGACTTACTTTTTTTAAAGAATGAACTCTGAAGGATTTACTTTTAATTTCAGTTTACATATTAGAATAAACAGAGAAAACCTAATGAAAACTGCAACTGTTTTTAATGATTGCTCCTGAATTGCCCTATTAAATGGCCAGTGGTTCTACAGATGTAAATAAGATGGTTTTAAGGCATTAATGAAGGCATAGTGGTATTTGCTGGAACTATAGTTACATAAAACGCTTTTCTCCATGTAATGTTACTAATGTGGTTTTTCCTATACAAATGTAGTTGCCATGTTTTAAGTCTATTAAATAATATAATTACTATTTGTTTTGATGCTACTTATCCATAAGAAAACAAATGTCTGAGCCAGCCTCAGAACATGTCTGGATGCCAGGGCAAGTTTCATATCCTTGCTCTGTCATGGGACAGCACAAATATCTACAAAATACTTCAAGTCTCTACATTCAGGCTCCATACAGCAAAAGAGCAAAACAGCTTGAATTTATTAATAGCAGCAGACTTACATGTATTTCTAACATACCGTTCTTTGCCAATCTTTAAAGTAAAGTTAATCTACTAAGGTCAAATAAAAAGTTGGTATCAAAGGCCTACTAACTTCTTACACTGCAGTTTGTATCCCTTCAATCTCTGAAGGTCCTGAAAAATCACAGTAACCAGTCATTTTGCATAAGGTATTAAGTCTTTACAGCAATACCCAGAAATGACCAGAGAGAAAAATAAAACTACTTAAATAGAACAGAGGCTGAAAGTGGCTTTTATTCAGAGACAACAAATGGAATAGGTAGGTAGCATCTCAAAATTAAGTAACCTGAAGCAAATCCAAAGTAGCCATTTGCACACCCGACAAGCCCCAAGTCACCCACACCTCTGCTGATGGGGAGGTCCCCATCAGCAGACCCTCATCTATCACCATCACCTGTGCTCCCCTGGCAGCAGGGAGGCATCTGACCCAAGGACAGCCAAACCAGAGGCTAGCCAGTGACCTAAAACAATGGGGCCCACAGGCAATACTTGCTTTTTTATAGAATCCTCTCCTTCCCATAATACAATGTTGATAAAGCTAAGTCACCAAGCTGATGACTAAAAATGTTATGGTCCATGTAATTCAAAAGATGAGGAGATGACTTAAGGTAAAGAGGCACCAGAACTTTCACGGCAGGACACAGGGAAAGGGCCAAGGTCCCTGAGCCTAATGACGGAACTTGAGAGGAAGGGGAGCAGTGGAGTAGATGTGGGGATCTCGAGCTCCGTCAACGCGGAGCAGGGTGCCCAGGAGGGAAGAACAGGGACATGGACTCTGTGCTGAGGAGTATAAAGGAAGATGGGTATTCACAGACTGCTGAGGGTGGTGTGAGCACCAGCAATCTTTTGGAAAAGCACTTGGCAGTAGTTTTCACAGCTCCCACACATCCGCAGACCTGCGCCTGTGCCCTCCTCTCCAATGTCCTCCAACTAGCTCTTCACAACCAGACCCCACCCTGTCGCCACTTGAGGACCACTGATTCTGTCCTCATATCATCACTTTCTCTTTCTTTCCTGCATCACTTCCGTTAGGATGCAAATATGCTGTCTCCCACTCTGAAGAAACACAACGATCTCCTCTCAGTAGCACTTCCGCCCCAGCTTCTCACTGCCTATCTTTTCCTTCCTTTTCAGTGAATTCCTTCAGAGTTGTCCACCCCAGCTCTTTCTTTTCAAAATTTTTTTCTTTTTCTTTTATTTACATATTTTGAGACAGGGTCACTCTGTTGCCTAGGCTGGACTGCAGTAGCACGATCTTGGCTCGCTGCAACCTCCACCACCCGGGCTATCAAGTGATCCTCCTGCCTCAGTCTCCCAAGTAGCTGGAACTACAGGCATGCACCACCATGCCCGACTAATTTTTGTATTTTTAGCAGAGACGAGGTTTCGCTAGGTCGCCAGGCTAGTCTCGAACTTCTGGGCTCAAGCGATCCTTTCACCTCAGACTCCTGAGCAGCTGAGACCACAGGCACGTGCCACCACACCCAGTGCTGGAGGTGGGCCTAATGGGAAGTGCATGGGTCATGAGGGCAGGTCCCTCATGAATGGCTTGCTGCTGTCTTTGCAGCACTGAGTGAGTTCTCATTCCATTAGTTCCCTGAGAGCTAGCTGTTAAAAACAGCCTGGCACCTCCTTTCCCATCTCTCTTGCTTTTTCTCTCATCATGTCATCTGGACACACTGGGTCCTCTTCACCTTGTGCCGTAAGTGGAAAAAACCTGAGGCTCTCACCAGATGCAAATGCTGTGCACCATGCTTCTTACACAGCTTGCAGAACCAGGAGCAAAATTATCCAGCCTCAGGCATTCCTTATAGCAACACAAACGGACTAAGATACAGAAGTTTAATTTCACATAAAGCACATAAAATTATAAAGGGCCAAGAATAACCAAAACATTCATGAAGAACAATACAGAACACCTATTAAGGCTTATTAAAAAGCTATACTAGGCTGAGCATGGCGGCTGACTCCTGTAATCCCAGCACTTTGGGAGGCTTGGGTGAGAGGGTTGCTTGAGCCCAGGAGTTCAAGACCGCCTGAGCAACAGAGGGAGACCCCGTCTCTACAAAAAATTTAAAAATAAGCCAGGCATAGTGGCATGCACCTGTAGTCCCAGCCACTCAGGAGGCTGAGGTGGGAAGATTGCTTGAGCCCAGGAGGTTGAGGCTACAATGAGCCATCCTCCTGCCACTGCATTCCAGCCTGGGCAACAGAGCAAGACCCTGTTCTCAACAACAACAAATGCTATAATAATTCAGAGAGTGTGGTACTGGCTGCTCAAGGATAGAAAAGTAGACGAAGGAATATAGAATCAAGGTATGATACACGGACACTAAATTTATAACCAAGGTATGAAACACAGACACTAAATTTATAACCAAGATGGCATTCTACAATACTATGGAAAGAATGGCCTTTTAAATTGAAGTTAACACAGAACAACTAGATACCCAAACCGGGGGGAAAAAAAAAACTGGGCCCCTAAATCACACCATACACAAAAATCAATTCTTTAATTATAGACCTAAATGTGAAAGATGATGGATAATATCCTCATGACCTTGGGTAAAGGGAAACATTTTCAAGACACCAAAAGCACTAAAGCATAAAGGAAAAGATCAACAGATTCAACTATATATATATATATATATATATTTTTTTTTTTTGAGACGGAGTTTTTGCTCTTGTTGCCCAGGCTGGAGTGCAATGGCACGATCTCAGTTCACTGCAACCTCTGCCTCCTGGGTTCAAGTGATTCTCCTGCCTCAGATTCCCCAGTAGCTAGGATTACTGGCATGCACCACCACGCCTGGCTAATTTTGTCTTTTTAGTAGAGATGGGGTTTCTCTATGTTGATCAGGCTTGTCATGAACTCCCAACCTCAAGTGATCCACCAGCTTCGGCCTCCCAAAGTGCTGAGATTACAGGCATGAGCCACCCCACCCAGCCCAGATTCAACTATTTAAAAATTATTTATTTTTTGAGATGCAGTCTCACTCTGCCACCCAGGCTGGTGTGCAGTAGCACAATCTTGGCTCACTGCAACCTCCACCTCCCAGGTTCAAGCAATTATCCCTGCCTCAGCCTCCCAAGCAGCTAGGACTACAGGTGCCCGCCACCACACCCAGCTAATTTCTGTATTTTTTAGTAAAGACGGGGTTTCGCCATGTTGGCCAGGCTCGTCTTGAACGCCTGACCTCAGGTGATCCGCCCACTTTGGCCTCCCCGAAGGGCTAGGATTACAGGCATGAACCACCATGCCCAGCCTAAAATTTAAAACTTCTATTTGATAAACATTAAGAAAATGAAAAAAATGACCAAAAAAAGTGAAAAATGAGAAAAATAGGAAAAAGATTTACAACTTGACTGAAAAAATTGGGCAAAAGACTTGAACAGGTTCTTCACAACAGATGACCCAAATGGTCCATAGACATAAACATATGAAAAGATGATGTTACATATCACAGATAAATTAAATCATAGTACCACCATTTACCCACCAGAGAGGCTGAAACAAAAAATAAGGACAAAACCCACGTTCAACCAAAAACATGAAACAATGGGAACTCTCAAGCACTGCTGGTAGAGTGAAAATAGGTATAACCACTTTGGGAAATAGGCATTACATGAAGACTGTGAAAATACATGTAGACTATGACCCAGTAATTCCTTTTCTGGATATCTATCTTTCCTCATATTAAGTCCTGTATGCACCAAAATACATGTACAAGAGTATTCATGCCAGTCCCAAACTGGAAATAACCCATAAACTGTAGAATGAATCAACAGTCATCTATATGGTGAAATACTATACAGGAATTAAAATGGATAAACCATAGCTAAGTTCAAAACAAATAAATCTTTCAAATATTGTTGGGTGAGACAAGTTATATACCGTATTAAGTATGGATGCTTCCATTTATATAAGGTACAAAAACAGGCAAAACTATAGTGTTGGGATGTTTAGTTTTGGTTTGTTTTTTTTTTTCCTTTTTTTGAGACACAGTCTTGCTCTGTCGCCAGGCTGGAGTGCAGTGGCACGGTCTCGGCTCACTGCAACCTCCGCCACCTGGGTTGAAGCAATTCTCCTGCCTCAGCCTCCTGAGTAGCTGGGACTACAGGCACACACCACCACGCCCAGCTAATTTTTGTATTTTTAGTAAAGATGGGGTTTCACTATGTTGGCCAGGATGGTCTCCATTTCTTGACCTCATGATCTGCCCACCTCGGCCTCCCAAAGTGCTGGGATTACAGGCTTGAGCCACCGCACCCTGCCATTTAGTATGTTTAACGAAAGGAAAAGAGAGGAAACTGTAATCGAGTAGTAGCCTTTAGCAGGCTTTTGGAGTCCTGGTAATGTTCTATTTCCTTATCTGAATGGTGCTTATACCAGGGGTCAAATTAATTTGCAAACCTGTACATTACTTTTATGCATTTTTATAGTATTTAACAGTAATAAATATTCTTTAGAGATGGGTGTTTTTTTTTTTTTTTTGAGATGGAATCTCACTCTGTCGCCCAGGCTGGAGTGCAGTGGCACAATCTTCACTCACTGCAACCTCTGCCTCCCAGGTTCAAGCGATTCTCCTGCTTAGCCTCCTGAGTAGCTGGGATTACAGGTGCGAGCCACCAAGCACCGCTAATTTTTTTAAGAAATGTTGTTTAAAGAACATTGTTAAAGGACAAATGAACAAGGTGATTCCATAGGGAGAGATCTCTCAATAAATGGTACACAACTGGATATGAATATGGAGTGGGGGACACCTCCAACTTCACCTCACACCATACCCAAAATTAAGTTGAAATAGATCACAGACCTATATATAACAGCTAAAATTATAAAACCTCTAGAAGAAAACAAAGAAGAAGGTTTTCCCAACCTTGGAGTAGACAAAGATCTCTTGAGACCCCAAAAGCACTAATCATTAAAAAAATTGGTAAACTGGACTTACACCAAAAAACTTCTGTTCCTCAAGACATGGCTGCTTCTGTCTTCTGCCCTAGGATGAAGAGACCTGGGACAGCATAATGCTCAACCTTACAGTGCAAAACAGCCAGACTAACTTCATATCCATGACTGTTTCTGAACCTGCTGGAGAGCTGTGGTTACAGAACAAACACTGGCCCATAATCTTAAGTGCCTTCAGGGAAAGAAAACACATACACTCACCTGGGGTAGACACAATCAGACACTGGTAAGAAGAGTTCAGCAAGAATAAAAGACAAATTGCGAAAGGCTGAGTACAGGCTGTCAGGACAATTTCTGGCAGCTGCAGAAACTGGGAAAGCCTGCATTACTTTGCAGGCTCTTTCTCCGTGGCACTCATGAGGCAATCACTGAAAAGATCTGAAAGAGCCCGAAGAAGCAAAGACAGTAGCGCAGAACTCAGGGAGGGGACCAGAAGCCAGGAAGGAGGGGAAAGAAATTCCACTCAAATCCTTCCTCTCAATCTCCACTCAGAAACAAAAGTCCTAATCTGGGGGCAGCAGGGGGAAGGGAAGAGAGGGACAGGAGAGACCTAGTCCTGCAAAAGGGGCAGGATTACACACTGAGTCCAAAATTATAGCCAGGGAAAAGGCAGAAGAACTGAGACAGCTGCACCTCTGAAATCCAGGGTTACCAGACATGTCTAAAACTGAGACTTGGCCGGGCGCAGTGGCTCACGCCTATGATCCCAGCACTTCGGAAGGCCGAGGCAGGCAAATCACCTGAGGTCAGGAGTTTGGCACCAGCTTGGCCAATGTGGTCAAAGACAGACAGGGTTCTGTCTCTACTGAAAATACAAAAATTGGCTGGGCATGGTGGCAGGTGCCTGCAGCTACTTTGGAGGCTGAGGCAGGAGAATCGCTTGAACCCGGGAGGCGGAGGTTGCAGTGAGCTGAGATCATGCCACTGCACTCCAGCCTGGGAGACAAGAGCAAAACTCCGTCTCAAAAAATAACAACAACAAAAAACTGAGCCTTAACCAGAAAAGGAGGCAGCACCTCACTACCACTACACACTTCCAAGTCAAAAAGCTTCAAACAACAGCCAACAGCAGAATACAACTGGGAGAAGAATATGCAAAGAAACCTCCTGTGAAATACAACAAAGAAAGAAGACTTAAGACAGAATTTCAAACACTGCCATGGTAAAACACTCCTCATCCTAGATCCAAGCCGCCTCTACAAAAATTCAAAGCCTGTGCTGCATAACACACAGCAAATAATAAACTGAGGCCAACTCTAAACAGCAGAAGAAATAACGGTTGAGAATTTTCCAAAATTAATGACAAACACCAAACCGCAGATCCAAGAAGCACAGAGAACGTTAAAAAACAACAACAACAAAACACCTGGTCCTATCACTTCTTCACTTCTGAAAACAAAAGACAACTGGATACACAACTAATTAGGACAAAAGTCATGCGCAACCAAGACTATGAAAATAAGAAAGAAAGAGAGAGAGGAGGGAAGGAGAAGGAAGGAAGGAAATAAACACTGACCAAGTACAATGGGGCTCGTGCCTGTAATCCCAGCACTTGTTGGGGTGAGAGGATTGCTAGAACCCAGGAGTTCGGGAGTAGCCTGGGCATCATAGCAAGACCTCATCTCTACAAAAAAGTTTAAAAAATTAGACCACACTTGTGGTCTCAGCTACTTGGGAGGCTGAGGTGGAGAACACTTGAGCCTGGGAGGTCGAAGCTGCAGTGAGCTGTGATCATGTCACTGCACTTCAGCCTGGGCAATAGAGCAAGACCTTGTCTCGAAAAGAAAGGGGGCTGGAGGAGGAGAGGAGAGACTGAAAGCAGCTAGTGATAAAAGAAACATTACACATGGAAGAACAAAAACAATTACAGCAGGATTCTTGTGAGAAACCATAAAAACCAGAAGAGAGTAATTTCTCTAAAATCTTGAAAGAAAAAAACAGCTTTTAACTACGACTTCTATACCCAGAAAAGGGATCTTTCAAAAGTAAAGGAGAAGGGCCAGGTGCGGTGGCTCACGCCTGTAATCCCAGCACTTTGGGAGGCCGAGGCGGGCAGATCACAAGGCCAGGAGATCTAGACCATCCTGGCTAACATGGTGAAATCCTGTCTCTACTAAAAATACAAAAAATTAGCCGTGCATGGTGGCGGGGGCCTGTAGTCCCAGCTACTTGGGAGGCTGAGGCGGGAGAATGGCGTGAACCCAGGAAACGGAGCCTGCAGTGAGCCTAGATCACGCCACTGCACTCCAGCCCGGGCTGGAGCAAGACGGAGCAAGACGGAGCGAGACTCCATCTCAAAAAAAATAAAAATAAATAAATAAAATAAAGGAGAAAGACTTTCTCAAACAAAAACAGGAAATTTATTGCCAGCATACCTAACCCACATAAAATGTTGAAGTATTTCAGAAGCTGGGCATGGTGGCTCACGCCTGTAATCTCAGCACTTTGGGAGGCCCAGACAGGCGGATTGCCTGAGCTCAGGAGTCGAGACCAGCCTGGGCAACATGGTGAAACCCCATCTGTACTAAAATACAAAAAAATCAGCCAGGCGTGGTGGCATGCATCTGTAATCCCAGCTACTCGGGAGGCTGAGGCAGGAGAATTACTTGGACCTGGGAGGCGGAGGTTGCAGTGAGCCAAGATTGTGCCCCTGCATTCCAGCCTGGGTTACAGAGTGAGACTCCACCTCCAAAAAAAAAAAAAGAAAGAAAGAAAATATTTCAGGAAGAGAGAATACGGTATCAGAACAAAACCTAGATCTACAAAAGAAATGGCAATCCCAAAAATGGAATAAAATAAATCAGTGGTTTTTTTTTTGTTGTTGTTGTTTTTTGAGACGGAGTCTTGCTCTATCGCCCAGGCTGGAGTGCAGTGGCGCAATCTCAGCTCACTGCAAGCTCCGCCTCCCGGGTTCACGGCATTCTCCTGCCTCAGCCTCCCGAGTAGCTGGGACTACAGGCGCCCGCCACCACACCCGGCTAATTTTTTGTATTTTTAGTAGAGACGGGGTTTCACCGTGTTAGCCAGGATGGTCTAGATCTGACCTTGTGATCTGCCCGCCTCGGCCTCCCAAAGTGCTGGGATTACAGGCGTGAGCCCAGCCAAATCAGTGGGTTTTAAAATACTTATAAAGAACAGAGGTTTATTTGGCTTACAGTTCTGTAGGCTATACAAGCATGGCACCAGCATCTGCTCCACTTCTAGCGAGGCCGCAGGAAGCTTTTACTCATGGCAAAAGGCAAAGAAGGAACAAATGTATCACATGGCAAGAGAGTGAGGAGCCAGAGATAGAGGGGGGAGGCCCCAGACTCTTTTTAACAACCAGATTTCAAGTGAACTAACAGCAAGAACTCATTCATTACCATGGGGAGGACATTCATGAAGTTATTCATGAAGACCCACCTCCATGATCCAACACTTCCCAGCAGACCCTAGCTCCAAAATGGGGGGTGGGGGTCACATTTCCTTTTATTAAATTTGGGGGTACATGTGCAGCACGTGCAGGTTACACAGGTAAACATGTGTCACAGGGGTTTGTTGTACCGATTATTTCTTCACCCAGGTAGTAAGCTTAGTAGCCATCACTTGTTATTTTTCCTGATCCCCTCCCTCCTCCCACCCTCCACCCTTTGATAGGCCACAGTGTATGTTGTTCCCCTCTACGTGTCCATGTGTTCTCATCGGCTATAAGCGAGAATATGCGGTATCTGGTTTTCTGTTCTGCTTATTCTCACTTATAAGTGAGAATCTGCAGAAAACCAGCAGTATCTGGTTTTCTGTTTCTGTGTTACTTTGCTAAGGATAATGGCCTCTAGCTCCATCCAAGTCCCTGAACAGGATCCCATTCTTTTTTATGACTGCGTAGTATTCCATGGTGTATATGTACCATGTTTTCTTTATGCAATCTATCAATCATTGATGGGCATTTGGGTTGATTCCATGTCTCTGCTATTGTGAACAGTGCTGCAATGAACACACGCATGCATGTGTCTTTGTAACACAACAATTTATATTCCTTTGAGTATATACCCAGTAATGGGATTACTGGGTTGAATGGTATTTCTGACTTTAAGTCTTTGTGGAATTGCCATATCATCTTCCACAATGGTTAAACTAATCTACACTTGCACCAACAGTGTATAAGCGTTCCTTTTTCTCTACAACCTCACCACCATCTGTTATTTTTTAACTTTTTAATAACAGCCATTCTCACTGCTGAAAAATCAATGTTTTCACTGTTTTTGTTTTGTTTTGTTTTTGAGACAGGGCCTCACTCTGTCACCTAGGCTGGAGTACAGTGGCATGATCACTGGTCTCTGCCACTGCAACTCCCCAAGCTTAAGCAATCCTTCCACCTCAGCCTCCCGAGTAACTGGGACCACAGGCGAGTGCCATTATGTCTGGCTAATATTTTTTATTTTTTGTAGAGAAAGGACCTTGTTATGTTGCCCAGGTTGGTCTCCAACGCCTGGGTTTAAGTGATCCTCCTGCCTCAGCCTCCCAAAGTGCTGGGATTACAGGCGTGAGCCACCACGTCCAGCCAGCCTTATTTTTAATTGCACTTTGTAACTGCTAGGATTACAGGCGCGTACCACCACACCTGGCTAATTTTTTTTGTATTTTTCAGTAGAGATGGGGTTTCACCATGTTGGCCAGGCTGGTCTTGAACTCCTGACCTCAAGTGATCCACCCTCCTCGGCCTCCCAAAGTGCTGGGATTACAGGCGTGAGCCACTGCGCCCAGCCATGATATCATTTGAAGGTACGCTCTGGATTAATTTAAAACGTATACTGCTGGCCAGGCATAGTGGTGATTCATACTTGTAATCCCAGCACTTTGGGAGGCTGAGATGGGAGGATTGCTTGAAGCCAGGAGTTCAAGACCAGTCTGGGCAACAAAAGCAAGACCCCCATCTCTTTTACTGTGATCACACGCCACTGCATTCCAGCCTGGGTGACAGAGTGAGACCCTGCCTCAACAAAAATAAAGTTAAACTGTGTGCCTGCCTTCCCTTCTACCTCCTCTGCCTCTGACACCCCTGAAACAGCAAGACCAACCTCTCCTCTTCCGCCTCCTCCTCTTCCTCCTCCTCCCTCAGCCTAGCCAATGTAAAGACAATGAGGATGAAGACCTTTATCATGATCCACTTCCACTTAATAAATAGTAAATATAACATTTTATTTTCTCTAGCTTACTTTATTGTAGGAATACAGTAGATAATATCTATAAGAAGCAAAATATTTGTTCATCGAATGTTTATAGTATTGGTAAGACTTCTGGTCAACAGTAGGCTATTAGTAGTTAAGGTTCTGGAGAGTTGAAAGGTATAAGCGAATTTTTGACTCCACAATGGGGTCAGCATCCCTAACCCCTTCGTTCAAGGGTCAACTGTACTTAGACAGTACAAGAATGACTGAAAACTACTCACTGTTTACCCTTAAGCAAGAATTAACCCCTCCAAGCCTCAGTTGCCTTTTTTGTAAATGGAAGATTGAGGGGGAAAAAAAAAAAACCTACCCAGAAGGTTGCCACAGAATCAAATGAGATACGGTATGTCAAGTGCTTGATACAGAGTCTAGTGCACAGTAATCGTTAGTCAAAATGGCAGCTATTTATTATCATTAAAATGATGAAATTTCAAACACAAGCAAAATAAAGCAGGCAATGCAAAAAAAATGCACGGGTAGCAAATTAAAATCAGAAAAATATTATAAGTAACAGAGTACTTTATTAGGAATGGGCAGGGTGGCATGCGCCTGTGGTCTCAGCTACTCAAGGAGGCTGAGGTGGGAAAATTGCTTAAGCCTGGGAAGTCAAGGCTGCAGTGAGCTTCACTGCATCACTGGGTGATAGAGCGAGACCCTGTCTCAAAAACAAACAAACAAAAAACAGAAGAAGTAATAAATCTACAATTACAGTCCTAACAATATTTAGTATCTGAAGAGAGGAATAGGGGATAGTCATTATATTCCCAGTAGCTACCACAGTAACCAGTACATAATATGTGCTAATGGATGTTTGTTGAATGAACAGATTCAGAAAAACAACAAAACTGAAAACGATTATACAGTATAACAAAACTTTAGATGTCTGGCCAATGTTGTACTTCAAGTTCATAGCTCTAATTGCTAGTATTATTTTGAGGGAAGAAAAAAATGAACAGCTTGAGATTAGAAATCAATTCAGAAAGGCCCTAAACAGAATGGGAACAAGTTGTTACTAAATATTAAAACAGAAGTTAATGAATCAGAGGTCAGGTGTGGTGGCTGACACCTGTAATCCCAGCACTTCAGGAGGCTCAGGCAGGTGGATCACTTGAGGTCAGGAGTTCAAGACCAGCCTGGCCAACACGGCAAAACTCCACCTCCACTAAAAATTAAAAAATTAGCCGGGTGTGGTGGCGGGCGCCTGTAATTGCAGCTACTCAGGAGGCTGAGGCAGTAGAATCGCTTGAACCCAGGAGGCAGAGGTTGCAGTGAGCTGAGATCGTGCCAGTGCACTCCAGCTTGAGTGACAGACTGAGACTCTGTCTCAAAAAAAAAAAAACAAAAAAAAAAAAACACTTTAATTGAGTGAATAGATTGTCAAACTTGATTTAGCAAGAAACATTAAACCTAGACCAATGACGACAAAGAAATTTCCAGGTCTAGAAAGTTTAGTGGGTCTTCCAAGGAACACAATAGTCCCAAGCACTAACAATGTGTTTTTACTTCATGGTGTTGAAAATTAAATGCTTTAACACCAAAAATATCTTATAAGGTATGATATGTCACCTGGGTGACAGAGCGAGGCTTCGTCTCAAAAAAGAAAAAAAGTAGTAATAACAATAACTACCTGAAATAAATATTACACGGACCCCATAATACTCTCAAAAAAGTTCAGGTGTTTTAGTCCTCATATCAACTAAAACCTTAGATAACGTAACATTGAGAAGACGAACACCTGTAAGAAAACCAAGCAACCAAATGAAAATCTCAAAAAACTGCTTTGTGAATATGTTACAGCAATTACTGGCTCTAAATTACAAAGACTGGTCAGAGAATAGGTACATCTCTATTCCTGCTGCCTCTGTATCTGCTACAGTATCTCCATGAGCCCCTTAAGCCCAAAGTGCTGAACAAGGCCTTTGCCTTTCTGTGCCTATTACCACAGCATAAAATTGGGGTAACAACAGCACCTACTACTTCAAATCACTTTGAGGACTAGAAGCACACACATATATAGATGTTTAGAACAGTGTCTGATAAGCATTGGCCAGTGTTTAGATATATAGATTTTGTTTGCCTCTAAGACATAAGGTCTCACCAGGCATGGTGGTGCACACCTGTAATCCCAGCTACTCAAGAGGCTGTCACAATAGCATCATTGTTCTCCAGCCTGGGAGACAGAGGCAGAGCAAGAGCAAGTATCACTATGTCACCCAGACTGGGGTGCAGTGGCTATTCACAGGCACAATCATTGTGCAATACAGCCTTAAACCCCTGGGCTCAAGCCATCCTCCTGCCTCAGCCCCCTGAAGCTGGACCTATAGGTACATGCCACTGCGTCCCGCTCTAATGTTAATAACTGGGGTGTTCCAGGCACAGTGGCTCACACCTGTACTCCCCACCCTCTGGGAGGCTGAGGCAGGTGGATCACGAGGTCAGGAGTTCAAGACCAGCCTGGCCAACATAGTGAAACCCCGTCTCCACTAAAATTACAAAAGAATTAGCCAGGCGTGGTGGGGGGCACCTGTAATCCCGGCTACTTGGGAGGCTGAGGCAAGGAAAATCACTTGAACCTGGGAGGTGGAGGTTGCAGTGAGCTGAGATCGTGCCACTGCACTGCAGCCCGGGCGACAATGTGGGACTCCATCTCAAAAAATAAATAAATAAATAAATAACTGGGTATGTGGCACAGCTACTTGGTATTACTGCTTAAATCATTCAGTAGTGCCAAAAGAACTATAAGGAATCTGACCTCCTGGACTGCTGCTACTTGCATCCCTCATTGTTGTCTAACTCACCTGAGACATAAGCCTCCTGAGGGCAGAGACCACTCCATGTGACATGTCCTTGTAACCTGACCATGGCAAGCAACACACAAGAACATTTAGGGAAGATAGTGTCCACCAGTGAAGAGCAGAGGGCCCGTCTTTATGGACGATGGTGTGTACTCGTGAAGGGCAGGGAGCATAATTCTTCCAAATGTTACAATCCCAGTATCTCGCCGGGCGCGATGGCTCACGTCTGTAATCCCACACTTTGGGAGGCCGAGGCAGGCGTATCACCTGAGGTCAGGAGTTCAAGACCAGCCTGGCCAACGTGGCGAATCCCCGTCTCTACTAAAAATACAAAAATTAGCTAGGCGTAGTGGTGGGCACCTGTAATCCCAGCTACTCAGGAGGCTAAGGCAGGAGAATCACTTGAACCCGGGAAGCAGAGGTTGCAGCGAGCCGAGATTGCGCCACTGCACTCCAACCTGGGTGACAAAACAAGACTCAGTGTCAAAAAAAAAAAAAAAAAAAAAAAAATTCCCAGTATCTAACAAATACCCAACACATTTAAAAACTCAAATTACTGTTTGCTTAATAAACTGCATCTTCAAAACGATTTCCCTATGAAGTCCATGCTCCTGATCCTCCTTCGAGCCTGGCCCTGACTGAGCGCCACTATTCCTGTTCTCAAACCTTCCATGATCACCATGTCTAAGTTCCTGGTGTACCACACTTTTGCACATGCTGCCACGGCTACCTGGGATTCTCTTCCACCGTCTCGTCACCTGACCTGATCTATGCTTTCTTGGGGCATAGGCCTCTGACATCTCACTTGGCAAGTGTCCCGGCCACCTTCGCCCTGAAGCTTGCTGTGCACTCTGCTGCCTGGCCTGATCATTCACTCATGTCTCTTGGTGGAAGGCCTAGTGCTGGCTCTAACCCAAGGCCTGGGCAGAGGAGCATGGCACGCATTTGTGTGTGGGAGGAAAAGGAAGAAGTTAGAGGAGTGTGAGCCAACAGAGGGGAGGGATGGCAGGCCTCCTTCCCACAGGCGGGTCACGAACCCAAAAGGCTGGAAGCTTCTATTCTCCAGAACTTTTTCTTGATTTCATTCAGTTTTTCAATGCTTCCAATAGGCCAAAAGGCCAGAATTAATGACTTAATGTTGTTTTTGAAGAAACACTAAAAAGATAAAATTTTTAAATGTTTTTTTAATTAATTTAAAATGATTAATTCATGTCATTTAAAAATGCCATGCATGTAAGTATTTATTTACCCTCCCCCAGCTCCACATTTATTTAAGGCAGGTTAGACATAAACGTGGATACTACAGAAGAGGCTGCAGTCCTGGAAAGCACGGTTTTGCTTCTGAGCATTAGAGACCCTCAGGGCTCCCTTCTCAGTCACTTTCCACTAGATGCTCTTCTTCCGCCAACCACATCCATGACCGTCAATACACACAACTCCCAGAAGTTGGATTTAGGGGTCAAATGTCTACAGTACAATTGCCTAATTCACATATCCCCTTGGATATCTCAAAGGCACTCTGAACTCAACATGTCCCAAGCCAAATTTATGTATGGTGGCATCTGCAGCAGCAGTGAACGAGAGAGCACAGGACGCCTGGGCACTGTCTACTGCAAAGACAACACAAGGTGAGCAAATGCAGCAGCCTTGGTGTGAGACGGGCCGGCCCTCTCAATCTCTACCTGTGCTCCACTCCCCATGTTCCACAGAAGAGACCCCTCGCCCCACTCCCGACGTTCCACAGCACATGTCAAGAGAGTGCAGCACATGCCCCCATCAGACACCCCACACTGACACCACATCTCTAACTGGTCTTCCTGCTCCAGCCTTTACCCCACACCCACGAGACATCTGGAGGATCTCTTTCAGAACTGACACAATACCACTCTTCTGCAAAAACCCTCCCACAATCCCCTCATAACACAATAAAAACCAAAGTTGTTGAATAAAAATCTTTCATATTTGTCCCGAGCCTCTCTGACTCATTCTGCTCCAGCCTCACAGGTCTCCTTGTTACCTGGACACCTAAGGGTGCTCCCAGACGAGGCCTTTGTACTGCTTGTTTCCCTTTGACTAGAAACTTCTTCCCCCAGATAAAACAAAGAGCCGGGTGCACCCCTCATCTCCCTCAGGCCTTGTTCAAGTATCACCACACTGGCAAGGCCTTTCCTGACCACCCCTCCCTACCTCTTCCCGCCACGGGACAGGCTTTGTCCATCAGCCTCCCCAGCTGGAAACTCAGCTCCAGGCAGTAGGGAGTCTAGAACAGAGCCCGACAGGTAGGCGCCCAGCAGATACTCCTGGAACAAACGCACAAGCGAGGGGTGGCGCAGCAGCACTGAGGGACCGCAGCCACGGAGCAGACAGTCAAAGTGGTGAAAGCAGAGAAGGACCCACGTCCCACACATGGCAATAAAAACACACATCCACACAAGGACCTTTTTTTTTTTTTTTGAAGACAGAGTTTCACTCTGTCGCTGAGGCTGGAATGCAGTGGCATGATCTCAGCTCACTGCAACCTCCGCCTCCTGGGTTCAAGTGATTCTCCTGCCCCAGCCTCCAGAGTAGCTGGGATTACAGGTGCACGCCACCACGCACTGGCTGATTCTTTTATTTTTAGTAGAGACGGGTTTCACCATGGTGGCCAGGCTGGTCTCGAACTCCTGACCTCAGGTGATCTGCCAGCCTCAGCCTCCCAAATGCTGGGATTACAGGTGTGAGCCACCGCACCCGGCCTCATGGGCTTCTTAAAACACAGATTCACACATGTCCAGATACACAAACCTCTGAGAGTAGAGCATATTCAGGAGAGGGAGAGACACAAGAGTAAGAGTGAGGTGGGAAAAAAAGGAAGAAGAAGAAAGGAGATTCCTGCTTATCTGACACTGAGTCAACCAAGAACTCAAGAGCATGAGACCCAAAATAAAGAAACATAACAAAATGTACAAGCTGTTCCTCAAATCTAGCCCTTCTTTAGTATTCCCTATGCAGAGGAAATCATTTCTGAAGTCAGAATCCTAAGAATTAGCTTTGATCCTGCTACGTTCAACCCATCTCTCTCTCTCACCCCCATCGCCACTGTCGCCTCTCCCCTGGATTACAGAAAAGCCTTCTATCTGCCTTCCGTTGTTATCCAGCAAACCATTATTCTCACTGCAGCCAGAGGTCTTTAAAAAAAAAAAAAAAAAATTCCTCCTCTGCTCAAAGCCCTTCAACTGTTCCCAACTGCACTTAATCTAAAGACCAAAATCCCCGCCCCAGCCCTCCAGGTCCCACGTGAGCTCCCCCACTTCCTCTAGGCCCCTTCTTCTATGTCCAGCTACCAGCAACATGTCCCCTCCCACACCAGGCTGTGGCACAGGGCTCCTCTTACCTGGGACTGACAACTCCAATCTATATGCAGCCTCGGCTCACCCTACAGCCTTTAATCTCATTTCCATCTCTCAGTTTACAAATCAGGAGGACATACAGTGTCCCTAGGAAGACTGGAGAACGCCCAAGTCCCCACTGCAGCGAGCACTGTGGGGCCACAACCTCAGACAATCTGGTTTCCATTTAGGCACCGTACACAACCTCATTTCAGGGGAAACGGTATTAGAAAACTTGAAATGTTACTTTGGACTTTTTTTTTTTTTTTGAGATGAAGTCTCACTCTGTCGCCTAGGCTGGAGTCCAGTGGTGCGATCTTGGCTCACGGCAACCTCTGCCTGCCAGGTTCAAGCGATTCTCCTGCCCCAGCCTCCCCAATAGCTGGGATTACTGGCACACACAACCACACCCAGTTTTTTTTTTTTTTTTTTTTGACACAGAGGCTGGCCTTGTCGCCCAGGCTGTACTGCAGTGGTGTAATCTCGGCTCACTGCAACCTCCGCCTCCTGGGTTCAAGTGATTCTCCTGCCTCAGCCTCCTAAGTAGCTGGGATTACAGGCACATGCCACCATGCCCAGCTAATTTTTTGTATCTTTAGTAGAGATGGGGTTTCACCATGTTGGCCAGGCTGGTCTTGATCTCCTGACCTCATGATCCACCCGCCTCGGCCTCTCGAAGTGCTGGGATTACAGGCATGAGCCACAGCGCCTGGCCTTTGACCAAGATTTAGAAAGTAGTAAACAAAAAGTTCTGGTCTAGGCAGAGTGCTGTGGCTCACACCTGTAATCCCAGCTCTTTGGGAGGCTGAGGCCGGTGGATCACCTGAGGTCGGGAGTTCAACACCAGCCTGGCCAACATGGCGAAACTCTGTCTCTACTAAAAATACAAAAATTAGCTGGGCTTGGTGGCACGCTCCTGTAATCCCAGCTACTTGGGAAGCTGAGGTGAGAGAATCACTTGAACCAAGGAGGCAGAGTTTGCAGTGAGCCAAGATCATGCCACTGCACTCCAGCCTGGGGGACAGAGCAAAACTCTGTATCAAAAAAAAAAAAGTTCTGCTCTAGAATTTCACTCTACACATACCTCTCAAAACCCTTTTCCACAAAGACATCTTTAAATAAAATAGGACTTCTACCTCAGAAGCCATTCACTTCCAAATCCCTAGTACAAATCTAAATTTTTTATACATAACCAAACAGAAGTTCACTGTGCCAACAAGTACCAGTCTCCGAGCTGCTGGCAAGGTGGTGCCACATCTGCCTGGTACTCTAGAACCTGCCCTCTCCTCCAGGGCTCAGAATGGATAATTAATCCACGGGGTACAGGGCAGCCTGTACAATACAGCTGTTCTCTTCAGGACCCACAACAAGGCCTGTCATAAAAACATAATTTGGTCCACTTATGGGATATGTGAACTAAAGACAAAGCAACATTGCCAGTAATACATCATTGGAAGCTGCCAGGAGGAAGGGCTGGGGCCACGGAGGGGAGTCACTAAAGAGCAGAGCCTATGGGTAAGGTGACAAGGCAGGAAAGAGGCTCTGCAAAGTCACCCCATAGGGAGAGAGCCACAGCACAGACAGCTGCCCACACCCCCACCCACTCCGTAAGCGAAACTGAGTGTGTGAACCCTGAATACAACAGGCAGAGGTAGGGGAGGAAGTGTAAGGCAGAAGAGAAATAGGCCCTGTGTGCTCGGTACTCAAAGTGCTTGACTTACTACCCAGGATACATGACCACCTGAGTAAGGCCCATCTGTGAGTGAGACTTGCAGTAAATACGCATTCTCCTAAATCACAAAAGCTCCCAGGCCAGGGAGTGGGGCCCGAAAACTAGCCTAGCCCTGATCTGAGGAGGAGCTCACCAAGGCCTGTACCCATGGGGTAACTGGTCCACCTACAGAGACACTGTCTCCTAAACTGCCCACAGCCTTGCACCTAGACATGGCAAGGCTTATTTCCTGTGTCACTATGATGAGGAGAAATGAGTTCCCATTATTCCAGTCAAGAGAGCAGGCTAGAGGGCCCTTTACTGCTGTGTCCTATAACGAAAGATGTGGCATGACCTCTGCAAGGAGGGTAACAGTTCATGGAACCTTGGGAAAAGTTAAAGATATATGGAGGAAAAAACATAAGGAGATTTGGTTTATTTCAGTATCTCCTGAGCCATGTCACCAAAGCTCACTGCAGCGATTTAGAGTTGCTTCTTTAGCACAGAATGACTCTCTGAACTTAGATTCAGAGTTAGGGTTACCAAATCCACAATAACTCATAGAATGTACTGCTTTCTTACAAACAGAAGATATCTGAACACACTGAATTCAACCCTGCAGGTAGACATAAGGGTACCATGATTTGTTCAAGGAAGTACAGATTCAAACCGGCCCAATGAGTTTAACTAATGGCAAGTGGAGACTACGAACATTCACTACTGTCCAGAATCCCGGATTCTGAAGTACTTTTGGGCTATTTAGCAGTTCAGTCACAATTTCAGAAGATACCCAAAAGTGAAGAAAAGTCATACTCTCAGTTTCTGTAACTTCTTAGATGTGAAAACCTCCAGATGTATTTGACTTATCCAGCATCTGACCCTAACAGTGTGGTTCAAACTTCAAGAGCATCTGAATGAGACGAAATCAAATTATGGTCCCCCTCAACAATTTGCCATCCTAAAATTCTAGAGATAAATATATAAATCCCAGAACAATCTAAAAATCTGTAACTTTGTGACCAAATTCCAGGTAATACTGGAGTCCAACCAATTATGAAAACTTATTTTATTTTAATGGAATTAGCAGCTGGGTGCAGTGGATTACAATCGTAATTCTAACACTTTGGGAGGCCGAGGCACGAGGATCACTTGAGCCCGGGAGTTCAAGACCAGCCTGGGCAACACAGCAAGACCAGCTTTTAAAAATTTTTAAAAATTTTTAAAAGTTTTAAAAATTAACCGGGGGTGGTGGTGCATGCCTGTGGTCCCAGCTACTCGGGAGGCAGAGGCAGGAGGATAGCTTGAGCCTGGGAGATTGAGGCTGCAGTGAGTCATGATCGGCCACTGCACTCCGGCCCGGGTGACGGAGAAGACCCTGTCTCAAAAAGAATTTGTTTTAATAATAATACAAATGGCAAATAGCACCAAACTCACATCTGCACAACTGTGCTTAAATATGACAATAAAATAAATAGGATTCGATAAACTACCTTTGGGCTGCTTTTGTATTACTGCTAAATAAAATCCAATTTTTGGAAGGTTATATTCCACCACTGTTAGCAACAGAGTTTCCATGACAATTTCTCAACCCCTCACATGGGTTTCCGATCAGCTGGCTCTACACAAGAATCTGGACCGGGCGCAGTGGCTCATGCCTGTAATCCTAGCACTTTGGGAGGCCAGGGTGGATTACCTGAGCTCACGAGGTCGAGACCAGCCTGGCCAACATGGCAAAACCACATCTCTACTAATATACAAAAAATTACCCAGGTGCGGTGATGCACACCTGTAGTCCCAGTTACTCAGGAGGCTGAGGCAGGAGAATCGCTTGAACCCAGGAGGCAGAGGTTGCAGTGAGCCGAGATCATACCATTACACTCCAGCCTGGGCAACAGAGCAAGATCAAAAAAAAAAAAAAAAAAAAGCAAAACAACAACAACAAAAGAAATCTGAATGAGTAACCACACTAGTGTTAAACATCCAGAATGATCTAAAGTCTTTATCCTGTACCTTCTGAGGTTCCATGCCAAAGGAAAAGGAAAAGAACAATCTTAACAGAATCCTTCTATAATCTAGAATCAGAAGTAACTAAATTTCTAATCAACTGTGTTGTACACAAAAAGCCACATTCAAGCAATCGTTACTAAGATTTATTATTCTCCAAATCATCACTCCTCCTTTTTCACTGGAATGCTTCTCGTTTTTTCCCTTTACACTTTGGTCACTACACCTGGTAACAACACACACCTCACTGTGGGGAATGCTGGCTTAGAATGTACATTTGAAAATCAGACGAAATTGGCTGGCCTCTGTCTAAATTCACATGGCAGAAAACTTCTACAGACCCAAATATGATGTTAAAATTATTTATTTATTTTTACAGACAGGGTCTTGCTGCTGCCCAGGCTGAAGTGCAATGACACAATCACAGCTCACTGTAGCCTGAAACTCCTGGGCTCAGGTGATCCTCCCTCCTCAGCCTCCTGAGCAGCTGGTACTACAGGTGTGCACCACCATGTCCAGCCACTGACATTAACATTTTTAGACAATTTTTAAAAATCCCTAATTCTGTATCTTACTTGATTCAGTCAACAAACACTTACTGGCTATGAACAACGTACTAGGCCTTAAAATTGTTCTGCATTCAATAAACTTCCAATCTTTTTGAAAAAAAATTTTACAAGCCCACAGCTAACATCATATTTTTTAAAATATCCAATCTCATAAAATATAATCAATGTATAGGTAAAACAAAGGTGTAAAGTATCACTAGAGAAGTTGCTGCTGTGGTTGGAAGGTAAGTGGAATAGAAAAGGCGGCATCAAGCCAGCTCTGAAGGATTCTCAGAGGCAGAACCAGGAGGAAGGGGTGGGAAATGGAGACGAGAAGTAGTAGATAACAGGCTTCTGAAGGGCGAAGGCAGAAGCCATGACCCCAACAGGCAAACAGGACATGCTGGAGGGCAACAGCCACACCCCTGCAGAGGCACAGGGTAATGGAAGAAAGGAGGAAGGGACCCACCTGGAGAGATGATTGAGGCGCCCAAGAAGTCCCTGTTCAGTCACTAGCAGACTTCATCGGCAGGGACACCTGGCCAGTAAGGCCTGAGCACACATATCCTGAGTCTACACAACCGTGCCTGTTCATCTGGGCATGGCACAAGGTGCATGGCTTTTGAGATCACCCTGTAACTCCTACTGGTAACGCAGAAGGCACTCTGCAGCAGTTAATGAATGTAATTTATGTTCATTAAAAAAATACACAAAATATAAAAATATACAATGAGATGAAAATAAAATCGTCTTTTCACATACTTTTTAATAACAACACAAAACTTGTTGTGTCACCAAAAATCATGACAAAAAAACTTATGGAGATCAATATGATTGTACCTCATTATTTTAAAAATCTTGGTTGAATACTTTGTGTTAAAACCAGATCTTAGGAGTACTCTAAATTCAATTATTTAGAGAGTCAGTTTTACTGGCAGTCTTTGCTGAAAAAGGTCCCACTCAAAGATACATATAGCGAAGTAGAAGTATATCATTGGCTGCACTTGCTAAATTATGAAAACTGGTTTTCAATCTCATCAATCAATTATGCAAGGTTTCTGTTGAAATTCAGCTAGTCAGGCCGGGCGTGGTGGCTCACGCCTGTAATCCCAGCACTTTGGGAGGCAAAGGCGGGTGGATCACGAGGTCAGGAGATCGACCATCCTGGCTAACAAGGTGCAACTCCGTCTCTACTAAAAATACAAAAAAAAAAAAAAAAATTAGCCGGGCATGGTGGCGGGCGCCTGTAGTCCCAGCTACTCAGGAGGCTGAGGCAGGAGAATGGCGTGAACCTGGGAGGCGGAGCTTGCAGTGAGCCGAGATTGTGCCACTGCATTCCAGCCTGGGCGACAGAGCGAGACTCCGTCTCAAAAAAAAAAAGAAAAAGAAATTCAGCTAGTCAATTTACATCTTCTTCATCAGAGTTCCTTGTTCTTACATAGTAATCAGAAGGTATCACATTTTTGTATTTTTAATAAATAAGTTCAAGACACTATTGTTACAAAAGGAAGCTTTTAAACAAGCTGCAAAATTTCATTTCCAAGTTTAAGTGTGCAGTAAAATGACTATTTACATTATTCTTAGCAAACATACACACACACACAATGGAGACAATTCTAAACATCCATTTTCTTTTTTTGAGACAGAGTCTCACTCTGTCCCCCAGGCTGGAATGCAGTGGTGTGATCTTGGCTCACTGCAACCTCGCCTCCCAGGTTCAAGTGATTCTCCTGCCTCAGCCTCCCGAGTAGCTGGGGACTACAGGCGCACACCACCACGTCCAGCTAATTTTTGTTTTTAGTAGAGACAGGGTTTCACCATGTTGGCCAGGCTGGTCTCAAACTTCTGACTTCAAGTGATCCGTCTGCCTCATCCTCACAAAGCGTTGGGATTACAGGTGTGAGCCACCGCAACTGGCCTAAACGTCCATTTACAAAACGCTCATCACAGCAACCTTCTATCAAAAAGCAATTTTCCATTGGCCAGGCGCGGTGGCTCACGCCTATAATCCCAGCACTTTGGGAGGCCAAGGTGGGCAGATCACGAGGTCAGGAGATCGAGACCATGCTGGCTAACACAGTGAAACCCCATCTCTACTAAAAATACAAAAAATTAGCCGGGCGAGGTGGCGGGCGCCTGTAGTCCCAGCTACTTGTCAGGTTGAGGCAGCAGAATGGCGTGAACCCAGGAGGTGGAGCTTGCAGTCAGCCAAGATTGTGCCACTGCACTCCAGTCTGGGCGACAGAGCGAGACTCCGTCTCAAAAAAAAAAAAAAAAAGCAATTTTCCACTCATTGTTAAAATGTCACCTTTACCTTGAGGGGACAGATTACGTGTTTCTTTTTCTCAAAAATACTGGATAGCTTTCTACTGACAGCCACTTATTACAGCAAAGGTTTGTAAATTTAGACCACTTACCTTTATGTAAAAGAAAAACATTCAATTCACCTTCAGAATAGGCAATGCTTTTACCTTTGCCAAAAGATAGCCAGCAAAACCCTGTGTCTTGCCAAGTATTTTCAGTTACTCCCCCGTCATTACAAAATATTGTAAAGATGTACTACTCTATAAAGGTCTCAGGCTGACCCATTAGTGCTTCTGGCTTCAACTGGTTGCTGTAAGCAGTTCCCTATGCATCATGTGGTGAACCCATTTCTCATGTTACTCTTTCTGCAATCCTGCCCTACCCAAGAATCTCTTTCTACTTTTGTTTCTTACCTGACAGACTACATGAATTTTTTTTTTATTATTACAAAGTGGCTACTCTGGCTGAGCACGGTGGCTCACGCCTGTAATCCCAGCACTCTGGGAGGATGAGGCAGGTAGATCACGAAGTCCAGAGATCGAGAACATCCTGGCCAACATGGTGAAAACTTGTCTCTATTAAAAATACAAAAATTAGCCGGGTGGTGGTGGACGCCTGTAGTCCCAGCTACTCCGGAGGCTGAAGCAGGAGAATTGCTTGAACCTGGGAGGCAGAGGATGTAGTAAGCTGAAATCGCACCACTGCACTCCAGCCTGGCGACAGAGGGAGACTGCATCTTACTCTATCATTGTGTATATCCAGTTTTCCCACAAAATCTTGTTTACTAATGAAATCATTTCAGAATCCACAAGCTTGCGTCTCATCAAAAGAGTACTCAACTGGAATCTATCAAAAAAAACAGGCTAACACCTATAAAAATACCCACGTAGCCAGGCGCAGTGGCTCACTCCTATACTCCCCCAGTACTTTGGGAGGCCATGGTGGGAGGATAACTTGAGGCCAGGAGTTCAAGACCAGCCTGGGTAACACAGCAAGACCCCTGGCTCTGCAATTTCTTTTTAATTAACCAGGCATGGTGGCACGTGACTGTAGTCTCAGCTACTCTGGGGCAGGATGATCTCTTGAGCCCAGGAGTTCAGGCTGCAATGAGCAATGGATGGTGCCACTGCCCTCCAACCTGGGCGACAAGAGTGAGTCTCTATCTCAAAAATAAAAAACAAGAACAAAAAAAACCACAAGTGTTTCCATCATCCCAGAGCAAACCCCCACACCATCATTTATTCTAACCATTTACTCTTCCAAATCTCCTGGAATTGATTCTATGAATACTCCAAAAATATTTGCTGACAAAATAATATATTTCTTTTGTTGCCATATTGTTTCCCATGTATTATTTCCGCCATTCTGCTCACTCCCCCACCCCCTACTGGAAAAATAGCACTTTTTCCAGTACAAAAAAGTTCGAAAATACTTTTCCCAAATAGTAGGTGGCTATTTTGTCTCCAATATTAGATACTTGTGGCAGAGGTGCAGACTGGCTCCTCCACCTCCACAGCTGAATGCTGTCCTTTTGTGATGAAAGTCATTCATGGAAGCCCAGACAAGAGCCTTTTCCACTAGACCTTTCAAAAAGTTACATGCTCCTAGCCAGGGGTGGTGGCTCACGCCTGTAATCCCAGCACTTGATGAGGCCAAGGCAGGAGAATTACTCGACCCCAGGAGTTTGAGACCAGCCTGGGCAACATAGTGAGACCCCGTCTCTACAAAAAATAAAAAAAAAAAATTAGCCAGGTTGGTAGAGGTGCCTATGGTCCCACCTACTCAGGAGGCTGAGATGAAAGAATCACTTGAGCCTGGGTGGTTGAGGCTGCAGTGAGCCATGATCATGCCACTGCACTCCAGCACCTAGACAACACCCTGTCTCAAAAAATAAACAAATATAATAAATAATTTTAAATGTCATATGCTACTAATTCTCCGTATTAAATGCCTGCCTATGAAAACTACAGCTGCTTCTGCATCTGAACCCTAAGCAATACAGAAATAAAAGTAAGAAACCTCAAAAAGGAGTTTCTCTTTGAGTTTAACACAATTTTATAAAATACTAGATTGTGTAGTGCATGACTTTAAATACAGCTGAAAATTTATAGGTGATGTTTCTCTTATGAATGCTTAAAATATTTTGGTGAATGTGAAGGCTCTATATACTTTCCTTCCCTAACAACTCAAGGCAAGATAAACACTTCAGGCATGGCTTGTCATTAATAAAAGTGGATGTAAATCCAGATTTCAAATAATCTTTGAGGGTTGATTCCCAGTTCTGCTGAGATCATTTTTTTAAACTTCATTACATGGCCAATGAAGAGCTTGCACAGAAAGTAGAAGTGTTGGTTCTGCCATAAATGTCCTTGTTGTTCCACACACACTATTAGCATTATCTCTGATCCAGAGTTTCTTTGAAGACTACTTGTTTTGGTTTTGGGAGGTTTTGTTTGTTTGTTTGTTTTTTGTAGAGATGACCAGATTGGTCTTGAACTCCCGACCTCAAGCAATCCTCCCACCTCGGCCTCCCAAAAGTACTGGGATTATAGGTGGGAGCCACCGTGCCCAGTCTCTGTTTTTGTGAAGACCAGTTTAATTAAAATTAGCAGAACTCAAGAATGTACTGACTGAGTGCTCATTAAATGCCAAGGCTTCCACAGCTGTGTGAAGCATACAAATTCCTGAATTGGAAGTGTCTCTCTTGCCTCAGAACAGATTAAGACTCACCCATGACTGAAATGCAGATCAAAGGCCAGGCGCAGTGGCTCACGCCTGTAATCCCAGCACTTTGGGAGGCAGAGGCGGGCGGATCACGAGGTCAGGAGTTCGAGACCAGCCTGGCCAACATGGTGCAACCTCATCTCTACTAAAAATACAAAAATTAGCTGGGCATGGTGGCAGGTGCCTGTAATCCCAGTTACTTGGGAGGCTGAGGCAAGATAATCGCTTGAACCTGGGAGGCGGAGGTTGCAGTGAGCTAAGATTGCACCACTGCACTCCAGCCTGGGCGAGAGAGCAAGACTCCGTCTCAAAAAAAACAAAAAAAAGAAAGAAAGAAATGCAAATCGCCAGGTGTGGTGGCTCACACCTGTAATCCCAGCACTTTGGAAGGCCAAGGCGAGCAGATCATGAGGTCAGGAGTTCCAGACCATCCTGGCCAACAAGGTGAAACCCCGTCTCTACTAAAAATACAAAAATTAGCTGGGCATGGTGGTGGACGCCTGTAATCCCAGCTACTGGGAAGGATGAGGCACGAGAATCGCTTGAACCCGGGAGGCGGAGGTTGCAGTGAGCCAAAATCTCACCACTGCACTCCAGCCTGGCAACAGAGCAAGACTCCGTCTAAAAAATAAAAAACAAAAAAAGGAAATGCAGATCAAGTTGGGGGGTGGGTGCCACTTTTGTAAAGTTCAATGCCTTATTTAGAAATATAAGTAGTAATGTGTTTTTCCTACAGCCTAAGGGATCATCACTCCTTACATCCTAGAGTTTCTGAGACTCTTGAAAGGGGTGAAGAGCAGTCGTCAAAATTTTAAATGATCTTAAAGGCAGGGTCTCGCTTTGCCACCATGCTGTAGTGCAGTGGTGCCATCAGCTCACTGCAGTGTTTAACTCCGAAGCTCAAGCGATCCTTCTGCCTCAGTCTCCTGGGTAGCTAGGACTACAGGCACGCACCACCGCACCCAGCTGATTTTTTCTATATTTTTTGTAGAGACGAGGGTCTCCCTATGTTGCCCAGGCTTGTCTCAAGCTCCTGGGCTCAAGCAATCCTCCTGCCTCAACCTCCCAAAGTGCTGCGATTATAGGGATGAACCACTACACCTGGCCTAGTCACTGAAATCTTTTGACCGAAAGAGTGACAATTACAATTATCATAAAGTTATAAAAGGCCTTCGAGATTATCTAACACAATCTTCTTACCTGACAGATGTGGAAACTGTGTCCAGTGCACAACCACATACAGATGACCTGAGATCTTTAGACAAAACTCCTTTTGATAAGTTACTTAGCAAACAAACCAATAATACCTAAGCACTCTTTTGTAATATGGGAAGAAGAGTTTGATCTAAACATAGACAAGTTGAGTTCACAAGCCACAGCTATGGGGGCAAAAGGCCTCAAACAACATTCTAATAAATATCCACAATGTTAGAGGGTTACTGATAACCCATTTGAGTTTCTGTCATCAGAAATCTCAGCCGGGTACGGTGGCTCACACCTGTAATCCCAGCACTTTGGGAGGCCGAGGCAGGCAGATCACTTGAGATCAGGAGTTCGAGACCAGCCTGGCCAACACGGTGAAACCCCGTCTGTACTAAAAATACAAAAATTAGCCAGGTGTGGTGACAAGCAGCTGTAATCCCAGCTACTCGGCAGGCTGAGGCAGGAGAATCACCTGAACCTGGGAGACAGTGGTTGCAGTGAGCCGAGATTGCGCCACTGCACTCCAGCCTGGGCGACAAAGTGAGACTCGGTCTCAAAAAAAAAAAAAAAAAAAAAAAAAAAAAAAAAGAAATCTCTACAAGCAGCCAGGCATGGTGGCTCGTGCCTGTAATCCCAGCACTTTGGGAGACCAAGGCGGGCCCATCACTTAAGGGCAGGAGTTTGAGAGCAGCCTGGCCAACATGGTGAAACTCTGTCTCTACCAAAAAATATAAAAATTAGCCGGGCATGGTTGTGCGCACCTGTACTCCCAGCTACTCAGGAGGCTGACATGGGAGAACTGCCTGGAACCCGGAAGGCAGAGGCTGCAGTGAACTGAGACTGCGCCACTGCACTCCAGCCTGGGCAACAGAGCGAGATCCTGTTCAAAAAAGAAAAAAGAAATCTCTACCAGCATATGCTAACATATTAAGTGTGAACTTGAGAAGAAGAACTCAACATAGAATAACCTACAGCAAGGTGTTGTAAGGACATAAAAGTTCACCAAAGCCTGGAGAGTAAGCAAAGCAACAGTCAGGAGGAGAACTACAATGGCATGGTGCCATGCACAGGAAGGCAAAGAAAGTTCCAGAAAGGTGGATATCACAGTCATGTGCCAAAAGCTCAAAGGGAGCCAGGTGCAGCGGCTCATGCCTGTAATCCCAGTACTTTGGGAGGCTGAGGCAGGTGAGGTGAATCACTTGAGCCCAGGAGTTCGAGACCAGCCTGAGAAACATGGTGAGATCCTGCCTCCACAAAAACTAAAAATAAAAACACTGAGTAACAGGAAGGGAAAAAAGACACAATCTGAATACAAAGGAAAATAACCCAACAGAAGTGGAAAGATTCAAGACACAGGAGAGAAACGACAAAGCTGTTTTGAAGAAGCCTCAAGATAACGTACTATACATAAATTCTGCACTGAGTTTCCATGAATTAACAGACTCATTAAAAACCATCAGTTAACAACCCCTGGAGCACGCAGTTAACTTTGGAAAAATGGATAGATGCTTTCTTCCAAATCAAAAGACAAAAGACGTCCCAAAAAAGGTGAAGAGGGAAGAAATGCAGAAGCTCACATCAAATGGCCTGGCTCCCTGAGCAATGTTTCTGCCTATGTACTATGTGCCAAGCAGGCCACAGCGCAGTTTAGATGTTCCAATCCAGTCTAAGTGGTGTAGCCGAGCCAGGACAGGCACCACAGGAACTCAGAAGGGAAGGTACAGCCTGGCCTCGGACGGTGAAGAAATGCTTCCCACGGGGACAGAGCATGGTCTCCATCTCAGAAAGGGGTGAATCAGGCAAAGACAGAAGAACTCACTGGAAAGAAAAGCCTGCACAGGCCAGGCGCGGTGGCTCACACCTGTAATCCTAACACTTTGGGAGGCCGAGGCGGGTGGATCACCTGAGGTCGGGAGTTTGAGACCAGCCTGGCCAGCATGGCAAAACCCCATCTTTATTAAACATACAAAAAATTAGCTGGGTGTGGTGGCAGGCACCTGTAATCCCAGCTACTCGGCAGGCTTGAACCAGGGAGACAGAGCTTGCAGTGAGCCAAGATCGCACCACTGCACTCCAGCCTGGGCAACAAGAGTGAAACTCCATCTCAGTCAACAAAAAAAGGGGAAAAAAGAAAAGAAAAGAAAAGCATGCACAAAGGCGCAGAGGCAAGAAAAACCCGGCCCGATCAGGCCACGCAGGCCGCACTACACAAGCAGGTCAGGATCACCGCAGCGCCCAACAGGCACCGCAACAACAGTGGAATAGCAAGGCGGAAGGAAGCGAACAGCAAGAAGGCCATTCAGCTGTCCGTGCAGCCGGAGTCTGGCAGGAACAAGAGAGGGGCCGTCAAAGAAAGCTCAAGACGTCCTGGTGCTCACGTACAAAGGCAGGTGGAAGACATCCAGAGGGAGGAGGAAGCAGCAGAGTGTGTTCACAGCGAAGAGAAAATGCAGTAGACTACGGCGAGAGTAAGGAAGACCAGACTAGCAGGACAGGGCTGGGCAAAGTGGCTCATGCCTGTAATCCCAGCTCTTTGGGAGACCAAGGTGGGAGGATTGCTTGAGCCCAGGAAGTCAAGTTGACAATGAGCTATAATTGTGCCACTACACTCCAGACTGGGTGACAGAGCAAGACCCTGTCTCTGAAATAAATAAAAATTTAAAAAGAATAGCAAGGTGGTTTCTTTATCTCAGTTGGTACTGAGAAGTGACAAAAGCCACAGAAATTGAAAGGTATGTGAGGGGACACTGACTACAACAATTAGAGGAATTTTTCAAACTCAAGTCTTCGGGCCTCAGTTTCCTCAGCTAACAAATACTGTCTTGGCAATAAACAGGGGCTCTGTCATTGTCCCCTCCAGTTCTGAAGTTCTATGCATCTATGATTTGACCATCTTAGCATTCCCAGTGGAATACAGGTATGGACATCTGTAAATGTACAAACACACAAAGAACAGTTCAATTCAGTTTGTGCAGTGGTATTTAATTGAAATCATTGATCCAAACCCTCCCATTATTCTTTTAAAGGAAGGAAAAATATTAACAATAGCTATAGCTGTCTTCCTATGCTGTTCTTGTTTCCGTTTTTGTTTGAGATGGAGTCTCACTGTGTCACCCAGGCTGGAGTGCAGTGGCACGATCACAGTTCATGCAACCTCCACCCTCTGGGTTCAAGCAATTCTCCTGCCTTAGCCTCCTGAGTAGCTGGAATTACAGGTACATGCCACCATGAACAGCTAACTTTTGTATTTTTAGTAGAGACGGGGTTTCACCATGTTGGTCAGGCTGGTCTCGAACCTCTGCCCTCAAGTGATCTGTCCACCTCGGCCTCACGAAGTGCTGGGATTACAGGCGTGAGCCACTGCACCCAGCCTGATTTTGTGTGCTTTTAAAGACAGAAACAGCTAGGTACAGTGGCTCCTGCCTGTGATCCCAGTCATCCCAAATACCCAGGAGGCTAAGGCAGGAGGATTGCTAGAGGCCAACAGTTTGAGACCAGTCTAGGCAACATACAAGATCTCATCCCCCCCAGAAAAATTTTGATTAGCTGGGTGTGGTGGCCCGTGCCTGTAGTCCCAGGTACTTGAAAGCCTGACGTGGGAGGATCTCTTGAGCCTAGGAGTTGGAGGCTGCAGTGAGCTATGACGGCGGAATTGCACTCCAGACTGGGCAATAGGGACTGGACTCTAACTAGTAACTCATAGACAATGTTTGCCTTGGTGGGCTACTTTCACCTAAGTGAAATAATTACCAAGTATTTTTAGGAAAAGTAATTAGATTGTAGTACACTATTTTTTTCTTTCCTTTTTTTTTTTTTCATTTGAGATACAGTCTCGCTCTGTCAAACACGATGAAATACAGTGGCACGATCTAGGCTCACTGCAACCTCCTCCCTGGTTCAAGCGATTCTCCTGCTTCAGCCTTCCCAGTAGCTAAGATTACAGGCATGCGCCACCACACTCAGCTAACTTTTATATTTTAGTAGAGACGGGGTGTCACCGTGTTGGCCAGACTGGTCTTGAACTCCTGGCCTCAACTGATCCACCCACCTCGGCCTCCCAAAGTGCTGGGATTACAGGCATGAGCCATAGCGCCCAGCCTTGTAGTACACTATTAAATGGTTAACTTTTTTTTTTTTTGAGACGGAGTCTCACTCTGTCACCCAGGCTGGAGTGCAGTGGCACGTTCTTGGCTCACTGCAACTTCTGCCTCCTGGGTTCAAGCGATTCTTCTGCCTCAGCCTCCCGAGTAGCTGGGACTACAGGCGTGCACCACCACACCTGGCTAATTTTTTGTATTTTTAGTAGAGACAGTGTTTCACCATGTTAGCCAGGATGGTCTTGATCTCCTGACCTCATGATCTGTCCGTCCCAGCCTCCCAAAGTGCTGGGATTACAGGCGTGAGCCACCGTGCCAAAAGTTAACTATTTTACTGAATTTTAGCATGAACATGAAATTACTACCATACTATAAATCTGAATATTAATTAGCTTCTCAGGAATCCTTTGAAGAAAATAAAAAGCTTCACCATTTCATAGGTGAGAAAACTAAAAAGAATGAAAACTCTGGGCTGCTAAATGCACTGTGGTGTACTGGATTAGATCCTGGAACAGAAACAGGACATTTTAAAAATCCAAATAATCTGTAGTTAATAATGTTGTACCAATGCTAATTTCTTAGTTTTGACAAATATACCAAGGTTCGCTAGAATATCCATATTAGGGAGAGCTGGCTGAAGAGAATGCACAAACTCCAGGCTCAATAGTATGCCCTCATCGCCCTCATCCACAGCTGCACTTCTCAGTGGTTTGAGTTACCTGTGATCAACTGTGGTTCAAAAACAGGTGAGCACAGTATAAGAAGATATTCTGAGAGAGAGATACCACATTCACATAACTTTTATTACAATGTATTGTGATAATTGTCCTATTACTGTTATTGTTGTTAATCTCTCACTGTGCCTAAATTAAGCTTTACCTATGGTAAAGGTACTATATATAGGAAAAACATAGTATATTTTAGGGTTGAGTATTATCTGCAATTTCAGGCAACCAGTAGGGGTCTTGGGATGGATTCCCTGCAGGTAATGGGGGACCAGTGTACTATCTTGGTGACTTTTCTGTAAATCTAAAATTATTCTAAAATAAAAAGTTTATTTTTAAAAATCCTGTGCCATAAGAATTAGATTCTACAACCTCTCATTCAGTTTCCAGCTATATCTAACATGGTGCTCAAAATATTCAAGAGAACAATGTTCTTTACTTGACATCACCCTCTATTAACTTACGTAAGGGAAAAAGTCAATTTCCTCAAGAAAACAACAAGCAGTAATTCTATCCCACAAACATTATTGGAATTACTCCAAGGTAGTTTAGAAATTAAAACATTTCCTTTTTTGAGACAGGGTCTTGTTCTGTCACTCAGGCGGGAGTGCTGTGGCATGATCACAGCTCACTGCAGTCTCGACCTCCCGGGCTCAAGTGATCCCCCCACATCAGCCTCCTGAGTAGCTAGAACTGTGGGTGCACACTACCACACCTGACTCCCTTCTTTTATTTTGTAAAGACAGTATCTCAGCCGGGCGTGGTGGCTCACGCCTGTAATCCCAGCACTTTGGGAGGCCAGGGCAGGCAGATCATGAGGTCAGGAGATCAAGACCATCCTGGCCAACATGGTGAAACCCCATCTCTACTAAAATACAAAAAATTAGCCAGGTGTGGTGGTGCGTACCTGTAGTCCCAGCTACTCGGAAGGCTGAGGCAGGGGAATTGCTTGAACCCGGGAGGTGGAGATTGCAGTGAGCCGAGATTGCGTCACTGCACTCCAGCCTGGCAACAGAGCGAGATGCCATCAACAACAACAAAAAAAGGACAGTATCTCACTGGCCGGGCACAATAGCTCACGCCTGTAATCCCAGCACTTTGGGAGGCCAAGGCGGACGGATCACCTGAGATCAGGCGTTCAAGACCAGCCTGACCAACATGGTGAAACCCTACCTCTACTAAACATACAAAATTATCCAGGCGTGGTGGCACATGCCTGTAATCCCAGCTACTCGGGAGGCTGAGACAGGGGAATCGCCTGAACCTGGAGGTTCAGGGAGCCGAGATCAGGCCATGGCACTCCAGCCTGGGCAACAAAAGCAAAATTCCATCTCAAAAAAAAAAAACAACAGTGTCTCTCACGCCTGTAATCCCAGCACTTTGGGAGGCCGAGGCAGGTGGATCACAAGGTCAGGAGATCGAGACCACCCGGCTAACACGGTGAAACCCCGTCTCTACTAAAAATACAAAAAATTCTCTGGGTGTGGTGGTGGGCGCCTGTAGTCCCAGCTACTCCAGAGGCTGAGGCAAGAGAACGGCGTGAGCCCGGGAGGCGGAGCTTGCGGCGAGCCGAGATTGCGCCACTGCACTCCAGCCTGGGTGACAGAGCGAGACTCTGTCTCAAAAACAAAAAACAAACAAACAAAAAACAGTGTTTCACTATGTTGCCCAGGCTGGTCTCAAAATCCCGGGCTCAAGGGATCCTCCTGCCTTGGCCTCCCAAAGTGTTAGGATTATGGTTGTCAACCACTGCACCCAGCTGTTAATTCCATTAAAATATAATAAGTTTTCAAAATCGGTTGGACCCCAATATTATCTAGAATTTGGTCACCAAGTTATAGATTTTTAGATGGTTCTGGGATTTATATATTTACCTCTAGCCTCCCAAATTATTGGGATTACAGGTGTGAGCCATAGAGCCCAGCTAAAACTTACTTCTATAGTAAAAACAAAATAAATGTTATACAGGCCCATGACATATAGAGGCCTATGATTTGAACTCATACTGGTCAAACTCTAAAATGAAGACGGCTTGTGTCACCATGTTCATGTAATCTAGCAAATCAGTTTACAAAGCCTACAAGGTCAAAAAGTCTAGTAAAGAGAACTTTATCAAATACAATGCAAAGCAGCATCCCATAATAGCACCAAATAAATATTAAATTAGTAATTAGGCCAGGAAAAAAGGTCTCCAATAAGTATATTTCACATACACATTACAATTAAAAATGAAAATATGAATAAGCACAATTAATGAAGAATAATCAGGCAGCTATCTACAGGAAATTCATTTCAAATAATATAGATAGGTTTAAAGCAAAAAGATAGAAAAAATATAACACGCCAATATTAATTAGCAGAAAGCTGGAGAGGCTATATTAGTAGTATCAGACAAAAGCGACTTTAGAGACAAGCAAACTACCAAGGATGAGGGATACAGCTTAAATGACAAAGGGTCAATTCACCAAGACCTAACAATCCTAAATGTATATGCATCAAACACAGCTTCAAACATACATGAAGCAAAAGCTAAATAAACAGTAAGGAAAAGTGAACAAATCTACAATTTTAGGCAGAGACTTCAACATTCCTCTTTTAGCAATCAAAAGAACTAGTAGACAAAAACTCAGCAAGAATACAGAAGCGAACAAAACCATCAACCAAAAAAAAAACTATCAGCCAACTGGATCTAATTGACATTCAGAAACCATCCAATACTAGTAGTACATACATTTTTAAGTTCATATGTAACATTCACCAAAACAGACCATAAAACCTTAAATTTTTTGAAAAACTTAAAATCATAAAAAGAATGATCTCTGACGTTAACAATGGTAAAAATCAGACAAGAATTCAGTAATAGAGAGATACAGGTGGCCGGACACGGTGGTTTCAAGACTGTAATCCCAGCACTTTGGGAGGCTGAGCGGGGTGGATCACGAGGTCAGGAGTTCAAGACCAGCCTGGCCAACGTGGTGAAATCCCATCTCTACTAAAAATACAAAACTTAGCTGGGCACAGTGGTGGGCACCTGTAATCCCAGCTACTAGGGAGGCTGAGGCAGGAGAATCACTTGAATCCGGGAGGCAGAGGTTGCAGTGAGCCGAGATCGTGCCACTGCACTCCAGCCTGGGTGACAGAGTAAGACCTAGTCTCAAAAAAATAAATAAATAAAAGGGAGAGATAACAGAATTAAACAGCACACTTCTGTATTAATCCATTTTCACACTGCTGATGAAGACATACCCAAGACTGGGAAAAAAAAGTTTAAAAAGAGCTCCACATGCCTGGGGAGGCCTCACAATCACGGTGGAAGGCAAGGAGGAACAAGTCAGGTCTTACATGGATGGTGGCAGGCAAAGAGAGAGAGCTTGCCCAGGGAAACTCCCACTCACAGAACCATCAGATCTCGTGAGACTTATTTACCATCACAGAGAACAGCACGGGAAAGACCTACATGCATGATTCAATTACCTGCCACCAGGTCCCTCCCACAACACACGAGAATTGTGGGAGCCACAATTCAAGACAAGATTTGGGTGGGAACATAGCCAAACCATATCAACTTATAAATAAACTGTAAGTCAAAGGAGAAGTCACGCCTGTAATCCCAGCACTTTGGGAGGCCAAGGTGGGCAGATCACGAGGTAAAGAGATGGAGACCATCCTGGCCAACATGGGGAAACCCCATCTCTACTAAAAATACAAAAATTAGCCAGGCATGGTGGTACGCGCCTGTAGTCCCAGCTACTCAGGGGGCTGAGGCAGGAGAATCTCTTGAACCCGGGAGGTAGAGGTTGCGGTGAGCCGAAATCGCACCACTGCACTCTAACCTGGCGACAGTGTGAGACTCCGCCTCAAAAAAAACAAAAAAACAAAAAGAAGGGAAATTAGAACTTTACTTAATTATTTCAGAGACGGGATCTTGCTATGTGGACCTAGCTTGAGTGCAATGGCTGGCTATTCACAGGTCCTATCATCGCGCTTTACAGCCTGGAACCCCTGAGCTCAAGTGGTCCTCCTGCCTCAGCCTACTGAGTAGCTGGAGCTACAGCATACAACACCATACCCAGCTAGAAAGTGTTTTAAACTGAATGAAAATGAAACTTCGGCCAGGCACAGTGGCTCAAGCCCGTAATCCCAGCACGCTGGGAGACCGAGGCCGGTGGACCACTTGAGATCAGGAGTTTGACAACAGCCTGACCAACATGGCAAAACCTTGACTCCACTAAAATACAAAAAATTAACTGAGCATGGTGGTGGGCGCCTGTACTCCCAGCTACTTAAGAGACTGAGGCAGGAGAATTGCTTGAGGCTGGGAGGCAGAGGTTGCAGTGAGCCAAGACTGCACCACTGCACTCCAGCCTGGACGATGGAACAAGACTCTGTCTCAAAAAGAAAAAAAAATGAAAGTTCTGTGGCCGGGCGCGGTGGCTCACACCTGTAATCCCAGCACTCTGGGAGGCCAAGGCGGGCGGATCCCGAGGTCATGAGATCAAGACCATCCTGGCTAACATGGTGAAACCCCGTTTCTACTAAAAATACAAAAAATTAGCCAGGAATGGTGGTGGGCGCCTGTAGTCCCAGCTACTCAGGAGGCTGAGGCAGGAGAATGGCATGAACCCAGGAGGCGGAGCTTGCAGTGAGCAGAAATCGTGTCACTGCACTCCAGCATGGGGACAGAGCGAGACTCCGTCTCAAAAAGAAAAGAAAAGAAAAGAAAGTTCAACATACCAAAATTTGTGGGATACAGCTTAAGTATGGCTCAGAGAGAAGTTTATAGCATTAAATATTCACATTAGAAAAGCCCAGGCACGGTGGCTCACGCCTATAATCCCAGCACTTTGGGAGGCAGAGGTGGGCAGATTGCTTAAACTCAGGAGTTAAACACCAGCGTGAGCAACATGGCAAAACCCCGTCTCTACAAAAAATACCAAAAAAAATCAGCCGGGCGCGGTGGCTCACGCCTGTAATCCCAGCACTTTGGGAGGCCAAGGCAGGCGGATCACGAGGTCAGGAGATCGAGATCATCCTAGCTAACACGATGAAACCCCGTCTCTACTAAAAATACAAAAAATTAGTCGGGCATGGTGGTGGGCACCTGTAGTCCCAGCTACTCCGGAGGCTGAGGCAGGAGAATGGCGTAAACCCAGGAGGCGGAGCTTGCAGTGAGCCGACATCCAGCCACTGCACTCCAGGCTGGGCGACAGAGCAAGACTGTCTCGAAAAAAAAAAAAACCAAAAAGAAAAAATTTACCCAGACATGATGGCTTGCACCTGTAGTCCCAGCCGCTCAGGAGGCTGAGGTGGGAGGATCCCTTGAGTCCAGGAGTTCAAGGTTACAGTGAGCTATGATCAAGCCACAGCACTCCAGACTAGGAGACCGTACAAGACCCTGCCTCTTAAAATAAAATAAAACATAAAAATAAAAATAAAAAACAAACCCAAAGCAAATAATAAGGCAAAGTGTTTAAAAAAAAAATCAAACACACCGAAAACGGAAAAACAGAGAAAAATCAGTAAAACCAACAGCTGGTTCTTCAAAAAGGTTTAAAAAATGATGAAACCTCTATTAAGACTGGCAAGGAAGAATAAAAGGTAAAAACAAGTTACTAATATCAGGAATGAAAGGGCAGACATCACTACAGACTCCCACAGACATTAAAAGGATAATAAAGCAATACTGCAGACAACTCTATACACATAAATTCAAATACTTAGATGAAATGAACCAATTCCTTGAAAATCAGATACTAACATAGAGAAAGAAATAATTCCCATCTTACTTTAATGAAGCCAGCATTAATACTACAGATTAAGCATTCCAAATGCAAAAATCCAAAATCTGAAATGCTTCAAAATCTGAAACTTTTTCAGCACTGACATGACACTCAACGGAAAAATTCACTGGAACATTTCTGATTTCAGATTTTCAGATTTGGTGTGCTAAATCAGCATAATGCAAATATTCCCAAATCTGAAATTATCTGAAATCCAAAAGACTTCTGGTTCCAAACATTTGAGATAAGGGATATTCAACCTGTAAAACCAAAATCAGGCAAAAACAATTTAAGAAAGCTAGTGACAAACATCCCTCATGAAAACAGACCAATAATGCTTAATAAAATTTAGTGAATTTAAGTCTAGCAATTAAAAAATAAATGACCAGGCAGGGCTTACACCTGTGATCCCAGCACTTTAGGAGGCCAAGGCAGGCGGATCACGAGGTCAAGAGATCAAGACCACCCTGGCTAACATGGTGAAACCCCATCTCTACTAAAAATATAAAAAATTAGCCGGGTGTGGTGGCGGACGCCTGCAGTCCCAGCCACTTGGGAGGCTGAGGCAGGAGAATGGCGTGAACCCGGGAGGCAGAGCTTGCAGTGAGCCGAGATGGCGCCACTGCACTCCAGCCTGGGCGACAGAGCAAGACTCATCTCTAAATAAATAAATAAATAAAAATATAAATTGAAAAAAAAAAAACAAAAAAAACAACCAACAGGCGCGGTGGCTCATGCCTGTAATCCCAGCACTTTGGGAGGCCGAGGTGGGCAGATCACCTCAGGTTGGGAGTTCAAGACCAGCCTGACCAACATGGAGAAACCCCGTCTGTACTAAAAATACAAAATTAGCTGGGTGTGGTGGCTTATGCCTGTAATCCCAGCTACTCGGGAGGCTGGGGCAGGAGAATCGCTTGAACCCGGGAGGCGGAGGTTGCAGTGAGCCGAGATCGTGCCATTGCACTGCAGCCTGGGCACCAAGAGCGAAACTCTGCCTCAAAAATAAACAAACAAACAAACAAACAAACGACCAAGAGGGGTTCATTCTAGGAATGTAAAGCTGGTTCAATATCCAAAATCAATAATGTCACCTACGACATTAACAGTCTAGGCTGGGTGTGGTGGCTCACGCCTGTAATGCCAGCACTTTGAGAGGCCAAGGCAGGTAGATGACTAGAGGCCAGGAGTTCGAGATCAGCCTGGCCAACGTGACGAAACCCCGTCTCTACTAAAAGTACAAAAATTAGCCAGGAGTGGTGGTGCACACCTGGCACCACTACAGTCTCAGCTACCTGTGAGGCTGAGGCACAAGAATCACATGAACTCAGGTGGCAGAGGTTGCAGTGAGCAGAAATCATGGCACTAAACTTCAGCTTGGGCCACAGAGCGAGACTCTGTCTCAAAAATTAAAATTAAAAAAAAAAAAAAAAGCCAGGTGCGGTGGCTCATGCCTGTAATCCCCGCACTTTGGGAAGCCAAGGAGGGCAGATCACGAGGTCAGGAGTTCGAGATCAGCCTGGCCAATATGGTGAAATCCCATCTTTACTAAAAATACAAAAAATTAGCCAGGTGCAGTGGTGCATGCCTGTAGTCCCAGCTACTTGGGAGGGTGAGGCAGAAAAATCGCTTGAACTCAGGAGGCAGAGGTTGCAGTGAGCCGAGATGGCGTCACTGCACCCCAGCCTGGGAGACAGAGTGAGACTCCATCTCAAAGAAAACAAAAAAGTAAAACTATAAAATTTTTAGAAGAAAACATAGAAGGAAAAAAATCGTCATAACCTGGAGCTAAAATGGAGATCTTAGAAATGACACCAAAACCATGATCCACACAGAAAAAAATTGATAAATTGAACTTCATTCACATTAATATTTTTTCCTCTGCAAAAAACCGGTTTACAGCCTGGGTGCAGTGGCTCACACCTGTATCCCAGCACTTTGGGAGGCTGAGGTGGGCCCATCACTTAAGGTCAGGAGTTCAAGACCAGCATGGCCAACATGGTGAAACACCATCTCTACTAAATATACAAAAATTAGCCAGGCATGATGGCACACGCCTGTAATTCCAGCTACTCAGGAGGCTGAGGCACAAGAATCACTTAAACTGGGAGGCGGAGGTTGCAGTGAGTCGAGATCACACCACTACACTCCAGCCTGGGCGACAGAATGAGACTCTGTCTGACCAAAAACAAACAAACAAAAAAAACAAAAAAGTAAACTAAAAAGTTTTTAGAACATAGAAGGAAAAAAATCTTCATAACCTTGAGCTAAAACAGAGATCTTAGAAATGACACCAAAACCATGATCCACAAAAGAAAAAATTGGTAAACAGAACTTCATTCACATTTTTTTTTCTCTGCAAAAAACCAGTTAACAGGTTGGGTCCGGTGGCTCACACCTATAATCCCAGCACTTTGGGAGGCTGAGGCCGGTAGATCACTTGAGGTCAGAAGTTCAAGACCAGCATGGCCAATATGGTGAAACCCCATCTCTATTAAAAATACAAAAATTAGCCAGGCGCGGTGGCACATCCCTATAACTCCAGCTACTCAGGAGGCTGAGGCATGAGAATCACTTGAATCTGGGAGGCGGAGGCTGCAGTGAGCCGAGATCATGCCACCACACTCCAGCCTGGGTGACGGAATGAGACACTGTCTCAATAAAAAGATAAGCTACAGAGTTGAAGAAAATGTTGGCAAATTATATATGACAAAGGATTTGAATTCAGAATCATGGAGAACTTTCAAAAAATAGGCAAAGTAGGCCGGGCATGGTGGCTCACCCCTGAAATCCCAGTACTTTGGGAGGCCGAGGCGGGTGGATAATCTGAGGTCAGGAGTTCAAGACCAGTCTGGCCAACATGGTGAAGCCCCATCTCTACTAAAAATACCAAATTAGTCAGGCGTGGTGGCAGGCGCCTGTAATCCCAGCTACTCGGGAGGCTGAGGCAGGAGAATCACTTGAACCCAGGAGGCAGAGGTAGCAGTGAGCCGAGATCGTGCCACTGCACTCCAGCCTGGGGACAAGAGCAAGACTTTGTCTCAAAAAAAAAAAAAAATAGGCAAAGTCTTGATAAAACACTGCTCCCAAGAGGATACAGGAATGGCAAATAAACACAGGAAACATGTTTAATATTATTAGGCACCAGGGAGATACAAATTAAAACTATGATACCACTACAGACCTATTTATTAAAATATTAAGAGGCCAGGCTCAGTGGCTCACGCCTGCAACCCCAGCACTTTGGGAGGCCAAGGTGGGCAGATCACTTAAGTTCAAGAGTTCGAGACCAGCCTGGCCAACATGGTGAAATCCCATCTCTACTGAAACTACAAAATTAGACAGGTGGTGACGCACATCTGTAATCCTAGCTACTGGGGAGGCTGAGGCAGGAGAATTGCTTGAACCAAGGAGGCAGACGTTGCAGGGAGCCAAGATCGCACCACTGCACTCCAGCCTGGGCAAACGGGTGAGACTCCACTTCCAAAAAAAAAAAAAAAAAATACATACATACATACATACACACACACACACACACACACACACACACACTAAGGTCAGGAATTATAAACTGTCTGTCTGTCTGTCTAGTTTAAGGCTGGGTGCGGTGGCTCACGCCTGTAATCCCAACACTGGGAAGCCAAGGTGGGAGGATCGCTGGAGCCCTGGAGATAGACATCAGCCTGGGCAACATAGTGAGACCCCATTTCCACAAAAAGAATTATTATTATTATTGTTATTATTATTTTTTGAGACAAGAATCTCGCTCTTGTTGCCCAGGCTGGAGTGCAGTAGTGTGATCTTGGCTCATAGCAACCTTCACCTCCCAGGTTCAAGCAAGTCTCTTGCCTCAACTCAACCTCCCGAGTAACTGGAATTACAGGTGTGTGCCACCGCAACCAGCTACTTTTTGTATTTTTAGTAGAGACGGGGTTTCACCACCTTGGCCAGGCTGGTCTCAAACTCCTGACCTCCAGTGATCCACCTGCCTCGGCCTCCCAACGTGCTGGAATTACAGGCGTGAGCCACCACGCCCAGCCCACAAAAAGGGTTTTTTAAAAAACAGTTTAGGCCAGGGCTTATACCTGTAATCCTAGCACTTCGGGAGGCCAGACCGGTAGACTGCCTGAGCTCAGGAGTTTGAGACCAGCTTGGGCAACATGGCAAAACCCCATCTCTACTAAAAAAATATTAATAATAATAGTGTAAACAAAAACCACTGAAAATCTCAAGTGCTAGCAAGGATGCAGAGCAACCAGAACTCTCAGACATTGCTGTGAGTAGGCAAAATGGTATTATCCACTCTGGATAACAGTTCAGCGGTTTCACATAATGTTACCATATGACCAGCTCCTACTCCTTGGTATTTACCTAGAAAATTGAAATTTACTTTCACACAAAAATCCTGTATAGACATGTTTATGGCAACTCTATTTACAATCACCAAAACCTCAAAACAACCCCAATGTCCACCAATGGAAAAATGGACAAACTGTGGTACATTTATACAACAGAATACTACACAGCAGTAAAAAAGAACAAGCTACTGATACATGCAACAACTTGGATGAATCTCAAAGTCATTATGCTGAGTGAAATAAACCTTCCTGAAAAGACTACACACTGTATGAGTCCATTTACAGGACTTATCCAAAAGATAAAATCATACCAAGCAACACAGTAATGGCTGCCAAGACTTTAGGAGTTGGGGAGAGTGTAACTATAACATGAGGGAGTTTTTGTGAACAATTAAACTGTTCTGTATCCTGATTGTGGTAGTAGATATATGAATCTACAGTTGTTAAAATTCAAATGCAAAATGCACATTTTAAACATTCAATTTTGGCTGGGACAGTAGCCTACACCTGTAATCCCAAAACTTTGGGAGGCCAAGGTAGGAGGACTGCTTGAGCCCAGGAGTTTGAGATCAGCTTGGGAAACACAGTGGGACCCCACCTTTACAAAAAAAAAAAAAAATTTTTTTTTTTTTGAGATGGAGTCTTGCTCTGTCCCCCAGGCTGGAGTGCAGTGGCACAATCTCGGCTCACTGCAACCTCTGCTTCCTGGGTTCAAGCAATTCTCCTGCCTCAGCCTCCCGAGTAGCTATGATTACAGGCGCCTGCTACCACACCCGGCTAATTTTTGTATTTTTAGTAGAGACACGATTTCACCATGTTGGTCAGGCTGGTCTCAAACTCCTGACCTCGTAATCCGCCCGCCTCAGCCTCCCAAAGTGCTGGGATAACAGGCGTGAGCCACCGCACCTGGCCTTAAATTTTTTTTTTTAATTAGCCAGGCATGGTGGTGCACACCTGTAGTCCCAGCTACCTGGGAGGCTGAGGTAGGAGCACTGCTTGAGCAGGACAGGCTGAGGCTACAATGAGCCATTGTCATAACACTGCATTCCAGCCAAGGCAACAGAGTCAGAGGCTGTTTCAAAAAAATTTTTTAATTAGTATCAATTTTGCTACATGTTAATTTCTAAAAATTAGCATATAACAGTACCATTTAGGAAAACTATCTGGCAGTATCTACTAAAGTCAAATCGAAGTACACCCAGCAATTCTACCCCCAGCCATATGACCGAGTGCTCATGTCCACCAAAACACATGTACAGAAAGGAATAGACACATCAGTTGACTCATAGCAGCCATAAAACAATCCAAATGTCCATTAGAATGGTGAGATGAATTGTGAAATATTAACACAACAGTAAGTTTACATGCCATGAAAAAAAAAAGATCCACTGCTAGGACAACAACACAGATGCATCTCAAATATAATGTTGAGCCAAAGAGCCCTAGCACAAAAATTCTTGTTCTATGAAATTCAAAGAGAGGGCCTGGCGTGGTGGCTCACGTCTGAAATCCCAGCACTTTGGGAGGCTGAGGCTGGCAGATCACCTGAGGTCAGGAGTTCAAGGCCAGCCTGGCCAACATGGTGAAACCCCATCTCTACTAAAAATACGAAAATTAGCTGGGCATGGCGGCGCATGCCTGTAATCCCAGCTACTCGGGAGGCTGAGGCAGGAGAATCACTTGAACCCAGGAGGCGGAGGTTGCAGTGAGCCGAGATCACGCCACTGCACTCCAGCCTGGGTGACAGAGGGAGACTCCGTCTCAAAAAAGAAAGAAAGAAAGAAAGAAATTCAAAGGCAAAATCCTTTTAAAGGATACAGATGAGATCAGTAGTAGAAACGACCATGAAGGGGACGAGGGAACATCTGGAAAATTGTTCTATCTATAGTCTTTTTTTTTTTTTTTTAAGATAAGGTCTCCCTGTCACCCAGGTTGAAGTGCTGTTGTGGTACAACCACAGCTCACTGTAACCCTCAGACTCCTGAGCTCAAGCAATTCTCTAGCCTGAGCCTCCTACGTAACTGGGATTACAGGTATACACCACCACACCAGGCTAATTCTTTTTTTCTTTCAGAGACAGAGTCTTGCTCTGTCGCCCAGTCTGGAGTGCAGTGGCCCGATCTGGGCTCACTGCAACCTCTGCCTCCTGGGTTCAAGCAATTCTCCTGCCTCAGCCTCCCGAGTAGCTAGGATTACAGGCGCCCACCACCACACCCAGCTAATTTTTTTGTATTTTTAGTAGAGAATGGGGTTTTACCATGTTGGCCAGGCTTGGCTCAAACTCCTGACCTCGTGATCCTTCCACCTCGGCCTCCCAAAGTGCTGGGATTACAGGTGTGAGCCACAGCGCCTGGCCAGGCTAATTAGAATTAAGTTTTTTGTTGAGACAGAGTCTCACTACATAGCTCAAGCTGGTCCTGAACTCCTGGCCTCAAGTGATTCTCCCACCTCGGCCTTCCAAAGTGCTGGGATCATGGCTATGGGCCACTGTGCCAACCTATATTCTTTATCTTGATATATTTATTACATAGGTGTACACATAGAAAAAATACTGAATCACAGACATGCTCTCTGCAGGTACACCATTTCTAAAGCGTGTATGGTAACCATTTAAACTTTTAAAAGTTAAAATTGTTAATTTTAGTTAAGACACAGGAAGTTCTACATTTTTCTTCAACCTATTTCCTCAGGTCACTAGGCAAATATGAACTAGAGTTAATGATAACCTAATTTCACCATGGTCGCAATTTCTACAATACAGGGAAGGCTTCTAAGTGCACCCTGATGTACCCCAAATATCCATAATAATCATACCAGCATTGTTTATACAACGATCATACCATCAAAGCAGAGGATACGCTGTATGGTGGCTAATTTTTTGGGGTTTTTTTGGTTTTTTTTTTTTTTTTGAGACAATGTCTCATTCTTTTGTGCAGGCTGAAGTGCAATGGTGTGATCTCTGCTCACTGCAACCTCAGCCCTGCACCCCCCACCCCGGGTTCAGGCGATTCTCATGTCTCAGCCTCCTGAGTAGCTGAGATTACAGGCGCTCGTCACCATGCCTGGCTAATTTTTGCATTTTTTAGTAGAGATGGGGTTTCTCCATGTTGGCCAGGCTGGTCTCAAACTCCTGACATCAAGTGATCTGCCCACCTCAGCCTCCCAAAGTGCTAAGATTACAGGCGTGAGCCACTATGCCCGGTCCCTATGGTGGCTAATTTTTATTTTAATTTTTTGTAGAGCAGTGGCGGGGAGGGTCTCTCCACGTCACCCAGGCTGATCTCAAACTCCTGGACTCAAGTGATCCTCCCACCCTGGCCTCCCTAAATGCTGGGATTATAGGTATGAGCCACCAAGCCTGTGGTGCCCCATCATTAAGAAACCCAAGGTAGTGGCCAAATGCAGTGGCTCACACCGTAATCCTAGCACTTTGAGAGGCCGAGGCGGGTACATCACGACGTCAGGAGATTGAGACCATCCTGGCTAACATGATGAAACCCTGTCTCTACTAAAAATACAAAAAATAAGCTGGGCATAGTGGCACACACCAGTAGCCCCAGCGACCTGGGAGGCTGAGGCAGGAGAATCACTTGAACCCGGGAGGCGGAGGTTGCAGTGAGCCAAGATTGCGCCAGGGCACTCCAGCCTGGGTGACAGAGCGAGACTCCATTTAAAAAAAAAAAAAGAAAAGAAAACTGAGGTAGCGCAAGGTTGATACCTTGCCCATGGAACAGAGCCTAACAAATTTGTGGTTCCCCAAGCTTTGTGTATAAGAATTCTGTTTTGAGTCAAAGACCCTATAAGCTAAGTTATGTTTTCCTACTTCTCCCATGGTCCTCCTCCTTTGTTGAAGCTACCCACATGCAGAAACACCCTCTTTGGCTCAGCAGCCACCTCGATGAAGGTGGTCCTGGGTATAACACATAGTGCTGTGTCCCGCACACAGGACAGTGGGACTGTGACCACTCCTGAAAATCAAGACAGTCCTTCCACTCGGCCTTCTCTCTTATCCACCTTCTGGCCTGGTGACTACGGAGTGTAGAGGCTGCTTGCCGGGACTCAGAAAGCCTCCCTGGGAACCATAGGGCCAGAAACCACTCACTGTTTCTGGTTGATACTGTTTTGGGTGCCATTTTGCACCATACAAGGTACTCCAAAAAGCTCACCATCTGTGGGGAAACAATTCAGAGGCTTCAGAATTACATTAAGACTTTCTGTGATCTGTGTCAAGAATATTTTACCCCAGTTACCATAAAGAGTTTCTTTAATGAACAATTATTAAAATACTTACAAAGAAACTTAAAAACTAAAGACAGCTTTAAAAGTTTAAAATATCGGCCAGGTGCAGTGGCTCACGCCTGTAATTCCAGCACTTTTGGAGGCCGAGGCAGGTAGATAGATCACTTGAGGTCAGGAGTTCGAGACCAGCTTGGCCAACAAGGTGAAACCCCATCTCTACTAAAAATACAAAAAATGGCTGGGCGTGGTTGCTCACGCCTGTAATCCCAGCACTTTGGGAGGCCAAGGCATGTGGATCACAAGGTCAGGAGTTCTAGACCAACATGGTGAAACCCCGTCTCTACTAAAAATACAAAAATTACCCAAGTGTGGTGGCACATGCCTGTAATCCCAGCTACTCAGGAGGCTGAGGCAAAAGAATCACTTGAACCCAGGAGGCGGAAGGTGCAGTGAGCTAAGATCACCCCACTGTACTCCAGCTGGGGTGACGCAGTGAGACTCTGTCTTGAAAAAAAAAAAAAAAATTGCCAGGTGTGGTGGTGCACTCCTGTAGTCTCAGCTACTCGGGAGGCTGAGGCAGGAGAATCACTTGAACTCAGGAGGAATCACTTGAACTCCGGAGGCAGAAGTTGCAGTGAGCCGAGATGGCGCCACTGCACTCCAGCCTGGGCGACCGAGCAAGACTCTGTCTCAAAAATAAAATAAAATACCATAAAAGATGGTGGCATATTTTAAAAGCTTAAAATACAGTAAAAGCAACTGTCAAGGTGCAGCACACAACTCAATAGTACACAAGTGAGAGGCTGCGGTGGGTCACACCCATAATCCCAGCACTTTGGGAGGCCAAGGTGGGTGGATTACAACGTCAAGAAAGAGAAACCATCCTAGCCAACATGGTGAAACCCTGTCTCTACTAAAAATACAAAAATTAGCTGGGCGTGGTGGCACGCGCCCGTAGTCCCAGCTACTCAGGAGGCTGAGGCAGGAGAATCACTTGAACCCAGGAGGTGGAGGTTGCAGTGAGTCAAGATCACACCACTGCTCTCCAGCCTGGTGACAGAGCGAGACTCTGTCTCAAAAAAAAAAAAAAAAAGTACACAATGAACTAATTCTGTGGACTATAACCCAGATTTTATTAATGAGATTACATGGAACAGAAAAGATCAGAAAAGTATTAAAATATTTTGTTTGTTTTTTGTTATTTTTTGAGACAGAGTTTCGCTTTTGTTGCCCAGGCTGGAGTGCAATGGCACAATCTCAGCTCATGACAATCTCCACCTCCCAGGTTCAAGCGATTCTCCTGCCTCAGCCTCCAGAGTAGCTGGCATGACAATCTCCACCTCCCAGGTTCAAGCGATTCTCCTGCCTCAGCCTCCTGAGTAGCTAGGATTACAGGCATGCGCCACCACACCCAGTTAATTTTGTATTTTTAGTAGAGACAGGGTTTCTCCATGTTTCTCAGGCTGGTCTCAAACTCCTGACCTCAGCTGATCCTCCTGCCTCGGCTTCCCAAAGTGCTAGGATTATAGGTGTCAGCCACTGCGCCTGCCCTTTTTTTTTTTTTTTTGAGACGGATTTTGAGACAGTCTTGCGCTGTCGCCCAGGCTAGAGTGTAGTGATGTGATCTGGGCTCACTGCAACCTCCGTCTCCCAGGTTCAAGTGATTCTCCAGCCTCAGCGTCCGGAGTAGCTGGGATTACAGGCATCCACCACTATTCCCGGCTATTCTTTGTATTTTTAGTAGAGATGGGGTTTCATCACATTGGCCAGGCTGGTCTGAAACTCCTAACCTCAGTGATCCACCTGCCTCAGCTTCCCAAAGTGCTGGGATTACAGGTGTGAGCCACCGCACCCGGCCTGTTTTTTCGTTTTTGTTCGTTTGTTTGTTTTTTTGAGACGGAGTCTCACTCTGTCACCCAGGCTGGAGTGCAGTGGCGCCATCTCGGCTCACTGCAAGCTCAGCCTCCTGGGTTCATGCCATTCTCCTGCCTCAGCCCCCGGAGTAGCTGGGACTACAGGGCGCCCGCCACCACGCCTGGCTAATTTTTTGGGGTTTGTTTGTTTGTTTGTTTTGAGACGGAGTCTCGCTCTGTCGCCCAGGCTGGAGTGCAGTGGCGCGATCTCGGCTCACTGCAAGCTCCGCCTCCCAGGTTCACACTATTCTCCTGCCTCAGCCTCCGGAGTAGCTGGGACTACAGGTGCCCGCCACCACGCCCGGCTAATTTTTTGTATTTTTACTAGAGACGGGTTTCACTGTGTTAGCCAGGATGGTCTCTATCTCCTGACCTCGTGATCCGCCTGCCTCGGCCTCCCACAGTGCTGGGATTACAGGCGTGAGCCACTGCGCCCGGCCATTTTTTGTATTTTTAGCAGAGATGAGGTCTCACCGTGTCAACAAGGATGGGATTTTTTTTTTTTTTTTTTGAGACAGAGTTTCACTCTTGTTGCCCAGGCAGTAGTGCAATGATTAGATCTCAGCTCACTGCAACCTACATCTCCCAGGTTCAAGCAATTCTCCTGCCTCAGTCTCCCGAGTAGCTGGGATTACAAGTGCACACCACCACGCCTGGCTAATTTTTGTATTTTCAGTAGAGACAGGGTTTCACCATCTCTGGGGTTTCATCATCTGTCAACCAGGCTGGTTTCGAACTCCTGACCTCAGGTGATCCACCCACCTCGGCCTCCCGAAGTGCTGGAATTACAGGCATGAGCCACAGTGCCCGGCCCTAAAATGTTTTTTGAAATTTTTGTGTTTATGTGTATGTTTCCTAGATCTTAACGGATTTTATTTCTTGGAGTGGGTCATAAGAGTGGGTCATGGTCAAAAACCTTGAATAGGCCAGGTGCAGTGGCTCAGGCCTGTAATCCCAGCACTTTGGGAGGCAGAGATGGGAGGATCACTTGAGGTCAAGAGTTCAAGACAAGCCTGGGTAACATAGTGAGACCCTGTCTCTATATTAAAAGAAAAAATTAGCCAGGCATGGTGGCACATACCTAGAGTCCTAGCTACATGGAAGGACTGCTTAGCCCAGAAATTGGAGGTTACAGTGAGCTATGACCAGGCAACTGTACTCTAGCCTATGCAACCGAGAGAGATCGTGTCTCTTTTAAAACAACAAAACCCTGATGCATACTAGTTTAACAGAATATCACAGTCCTGTCAAAAATAATACACGGGTGGGCACAGTGGCAAGGGTCTGTGCCCTTAGTAATTAGTAAAACTAAGATGAGAGGGATCCCTTGAGCCCACAAGCTCAAGGCCAGCCTAGGCAACATAGCAAGACCCTATCTTAATAATAATAGGCATACAGTTATCTGATTTTGAATAACGCGACAAAAATAATAAAGGTAGGGGTGGGCACGGTGGCTCACGCCTGTAATTCCAGGACTTTGAGAGGCCAAAGCAGGTGGATCAGGAGGTCAGGACTTCAAGACCAGCCTGCCCAACATAGTGAATCCCTGTCTCTACTAAAAATACAAAAAAAATTAGCCAGGCATGGTGGCAGGTACCTGTAGTCCCAGCTACTTGGGAGGGTTAGGCAGGAGAATCGCTTGAACCCGGGAGACAGAGGTTACAGTGTGCCAAGATCGCACCACTGCACTCCAGCCTGGGCGACAGAGTGAGACTCTCTCTCAAAAAAAAATAAATAAAAATAATAAAGTTATATTTTACCTAAGTATTGCAAAGCAAATGTAAATTATTAAAACTTGAAATGGTATGAAAGGCTAAAACTAAGAATTTTATTGTGCCACCAACTGGTTTTTATTGAATCAATAGAAATGAATATATTTCACATCCAGCTACACCAAAAGTTATCAATATTTTGTGTAAGGATATGCACAGGCAACCCCCCCCCCCGCCCTCCCCTACCCGACAGCAGCAAACACTGCCCTTAAAAACCCCAAAGATCCAAACGCTCAAGACTCATCCTTGATCCCAAGAACTGCGGCCTGTTTTGATCTCCAGGATACTGGATGAGGGCAATCTCGGGAGACTGAAGTCCAGGACTACGGCCCAAGACCCTAATGTAACAATATAATAATAATAAAAACGGCCGGGCGCGGTGGCTCACACCTGTAATCCCAGCACTTTGGGACGCCAAGGTGGGCGGATCACCTGAGGTCAGGAGTTCGAGACCAGCCTGGCCAACATGGTGAAACCCTGTCTCTACAAAAATTAGCCGGGCATGGTGGCGCATGCCTGTAGTCCCAGCTACTCGAGAGGCTGAGGCAGGAGAATCGCTTGAACCCGGGAGGCGGAGGTTACAGTGAGCCAAGATCGCGCCATTATTGCACTCCAGGCTGGGCGACAGAGCGAGACTCCGTTCTCAAAAGAAAAAAAAAAAAAAAAGAACAATTTGTGTCATGATTTAGCACAAAAATACTCCCACCGCTTCTTTCGTTTTTTAATTGCAATATCTTTAAAACTACATAATTTAAGAGTTTAAATAACATCATAAGAACGCAACTTTTCAAAAAAATCTATTCTCTTTCAGCAGACAATGGGATAACTGGAAATGACTGCGCCAATTGCATACCCACTTATAAATAGTGTACCCTCTGAAATGTTGTGACCAACGGTTGAATAAAAGTGGCAGGAATCCATAATTGGTAGGTGCAATGTGTGCTAGCTGTCTTCATAAACAAAACTGAAAAAAATCACCTTTCAAATTCCTTAAGTTCGAACCCTAAATACATACCTGAGTAACCAAACCACTAAATACCCCTGAAAACTTAACAAAGCGGGGGAGGAGGGGCCAGGGCTGCCAGCTCCAGGTGGCTGTCAGGTAGATTTCAAATAACCACATAGGAGGACCAAAGGAAAACTTCCGGGAGGCCCTTCTCAATCATCACGCGCACGGAATAACGAAGGTGGACAGAGAAACATTTCAAAGCCCTGGGAGCGAAAGGGCAGCTTTGCTCACCCCTGGAATCGCAGTCGCTCTGGAACCGCCGCAGCGGGCGAGACGCCACGACAGAAGCCCGGGCCTCGCGGGTATCACCCGCCGGGTCCAGAGGAAGGCGAAGCGCCGCGCGCGGAGCTGCACCCCGGAGACGTCCCCGCCCGTTGAGGGGCTGCTCCAGCCTGCGGACCAGCCCGTCGCCGTGAGCGGCGGCCCCGGTGTAGCCCTCCCGCCGCCTCTGCTCAGGTTCTCCTCTCAAGAGGCTGACAGAGGCCGCGTCACGCCGAGCACGGCCCACCTGCCGCCCTGCCCCGGGACCTCGGCAAGCGCAGCGCCGCAGGACCCGTTATCCGCCCGCCCGCAGCATCACGCTCCCAGGCCCGGGGCCGACAGCGGGAGGCCGAGCTCCGCCAAGGCGCGAGGGGACGGCAACCGCGTACCGCCATCGACCCCTGCCCCCTGCCGCCGCTTACCTCGAAGTAGCCTCCGGGGGCGGCGCCGCCCGCGCTCGCGCCCGCGCCGAGAGGCCCGTTGGCCGCCGCCGCGCCGCCCACCAGGCCTGCCGCGCTGCCCGGGGCCGCCAGGCCCGCGGCCTGGGAGCCGCGCAGCGCCGCCGCCGGGCCGGCCTTGCCGCTGCTCGCGCCGCCGTTACCCCCGCCCGAGCCGCCGCCGCCGCCCCGCTTGTTCTTCCGGCGCTTGGCCCCGCGCTTGGCGTCGGCTGGGCTCATGGCGGGCGGGGAGAGGGGCGCAGAGCGGGCGCGGGGGCCGCGGGCGGCGGCGGAGGGCGGGGAAGGCGGGGAGGCTGAGGCGGCGGCGGCGACGGGCGCTCCGGCCAGCCGGGGGGCGCTGCGCGGGGTCGCGTCCGGGTCGGGGAGGGCTGGGGCGGGCGGGAGCTGCGGGGCAGGCCGCTGGGCGGGAGGAACCGCGAGTCCACAGTCCCGGCGCCGCGGCTGACCAGAGTTAGAGTCCAATATGGCGGACACAAGGGGAAAGGGATCCCAGTTTACGTCGGGGGAGGGGGAAGGAGCAGCGGGGAGGGGGAGGGGGAGGGGTGTGGGCCCCCACCCCCACCCCGCCTTACTCCGCCCCCCGGCTCTGCTTTTCCCTTTGCTTGCCCACCCCCTCCTGCCGTTAACGTGCCTCGGCGCGCAGGACACGCCGGGAACTGAAGTCCGTGCTTCCCGTGCAGCAGCTGGGGGTACCCGGGGGTGGACCACGATTCCCGTCAGGCCTTGCGAGGCCGAGGGCCCGGGCGCTGGGAGGAGCTGGGGCCAGGGAGCTGGATGCGGCGGTGATGTCACCGCCGCGCTCGTCGCCGCAGGTCCCGCCCGCGCCGCGCGGCCTTCTGGGCGTTGTGGTCGGGCGTAGGGCTAGGCCGGCAGGAGGCCGCGCCGCCGCCCGCGAGGCGAACTACGCGGCTGGCGGCAGGGAGTTCCGCCTCTCCGACCGGTGTCCGCTGCCCGCCCGCCCCGCCCGCGCCCCTGTCCGCCCCGCCCGCGCCCCTGTCCGCCCCGCCCGCGCCCCTGTCCGCCCCGCCCGCGCCCCTGTCCGCCCCGCCCGCGCCCCTGTCCGCCCCGCCCGCGCCCCTGTCCGCCGCCCAGGTGCCGCAGACCGGCGCGGCTCCCGGGATGCACCAGGGGCGGCGCGGCGCGGCCCTGGCCTCGCCAGGAACGCCCGGTGACCTTGGGCTAGTCTAGTTCTGGTCCAGATGACTCAGTGAGGACCACAGAATCCCTGCCTCGTGGGCTGGGCGGGGGTTCGGGCAGCGCTGGAAAGCCGGGCGCGGTGCGGTGGGGTCCGCCTGGGTGCGGAGGCAGCGGCGGAGCCGGCGAATCTTGGACCGGGCCTGGGGCTGGGACACGCCGGTCGGTTCCCCGAGAACCCCTCGCCTAAAGGGTGCTCTTCCCGAGCCCGCCCTCTCCCTGCTATCCCGTTAAGCCCTCTGCAGTGGTCCCGGTGCCTTGCTAATCCACGGGGCCCTAGGACGATCCGGCCGTGTCCCACACCCTCGCACTCACGCACCTCAGGGACGACTAGCAGGGTCAGACCCTCGCAGACGTCCAGATCAGAAATAAGGGCTTGCGTCTGGACCCTCCTCCCTCCGCGGCCTTGCAGACATCTGCGAGCCCCAGGCAGAGCTCTGCCCTGAGACCCGGGCCACGGGGGGACCCTGCCGGCGGCTCCGCCCCCTGGAGGGCCCCGCTTACCACAGACACAGAGGCACAAAGGACATGATTTCCCCTTTTTGGTTCCACGGGTGGTGTCAGGCCGAGAGGCGGCGGGCTTGGCATTGGGATGTACGGCCTGCCAGGCTCCCCTTGCAGCGTTAACCGAGCCCTACTGTTCGTCCTGGGTCCCTGCAACCCGCCCCAGCTGCAGCCACAGCGTCCTGATCCTCTGACCCATTCTTCACGACACAAGCAGAAATCTCATGTGATCAGAAGAAAGCTACCCTTAAAGCCATTCAGATACCATCTTAGACGAAAAAAGGCCCCCCGCCCCATCAGGGTCTTGGATGATCCTGCCACTGAACATGGATTTTGAGAGAGCGGGTAGGAATGCGTTTCTGGCCTCTTTTTCAGTGTCATAGGCTGTCCCTGCCCCTTGCCTCAACCCCTGTCCTTTCCTTTGTCATAGCACATTGCACAGGATTGGGATTCATGATGTCACCAGTATCCCCAAAGACAAAAGGTTTTATTGGGCAGGAGAGAACCTGAGAATGCCTGCCTCACACACCTCTGACACCCAAGCTACTGCAAAGCAAGAGGCTGAGCACCCAGCACTCTACTATTTGCTGAATCAATGAATGACAATAATGACCATTAGGCCTGGGTGCCTTGGCTCATGCCTGTAATCCCAGCAGTTTGGGAGGCCGAGGTGGGCGGATCACCTGAGGCCGGGAGTTCAAGACAGCCTGGCCAGCAAAGCGAAACCCCGTCTCTACTACAAATACAAAAATTAGCTGGGCATGGTGGCACACACTTGTAATCCCAGCTACTCGGGAGGCTGAGGCAGGAGAATCGCTTGAACCCGGGAGGCAAGGGTTGCAGTAAGCCGAAATAGTGCCATTGCACTCCAGCTTGGGCAACGAGCAAAACTCCGTCAAAAAAAAAAAAAGAGGCCGGGCGCAGTGTGGCTCTCGCCTGTAATCCCAGCACTTTGGGAGGCCGAGGTGGGGCGGGTCATGAGGTCAGGAGATTGAGACCATCCTGGCTAACACGGTGAAACCCCGTCTCTACTGAAAATACAAAAAATTAGCCGGGCCTGGTGGCGGATGCCTGTAGTCCCAGCTACTCAGGAGGCTGAGGCAGGAGAATGGCGTGAACCTGGGAGGCGGAGCTTTCGGTGAGCCCAGATCAAGCCACTGCACTCCAGCCTGGGCCACAGAGCGAGACTCCGTCTCAAAAACTCAAAACAAAACGAAAGAAAGAAAAGAATAAAAATAATGACAGGCCGGGCCTGGTGGCTCATGCCTGTAATCCTAGCACTTTGGGAGGCCGAGGCGGGCGAATCACCTGAGGTCAGGAGTTTGGGACCAGCCTGGCCAACATGGAGAAACCCCATCTCTACTAAAAATACAAAAATTAGCCGGGCGTGGTGGCAAGCACCTATAATCCCAGCTACTTGGGAGGCTGAGGCGGGAGAATTGCTTGAACCTGGAAGGTGGTGGTTGCAGTGAGCCAAGATCGAGTGAGACTCTGCCTCAAAAAAACAAAACAAAACAAAACAAAACAAAAAAAAACAGATGAACTGATAAAATGCTATATACACAAGGGAGCACAATTTTTTGGAATACTATTTAGCCATTAAAACCCCCAAATTTCTGTCATTTGCTGCAACATAGATGAGCTTGCAGGACATTATGTGATGTGAAAAAGCCAGGCACAGAAAGATAAGTACCACTTTATTTTTTTATTTTTATTTTATTTATTTATTTTTGAGACAGAGTCTTGCTCTGTCACTCAGGCTGCAGTGAAGTGGCGCGACGTGGCTCACTGCAACCTCCACCTCCCGGGTTCACGCCATTCTCCTGCCTCAGCTTCTCGAGTAGCTGGGACTATAGGCAGCCGCCACCATGCCCGGCTAATTTTTTTTGTATTTTTATTAGAGACGGGGCTTTCACTATGTTGGTCAGGCTGGTCTCGAACTCCTGACCTCTTGATCCACCCGCCTTGGCCTCCCAAAGTGCTGGGATTACAGGCGTGAGCCACTGGGCCTGGCCAGATAAGTACCACTTTATCACTCGTGTGCAAGCTAAAAAAGTTTATCTTGGCCGGGTGCGGTGGCTCACACGTGTAATCCCAGCACTTTGGGAGGGTGAGGCAGGTGGATCACTTGAGGTCAGGAGTTCAAGACAAGCCTGGCCAACGTGGTGAAACCCCGTCTCTACTAAAGCTACAAAAATTAGCCAGGCGTGGTGGCGGGCATTTATAATCCCAGCTACTCAGGAGGCTGAAACAGGAGAATCGCTTGAGCCCGGGAGGCGGAGGTTGCAGTGAGCTGAGATCATCCCGCTGCACTCCAATCTGGATGACAAGAGCAAAACTCTGTCTCAAAAAAGCAAGCAAGCAAAAAAAAGAAAAAGTTGATCTCATAGAAGTAAGAGAGTAGAACAGTGATTTCTTTTTTATTTATTTATTTATGTATTTTGAGACAGAGTTTTGCTTTTGTTGCCCAGGCAGGAGTGCAATGGCCTGATCTTGGCTCACTGCAACCTCCCCGCCTCCTGGGTTCAAGTGATTCTTCGCCTCAGCCTCTCAACTAGCTGAGACTACAGGCACGCGCCACCACACCTGGGTAATTTTTTTATTTTTTATTTTTATTTTTGAGATGGAGTCTCGCTCTGTCGCTCAGGCTGGAGTGCAGTGGCGCGATCTCGGCTCACTGCAAGCTCCGCCTACCAGGTTCATGCCATTCTCCTGCCTCAGCCTCCTGAGTATCTGGGACTACAGGCGCCCGCCACCATGCCCGGCTAATTTTTTGTATTTTTAGTAGAGACGGGGTTTCACCGTGTTAGCCAGGATGGTCTCGATCTCCTGACCTCATGACCCGCCTGCCTCGACCTCCCAAAGTGCTGGGATTACAGGCGTGAGCCACCGCGCCTGGCCTACACCTGGGTAATTTTTGTTTTTGTTTTTGTTTTTTTTTGAGTCAGGGTCTCACTCTGTTGCCCAGGATAGAGTGCAGGGCATGATCTCGGCTCACTGCAGCCTCTGCCTCCCAGGTCCAAGCAATTCTCCCACCTCTGCCTCCCAAATAGCCGGGATTACAGGTGCACCACCATGTCCGGCTAAGTTTTTAGTACAGACAGGGTTTCACCATGTTGGCCAGGCTGATCTCGAACTACTGACCTTGTGATCCGCCTGCCTAGGCTTCCCAAAGTGCTGGGATTACAGGCGTGAGCCACTGTGCCCGGCTTAGAATAGTGGTTTCTAGAGGTAGGGAAGAGTAGTGGGGAGAGGGAGATAGCCAAAGGTTGGTTAATGGATACAAAAGTACAGCTTGAGGCTGGGCGCCTTGGCTCACGCCTGTAATCCAGCACTTAGGGAGACCGAGGCGGGCGGATCACCTGAGGTCAGGAGTTTGAGACCAGCCTGGCCAACATGGTGAAACCCCGTCTCTACTAAAAATACGAAAATTACCTGGACATGGTGGCACACGCCTGTACTCCCAGCTACTTGGGAGGCTGAGGCAGGAGAACCACTTGAGCCTGGGATATGAAGGTTGCAGTGAGCTGAGATTGTGCCACTACAGCCTGCCCAAGAGAGCAAGACTCTGTCTCAAAAAAAAAAAAACAAACAGTACAGCTTTGTAAAAGAAATGAGTTTAGTGTTCTATGGCTGGCACTATAGGGTGACTGTAATTAACAAAAATTTACTGTATATTTTCAAATAGGCAGAAGAGTAGATTATGAATGTTTGCAACACAAGGAAATAAATGTTTGCGGTGATGGATATGCTACTCTGATCATTACACATTCTATACATGTATCAAATTATCACACTGTACTTCATAAATATGTACAATTATATGTCAACGAAACATAATAAGGGCAAAATAAAAAGAATCTATATAACAAAAACGTTTTTTAAATAATGCATTCTTTGGCCAGGCACAGTGGCTCACGCCTGTAATCCGAACACTTTGGGAGGCTGAGGTGGGCGGATCATGAGGTCAGGAGATCAAGACCATCCTGGCCAACATGGTGAAACCCTGTCTCTACTAAAAATACAAAAATTTAGCCAGGTGTGGTGGTGGGCGCCTGTAGTCTCAGCTACTTGGGAGGCTGAGGCAGGAGAATCGCTTGAACCCGGGACGCGGAGGTTGCAGACAGCCGAGAGCGCACCACTGCACTCCAGCCTGGGCGACAGAGTGAGACTCCATCTCAAAAAAAAAAAATTCCTTTTCATTGCTCAGTGGTATTCCACTGCATGGATGTCTCATAGTTTGTTTATACATTTTTCTGTTGATGAATATTTTGGTTGTTTCCAGTTTTTGGTTATTACAGTTACTATCAACATTCATAAATTAAAAAAACCGAAAAACAAACAAAAACACCAGAACATTCATGTACAAGTCATCATATAAACATGTTTTCATTTCTCTTAAGTAAACACCTAAGAGTGGTCATATGGAAGAGACATGCTTACCTTTTTTTTTTTTTTTTTTTTGAGAAAGAGTCTCACTCTGTCACCCAGCTGGAGTGCAATGGCACAATCTCAGCTCAATGCAACCTCTGCCACCTGGGTTCAAGGGATTCTCTTGCCGCAGCCTTCTGAGTAGCTGGGATTACAGGCACCTGCCACCACACCAGGCTAATTTTTTTGTATTTTTAGTAGAGATGGGGTTTCACTGTCTTGGCCAGGCTGGTCTTCAACTCCTGACCTCATGATCCACCCACCTCGGCCTCCCAAAGTGCTGGAATTACAGGCATGAGCCTTTTTTTTTTTTTTTTTTTTGAGACGGAGTCTCGCTCTGTCGCCCAGGCTAGAGTGCAGTGGCGCTGTCTCGGCTCACTGCCAGCTCTGCCTCCCAGGTTCATGCCGTTCTCCTGCCTCAGCCTCCCGAGTAGCTGGGACTACAGGTGCCCGCCACCGCACCTGGCTAATTTTTTTATATTTTTAGTAGAGACGGGGTTTCACTCTGTTAGCCAGGATGGTCTCGATCTCCTGACCTCGTGATCCGCCAGCCTCGGCCTCCCAAAGTGCTGGTATTACAGGCGTGAGCCACTGCGCCCGGTCCAACTTTATTATTTTATTATTTATTTTGAAATGGGATCTCACTCTACCACCCAGGCTGGAGTGCAGTGGCTCAGTCACAGCTTACTGCAGCCTGGACCTCCCAGGCTCAAGTGACCCTCCCATCTCAGCCTTCTGAGTAGCTGGGACCACAGGCACCTATCACTATGCCCAGCTTTTTTTTTTTTTTTTTTTTTGCAGAGACGGGGTCTCACTATGTTGCCCAAGCTGGTCACGAACTCCTGGGCTCAAGTGATCCTCTGCTATGGCCTCCCAAAGTGCTGAGATTACAGGCGTGAGCCACTTCATCCAGACTATTCTTTCAAATGTTGTTTTGCATATTCATATTCATATGAAATTCCTGTGAATTTCATGTGAATTTGAGAATCAGCTTGTCAATTTCTTTAAAAAAATCTGGTCAATTTTAACAAAGATTGTGGTAATGTACAGATCAATTTGGAGATAGTGACGTCTAAACATTATTGTATCTTCCAGTTCGTGAGCTATATTTATATATATTTATTTAGTCTTAGCAATGTTTTGAGGTTTAGTGTACTTGCCTAACACATCTTTTGTCAGACTTATTCCTATGTATTTCATATTATTTTATGCTAAAGTCTCCTTTTGTTTAGTTTTGCATTTTAAGAAATTGTTGGCCAGGTACAGTGGCTCACACCTGTAATTCCAGCACTTTGGGAGGCCGAGGCTGGCAGATCACAAGGTCAAGAGATAGAGACCATCCTGGCCAACATGGTGAAACCCCGTCTCTACTAAAAATACAAAAAATTAGCTGGATATGGTGGCGCGCACCTGTAGTCCCAGCTACTCAGAAGGCTGAGGCAGGAGAATCACTTGAACCTGGGAGGTGGAGGTTGCAGTGAGCCAAGATCAAGCCACTGCACTCCAGCCTGGCAACAGAGTGAGAAACCGTCTAAAAAAAAAAAAGAAAAAAAAAGAAATTGCTATAAAACATTTATAATACAAAACTTACTTTTTTTCTTTTTGAGACGAAGTCTCACTCTTGTCCCCCAGGCTGGAGTGCAATGGTGTGATCTCAGCTCACTGCAACCTCCACCTCCCGGGTTCAAGCAATTCTCCTGCCTCAGCCTCCTGAGTAGCTGGGATTACAGGCACCTGCCACCATGCTTGGCTAATTTTTCTATTTTTAGCAGAGACAGAGTTTCACCATGTTGGCCAGGCTGGTCTCGAATTCCTGACCTCAGGTGATCCACCCGCTTCGGCCTCCCAAAGTGCTGGGATTACAGGCGTGAGCCACCACATCGAGCCAAAACTTTTTTTTTTTTGAGCTGGAGTCTTCCTCTGTTGCCCACGCTGCAGTGCAGCAGCGCAATCTCTACTCACTGCAACCTCCACCTCCCGGATTCAAGCGATTCTCCTGCCTCAGCCTCCCTAGCAGCTGGGATTGCAGGTGCACGCCACCACAGTCTGCCGAGTAGCTGGGACTACAGGCTCGTGCCACCATGCCTGGCTAATTTTTTGTATTTTTAGTAGAGATGGGATTTCACCGCATTAGCTAAGATGGTCTCGATGTCCTGAGCTCGTGATCCACCCACCTTGGCCTCCCAAAGTGCTGGAATTACAGGTGTGAGCCACAGTGCCTGTCTTTTTCTTTTTCTTTTTTTTTTTTTGAGATGGTGTTTCACTCTTGTTGCCACAGGCTGGAGTGCAATGGCATGATCTTGGCTCACCACAACCTTCACCTCCTGAGTTCAAGCAATTCTCCTACCTCAGCCTCCTGTGTAGCTGGAATTACAGGCATGCACCACCATGCCCGGCTAATTTTGTATTTTTAGTAGATATGCGGTTTCCTCATGTTAAGTCAGGCTGGTTTTTGAACTCCTGACCTCAGGTGATCCGCCCACCTCGGCCTCCCTAATTTTTGTAGTTTTAGTAGAGACAGGGTTTCACCATGTTGGCCAGGCTGGTCTCTATCTCCTGACCTTGTGATCCACCCACCTCAGCCCTCCAAAGTGCTGGCATTTCAGGCATGAGCCATCGTGCCCAGCCAAAACTGACTATTTTAATCATTAAGTGTACAACTCCGTGGCATTATCTATATTCAGAATGTTGGGCAACTTTTACCACTATTTTCAGAACTTTTTTATCATCTCAGACAGAAATTCTGTAGCCATTAACCAGTAACTTTACATTCCCCCTACCCTCAGGCTATGGTAACCTCTACTGTTTAAATTTTTCATTTATTGTTTTTTAGAGATAGCGTCTTGCTCTGTCATTCAGGTTGGAATGCAGTGGCACTGTTCATGGCTCACTGCAGCCTTGACCCCCTGGGCTCAAGCAATCTTCCCATGTGAACCCCTGGAGTAGGTAGGCCATTTATATACCTTCTTTGGAGAAATATCTATTTAAGTCCTTTGTCCATTTTCAAATTGGGTTGTCTGTGTTTTTTTTTTTTTGGTTTTTTTTTTTGAGATGGAATCTTGCTCTGTTGCCCAGGCTGGAGTGCAGTGGCGCGATCTCGGCTCACTGCAAGCTCCGCCTCCTGGGTTCACGCCATTCTCCTGCCTCCCCCTCCCAAGTAGCTGGGATTACAGGTGCGCGCCACCACGCCTGGCTAATTTTTTGTATTTTTAGTAGAGACGGGTTTTCACCATGTTAGCCAGGATTGTCTGGATCTCCTGAACTCGTGATCCGCCCACCTCGGCCTCCCAAAGTGCTGGGATTACAGGCGTGAGCCACCACGCCTGGCGGGTTGTCTGTTTCTGTTGTTGAGTTGTAGTACTTTATATATTCTGAGTATTAATCCCATATCAGATGACTTGCAAATGTTCTCCCATCCTGCAGGTTGTCTTTTCATATTAAAAAATTTTTATTTTGTAAATTATGTGCAAATATGCCATTTACTCTTGATAGCATCCTTTGATACACAAGTTCTTTTTATTTCTTTTCTTTTTTTTTTTTTTTAAGATGGCGTCTTGCTCTGTCACCCAAGCTGGAGTGCAGTGGCGCAATCTTGGCTCACTGCAGCCTCCACCTCCCGGGTTCCAGCAATTCTCCTGCCTCAGCCTCCCAGGTAGCTGGGATTACAGGTGCCCGCCACCATGCCCGGCTAATTTTTGTATTTTTAGTAGAGACAGGGTTTCACCATGTTGGTGAGGCTGGTCTCAAAATTCTGACCTCAAGTGATCCGCCCACCTGGGCCTCCCAAAGTGCTGGGATTACAGGCGTGAGCCCCCATGCCTGGCCGGTTTTCTATATATATAATATGACATTTGTGAACAGAGATAGTTCTACTTCTTCACTTCCAATTTGGATGCAGCCTGTTTCTTTCTTGCTTAATTGCTCTGACTAGAACTTCCAGTATTTGGTTCAGTAGAAGCGGCAACAGCAAGCGTTCTTGTCTTGTTTTTGGATCTAATGTGACAAGCTTTCAAGCTTTCAGTCTTTCACCACTGAATATAATATCAATGTGGGTTTCTTTTCTTTTTTTTTTTTTTTGGACAGAATCTCACTCTGTCGCTCAGGCTGGAGCGCAGTGGCATGATCTCAGCTCACTGCAACCTCTGCCTCCTCAATTCAAGCCATTCTCCTGCGTCAGCCTCCCAAGTAACTGGGACTACATGCGTGCACCACCATGCCTGGCTAATTTTTATAGTTTTAGAAATACAAAATGAGTGTTTGTATACACGGTGAGACGGGGTTTCACCTTCTCGGCCAGGCTGGTCTCGAACTCCTGACCTTAAGTGATCCACCCGCCTAGGCCTCCTAAATGCCGAGGCTGGGATTACAGGCATCAGCCACCACGCCTGGCGAAATGGGGCTTTTTAATATGGCCCTTATAATGTTGAGATAGTTTTCTTCTGCACTTGGGTTTTTATCATGAAAAGGTGTTTTGTTTAGGATTTTTGCATCTATATTAATAAAATACATTGTTCTACAATTTTTTTTTGAGACAGAGTTTCACTCTTGTTACCCAGGCTGGAGTGCAATGGCGTGATCTCAGCTCACTGCAACCACTGCCTCCTGAGTTCAAGCGATTCTCCTGCCTCAGCCTCTCGAGTAGCTGGGATTATAGGCACCCACCACCACGCCCAGCTAAGTTTTGTATTTTTAGTAGAGACAGGGTTTCACCACATTGGCCAGGCTTGTCTCGAACTCCTGACCTCAGGTAATCCATCTGCCTCAGCCTCCCAAAGTGGTAGGATTACAGGCGTGAGCCACCGCGCCTGGCCAGTTCTGCAGTTTTATTTTCTTGCAATGTCTTTAGGTGGCTTCAGTATTAGGGTACTATTGACCTCACAAAATGAGAAAGTTTTCTTTCCTGTTCATTTTAAAATGAAGTTTGAGAAAGATTAGTCTTTTTGTTGTTGTTGTTGAGACGGAGTCTCGCCCTGTCGCCCAGGCTGGAGTGCAGTGGCGCAATCTCGGCTCACTGCAAGCTCCGCCTCCTGAGTTCATGCCATTCTCCTGCCTCAGCCTCCTGAATAGCTGGGACTATAGGCGCCCGCCACCACGCCCTGCTAATTTTTTTTTTTAGTAGAGACAGGATTTCACCGTGTTAGCCAGGATGGTCTCTATCTCCTGACCTCGTGATCCACCTGCCTTGGCCTCCCAAAGTGCTGGGATTACAGGCGTGAGCCACTGCGCCTGGCCTTTTTTTTTTTTTTTTTTTGAGACAGAGTTTTGCTCTTGTCACCCCAGCTGGAGTGCAATGGCACGATCTCGGCTTACTGCAACCTCCGCCTCCCAGGTTCAAGCGATTCTCCGGTTTCAGCCTCCTGAGTACCTGGGATTACAGGTGCCCACCACTGTTCTTGGCTAATTTTTGTATTTTTAGTAATGATGGGTTTTTACCACCTCAGCAAGGCTTGTCTCGAACTCCTGACCTCAGGTGATCCGCCTGCCTTGGCCTCCTAAAGTGCTGGAATTACAGGCATGAGCCACCGTGCCTGGCCTCAGAAAGATTAGTCTTTATTTTCTTTTACATTTGTTAGAATTCACCAGTGAAGGTCGGGTGCGGTGGCTCATGCCTGCAATCCCAGCACTTTGGGAGGCTGAGGCGGGTGGATCACGAGGTCAGGAGATTGAGACCATCCTGGCTAACATGGTGAAACCCCATCTCTACTAAAAATACAAAAAATTAGCCAGGTATGGTGGCAGGTGCCTGTAGTCCCAGCTACTCGGGAGGCTGAGGCAGGAGAATCACTTGAACCTGGGAGGCAGAGGTTGCAGTTAGCCGAGATCACGCCATTGCACTCCAGCCTGGGCAACAATAGCAAAACTCTGTCAAAAAAAAAAAAAAAAAAATCCCAGCACTTTGGGAGGCCGAGTTGGGCAAATCATGAGGTCAGGAGTTTGAGACCAGCCTGACCAACATGATGAAACCTCGTCTGTACTAAAAATACAAACAATTAGCTGGGCGTAGTGGTGGGCGCCTGTAATCCCAGCTACTCGGGAGGCTGAGGCTGGAGAATTGGTTGAACCTGGGAGGCGGAGGTTGCAGTGAGCCGAGATCGTGCCACTGCACTCCAGCGTGGGTGACAAAGTGAGACTCCATCTCAAAAAAAAAAAAAAAAAAAAAAGGCCAGGCGCAGTGGCTCACGCCTGTAATCCCAGCACTTTGGGAGGCTGAGGTGGGTGGATCACGAGGTCAGGAGATCGAGACCATCCTGGCTAACACGGTGAAACCCCGTCTCTACTAAAAATACAAAAAAAATTAGCCAGGCATAGTGGCGGGCACCTGGAGTCCCAGCTACTTGGGAGGCTGAGGCAGTAGAATCGCTTGAACCCGGGAGGCGGAGCTTGCAATGAGCTGAGATTGCACCACTGCACTCCAGCCTGGGGGACAGAGTGAGACTCCGTCTCAAAAAATTAAAAAAATAAATAAAAAATAATTCACCAGTGAAGTCATCTGGTCCTGGGCTTTTCTTTGTTGGGAAGTTTTCGATTGTTGCAGTTTCACTTGCTGTAGGACTATTTAATTCTGTTTATTTATGAATCAGTTTTGGTAGTGTGTTTCTAGGAATTCATCTATATTATCCCATTTTTTGGCAAACAGTTGCTCACAGTAGTGTGTGATAATCCTTACTTCTGTAAAGTCGGTAGTCATGTCCTATCCTTAACTTTTTTTTTTTTTTTTTTTTTTGAGACGAAGTGTCGCTCTGTTGCCAGGCGGGAGTGCAGTGCTGCGGTCTCGGCTCACTGCAACCTCTGCCTCCCAGGTTCAAGCGAGTCTCCTGCCTCACCCTCCCAAGTAGCTGGGACTACAGGCGCCTGCCACCACGCCCAGCTAATTTTTTGTATTTTTAGTACAGATGGTGTTTCACTGTGTTACTTGGATGATCTGGGTCTCCTGATCTTGTGACCCACCTGCTTTGGCCTCCCAAAGTGCTGGGATCACAAGCGTGAGCTACCGTGCCCAGCCATCCTTAACTTTTTAATTTTTTCTTTTATTTATTTATTTGAGACCGAGTTTTGCTCTAGTTGCCCAGGCTGGAGTGCAGTGGCGGGATCTCAGCTCACCGCAACCTCTGCCTCCCGGGTTCAAGTGATTCTCCCACCTCAGCCTTCCTGAGTAGCTGGGATTACAGGCATGTACCACCACGCCTGGCTAATTTTGTATTTTTAGTAGAGATGGGGTTTCTCCATGTTGGTCAAGAGCTGGTCTTGAACTCCTGACCTCAGATGATCTGCCTGCCTCGGCCCCCCAAAGTGCTGGGATTACAGGCGTGAGCCACCATGCCGCCCGGTTTATCTATCTATTTTTTTTGAGATGGAGTCTCACTCTGTCGCCCAAGCTGGAGTGCAATGGTGCAATCTTGGCTCACTGCAACCTCCATCTCCCAGGTTCAAGCGATTCTTCTGCCTCAGTCTCCCAAGTAGCTGGGCTTACAGGCACCCACCACCATGCCCAGCTAATTTTTGTATTTTTAGTAGAGACGGGGTTTCACCATGTTGGCCAGGCTGGTCTCAAAATCCTGACCTCAGGTGATCTGCCCACCTTGGCCTCCCAAAGTGCTGGGATTACAGGCGTGAGCCACCACGCCCAGCCAATTTATGTATTTAGAGATGGAGTCTCGCTCTGTCACCCAAGCTGGAGTGCAGTGGCACAACCTAGGCTCACTGCAAGCTCCACCTCCTGGGTTCACACCATTCTCCTGCCTCAGCCTCCGGAGTAGCTGGGACTACAGGCGCTCACCACCATGCCCGGCTAACTTTTTTGTATTTTTAGTAGAGATGGGGTTTCACCATGTTAGCCAGAATGGTCTCGATCTCCTGACCTCGTGATCTGCCCGCCTTGGCCTCCCAAAGTGCTGGGATTACAGGCGTGAGCCACCGCGCCTGGCTGAGATGTTTTAATGTAGTTGTTTATATCTACAAATATTCCCCTGAGCAGAGCTTCTGCTGCATAAATTTTGGTATGTTTTCTTTTTATTTTCACCCTTCTCAAGGTATTTTCTAATTTCTCTTGTGATTTCTTCTTTGACCCATTGGTTAAGTGTTCTATTTAATTTCCATATATTTGTGAGCTTTTCAGTATGTTCGTACTCTATAGTCCAGTAATTTCACTTTTAAGTATATATCCATTAGACATGTGAGCAAAACTGCACCAAAAGAGACACACAGAACGCTCATTTTTTGGCTATTAGCCTCAAAACTTAAATGACCCAAATAGTGGATAAATTGAAGCATATCCATCTAATAAAATAATATACAGTGAGAAAAATGAACTACAAACATTAATGAATCTTAAAATATAATACAGCAGTACACCGCTTTCTATGTTTTTGCTTTGAGAACACAGTTACCCATAGCACACACTACAATGAAATATTTTCAGACCATATTCAGGAGGATTGCTGGAGGCCAGGAGCTCAATACCAGCCTGGGCAACATAGTGAGACCCTGTCTCTACAAAACACACACAAAACACTGGAAAAGAAAGTACTGCGCTGGGCACAGTGACTCACGCCTGTAATCCTAGCACTTTGGGAGGCCGAGGCAGGTGGATCACGAGGTCAGGGGTTCGAGACCAGCCTGACCAACATGGTGAACCCTATCTCTACTATAAATACAAAAATTAGCTGGGCACGGTGGTGCACGCCTGTAATCCCAGCTACTCAGGAGGCTGAGACAGGAGAATTGCTGGAACCCAGGAGGCGGAGTTTGCAGTGAGCAGAGATCACGCCACTGCACTCCAGCCTGGGTGACAGAGCAAGACTCCATCTCAAAAAAAAAAAAAAAAGTACTACATATACAATATTTTATTAGTTGCTAACCTCTTACTGTGCCTAATTTGTAAATTAAACTTTATCATGTGTAAGTACATATGTATAAGAAAAAACCAATATATATACAATTTGGTACTGAGGTTTCAGGCATCCACTGGGGGTCTTGAAATGTACAGTAGTGACCAGGCATGGTGGCTCACGCCTGTAAGCCCACCACTTTGGGAGGCCAAGGACAGCAGATCATCTGAAGTCAGGAGTTCAAGAGTAGCCTGGCCAACATGGTGAAACCCCGTTTCTACTGAAAATACAAAAATTAGCCGGGCATGGTGGCGGGTGCTTGTAATCCCAGCTACTCCATCTCAAAAAAAAAAAACCAAACAAAACAAAAACAAACAAACATATAGAAGGACAAAGTATCATGAATAGGGTGAAGTTATCAGAGAAATGCAAGTATAGTGTCTGCTAGAAAATCAAATACAGTCATGTGCTGCTGTAGACCTTAGTCAGCAGACCACATACACAATGGTGGTCCCGTTGAGTATAATGGAGCCGAAAAATGCCTATTGCCTAGTGACAGCTTAGCTGTCATGTTGTAGTACATTGTTACATGCGGTGCCACCAGTTGTATAAAGTTATAGCACATATAATGTATGTGCAGTACATACTTAATAAGTGACTATGTTACTGGCTTACATAGTCATATTTTAAGATTGTACTCTTTCTATTATTATTATTATTATTGTTATTTTTTTGAGATGGGGTTTTGCTCGTCGCCCAGGCTGGAGTGCAGTGGTGTGATCTTGGCTCACTGCAACCCCTGCCTCCCGGGTTCAAGCTATTCTCCTATTCTCCTGCCTCAGCCTCCCGAGTAGCTGGGATTACAGGTGTGCACCACCACACCTGGCTAATTTTTGTATTTTCAGTAGAGATGGGTTTTCACCATGTTGGCCAGGCAGGTCTCAAACTCCTGACTTCAGGTGATCCACTTGCCTCGGCCTCCCAAAGTGCTGGGATTACAGGCGTGAGCCACTGCACCCGGCCCTTCTATTATTAAAAAAAGAAAAAAAAGAAAAAAAAAAAAAGGTTAGGCTTGGCACAGTGGCTCACACCTGTGTTTCAGCACTTTGGGGAGGCCAAGACAGGAGGATTGCTTTGAGACCAGCGTGGGCAACACAGTGAGACCTTGCCTCTGTAAAATATAAACAAAATTAGCTAGGCCTGGTGCCTATAGTCCCAGCTACTTGAGAGGCTGGGGTGGGAGGATCACTTGAGCCCGGGAGGTCAAAGCTGCAATGACAATGAACCATGATTGTGCCACCACACTCCAACACAGGTGACAAAGCAAGATGCTGTTCCAAAAAAAAAAAAAAAAAAAAGTCAATTGCAAAACAGTCTCACAGGTTCTTCAGGAGGTATTCCAGAGGCACCGTCACCGCAGATGAGAGCTCCACGTGTTATCGGCCCTACAGACCTTCTGGTGGGACAAGAGGAAGAGGTGGAAAACAGTGATGATGATGACCCCGACCCTGTGTAGACTTAGGCTAATGTACACAGTTTTTGTTTTTAATTGTTATTTTTTAAAAATAATAGAGACATGGCTGGACGCAGTGGCTCACAACTGTAATCCCAGCACTTTGGGAGGCCGAGTCAGGCGGCTCACGAGGTCAGAAGATCGAGACCATCCTGGCTAACATGGTGAAACCCCGTCTCTACTAAAAATACAAAAAATTAGCCAGGCTGGTGGCGGGCGCCTGTAGTCCCAGCTACTTGGGAGGGGGAGGCAGGAGAATGGCGTGAACCTGGGAGGCGGAGCTTGCAGTAAGCCAAGATCGCCCACTGCACTCCAGCCTGGGCAACAGAGCGAGACTCCATCTCAAAAAAAAAAAAAAAAATAATAATAATAATAGAGACAGGGTCTCACTATGTGGCTCAGGCTGGTCTTGAACTCCTGAGCTCAAGCCATCCTCCCACATCTGCCTCTCAAAGTGTTGGGACTACAGGTGTGAGCCCCTGCACTCAGCCTCCATTTTTTCTCTTTTTCTTTGTTTAGATGGAGTCTCTGTTGCCCAGGCTGGAGTGCAGTGGCATGATGTCGGCTCACTGCAACCTCTGCCTCCTAGATTCAAGCGATTCTCCTGCCTCAACCTCCTGAGTAGCTGGGATTACAGGCATGTGCCGCCACGCCTGGCTAATTTTGTATTTTTAGTAGAGATGGGGTTTCTCCATGTTGGTCAGGCTGGTCTCGAACTCCTGACCTCAGGTGATCTGCCTGCCTTGGCCTCCCAAAGTGCTGGGAATACAGGCATGAGCCACCACGCCCTGCCTTTTCTGTACCTTTTCTATGTTTAGATACACAAATACTTAGCATCGTGTTACAACTGCCTTCAGTATTCAGTACAGTAACATGTACAGGTTTGTAGCCTAGAGCAGTAGGCTATATCACATAGCCTAGATGTGTAGTAGGCTCTGCAATCTAGGTTTAATTACACATTACACTGTACAATGTTCATACAACAGCAGAATTGCCTAACAATACATTTCTTTTTGTCTTTTTTTTTTTTTTTGAGATGGAGTCTCACTCTATCACTCAGGCTGGAGTGCAGTGGCGCAATATTGCCTCACTGCAACCTCTGCTGCCCAGGTTCAACAGATTCTCCTGCCTCAGCCTCCCAAGTAGCTGGGATTACAGGCGCCTGCCACCGTGTCCAGCTACTTTTGTATTTTTAGTAGAGACGGGTTTCACCATCTTGGCCAGGCTGGTCTTGAACTCCTGACCTCGTGATCCACCCGCCTCGGCCTCCCAAAGTGCTGGGATTACAGGCGTGAGCCACAGAGCCCAGCTTAACAACACATTTCTCAGAACATATCCCTGTAAGGTGGGGCGCAGTGGCTCACGCTTGTAATCCCAGCACTTTGGCAGGCTGAGGTGGGTGGATCACTTGCAGTCAGGAGTTCGAGACCAGCCTGGCCAACATGGTGAAACTATGTCTCTACTAGAAACAGAAAAAATTAGCTGGGCGTGGTGGTGCACACCTGTAATCCTAGCTATACTCTGGAGGCTGAGGCAGGAGAATCGCTTGAATGTGGGAGGTGAAGGCTGCAGTGAGCTGAGATCATGCCACTGCATTCCAGCCTGGGTGACAGAGTGAAAATCCATCTCTGGAAAAAAAAAAAAAAAAAAAAAAGAACATATCCCTGTAGTTAAACAACATATAACTATGTTACACAATACATTAACTGATTAGAGAGGCAAACAAATCTTGTCTCAATAGAAGCAGAAAAAGGACTGGTAAGATTGAACATTCACTTGTGACCAAAAACAAAAATAGAGAAACCCTGTCTCTACTAAAAATACAAAAACTAGCCAGGCGTGCTGGTGCATGCCTAGCTACTCAGCAGGCTGAGGCAGGAGAATCGCTTGAACCCCGAGGTGGAGGTTGCAGTGAGCCGAGATCGTGCCACTGCATTCCAGCCTTGGCAACAGAGCAAGAATCTGTCTCGTTAAAAAAAAAGCAAAAACAAAAAACAGAAATTGAAGACAAATGCCACTAGGTGTCGTGGCTCATGCCTGTAATCCCAGCACTTTTGAGGAGGCCGAGGCAGGTGGATCACCTGAGGTCAGGAGTTTGAGGGCAGCCTGGCCAACATGGTAAAATCCCGTTTTCTACTAAAAATACAAAAATTAGCCGGGCATGGTGGTGGCACGCCTGTAATCCCGGCTACTTGGGAGGCTGAGGCTGGAGAATTGCTTGAACCCAGGAGGCGGAGACTGCAGTGAGCAGAGATTGCACCACTGCACTCCAGCCTGGGCGATGAGTGAAACTCCGTCTCAAAAAAAAAAAAAAAAAAAGATAAATGCTTATCTCATGGTAGGAAAATGAACCTCCCTCATCTGACAGTTATCTAACTAGAACCTACAGCAAACATCTTTCTTGATGAAACACTAAAACACAAACACCATTTGTGTGTAATAATAATGTACTGGGCTACGCTGGGCGCGGTGGCTCACACCTTTAATTCCAGCACCTTTGGGAGGCTGAGGTAGGAGTATCGCCTGAGGCGAGGAGTTAAAGACCAGGCTGGGCAACGTGATGAGACCCCCGTCTCTACAAAAATAGAAAAAAAGAAAAAAGAAAAAAAAATAGAGTTGGGGCCGGGAGTGGTGACTCACGCCTGTAATCCCAACACTTTGGGAGGCCGAAGCGGGCTGATCACTTGAGATCAGGAGTTTGAGACCAGCCTGGCCAACATGGTGAAAGCCCGTATCTACGAAAACTACAAAAATTAGCTGGACATGGTGGCATGTCCCGTAATCCCAGCTGGCTGGGTGGCTGAGGCAGGAGAATCGCTTGAACCTGGGAGGCGGAGGTTGCAGTGAGCTGAGATCGAGCCACTGCACTCCTGCCTGGGCGACAGAGCCAGACTCCGTCTTAGGAAAAAAAAAAAAATAGCAAGGATTCTGGATACACAATATACAGAATCAATTGTTTCTATGCTGCCAAAACAAAACAAAACCACCCCCCCACCGAAAAAGTTAATACAGACATCTTTTGAGTTTCCATAGCCAGCCTTGGGGGCTCCCTCCTTTCCAGGACCAGACCCACTCCAGCAGTACCAGTCTTAGGGATACACTGCTCCCTGCCTCCCCTAGGCTTGTTCCTGGGGTAAAGAACTGCCAGGCCCTGGGTAGCCACCAGAAGTGTCTGGTCCAATGCCTTTAGGTATCAGGGGGCCTGCAGACCCTACTGTATGCCAGCAAGAAGCTCTTTCTCATAACTTTCACAGGCCTGGCCTGGGGTCTCTGGAATTCTTTCCTCTCCTCTTTCCCTAGAGAGCTTTCTGGACCTTGAAGATGGCAACTTAGCAGCCCTTATTCAGAGAGAGCTTTCTGGACAGCTTCATCTTCTTCCTGCTGAATCTCCTGGTTTCCCGTACCCCACCCTCATCAGTTTCAATTTTCCAGTGGCCTGGGGGACTGTCTCCTCTGTAAACATGTTCCATGACATCTGTCTCACTGCCCACAGAGCCAAAAGTGCAGTGCCAGGAGCATGGTAAGCAAACTGCACTGGATGGTAGGCCTTTGGGACCCAGGCAGCCAGCATGTTAGCCTTTCTAGTCCCTGGGGACAGCTGGATAGGTACAGAGGGCAGAGGCAAAGGGAGAGCTTGGCCACACTGCCAAGCCCATTCCCTCCTTGTGGCTTTGCTGGCACTGCTCACCTGTGGCAGTGGCTGGCATATCCACGCACTCCCAGTGCTGACTCCCACTCAGAGGGCAAATTTTGTATCTAGGTGGTCAGGGGCAAAGGGGGGCGCTGCAGTGCAAGGTTTCCAGGGCAATCTCAGTCCATCCCACTCAGAGCAGCACCCCCAGCACCTCTGAGAGACTGGCCGAGCTGAGCAGACAGCTCCTTGGTCAACCTTGCCTCTCAGAGTAGACTCTGCTCTCTTAGGGACTCCAGGGCTTGGGCTTGTGGCTGTGCTCCAAGAACAGCCTCTCACATGCTTGCTGGATTTAGGACATGGAAACTTCCTGAACACACACCAATGCAAAATACACTGAACGTGAGGCAGATAAGAACCCCGCACCTTGGCAAACGGGGGAAACTGATTCCAAAGAGCAAATGAATGTGTAAAAGATATTTGGTTCAAATTAATGGTTTTATTTCCATCTGTAACACTAGCAGAGGAGTCCAAAGCAGACTGATATCCATGGATATAGTTTAAATGTAACAAAGAAAGAGTTGAACTATGTACATTGAAAAAAGGAAAGACATTTTTTCATACCAACCTTTCCCTAGTTCGCAGTTTCTGAATAGTAGAAACAAAACACATTTTTAAATCTATCAATTTAATTTAGGACGAAGTAACACAACTTTTATAATTAACCACTGAAGTTGTCTTTAAGGACAAAACTTAAATTTTAAAATGGGTGTTACCATATTTTATGAGTGGACTGACTCCAAGGTTGCCTTGCTCCAAGTCTGGGCATCGTGACATTGCCGTGATGCCCAGAAGAAAGTTAATGGCAATGATGTCCAGTCAGAGGGCAGACACGCTACACATCACAATGATGAGAGCTGCGGATTCTGCCCTCTTCAACTCCAAGTAGAAAATTATTATTTTCATTCAAACTAACTGGAAGTGAGCCGAACAGTTAAAAAGTCAGAATGAAGAATAAAACAATTTTCTTTTCACATAGAGGAGGGACACTCCTTCAGCCCCGTCTAAAGTGAATTCTGTGCTGAGTCCCTGCTCCTTCAGAAGGGTAAACTGAAGGTCAGTTATTGCTAACAAAGCCAGAAGTGGCCCCTTTCCCACCCTGAAGATGTTTCACACGAAAAGGCCGTTTGTTTGGCGTGAGGCCCTCTGAGGAAGGACGACAGTGGAAGAGGAGGCAGGCTGGCACTGTAAGGCCTCTCTCGTTAGCCACCCCCAGGCCCTGTGCTGTCAGGGGCAGCTTGGGCCACTTTGCTGCCCCTGAGAGAACCTGAGGCTCCCGTGTACCTGTGGAGCGAAGGAGAGGTTGTCATCTGGGCCCCTGTTTCACCAGTCAAAACCTATGGAGCAGTCAGAAGCCCGAAGCATCCAAGCCCAGTGGCCAGGGAGCTTCTGAAATAAACGGCACGGGGTTGGGAAGGATGAGAAAGCCAAGGCAGGTGGGCCAGGTTCTCCGAACATGGGGCAACAGTGACCTGGGCAAAAGCCTGGAACTGAGCGGCTGATAAGGCCACAATTACTGCCATCACCTCTCAGTATCTACACGGGGGCAGACGTTAGGCAGTGGGAACTGAGAACTGGAGGGCGTGTGGCAAACACGGGATGGATTTTATCAGAAAAGAGAGGACACCCAAACACGTGCCTGCCCTATTTATCTTGCATGTCCTGTGCCAGGTGAAGGACGCTGGAGCATGGGTAAGGTTCCTGAGAACAACTGGTGGGCAGAAACGGGCTGGGATGGGCACTGCTCCACAGGCAACATTAAGCCTCTGAGGGGGACACTAATAGTGCTACATCTTGTGGGCTGCTGAAAAGTAGGTAACGAATGGCCTTTATTGCACTTTTTCGTTCTTAGGAAACAGGGGAGTGCCCTGCAGAGTTTCTCTTGATTTGCAGAAATCACTGCAGATCAATGATAAGGTGCAGGCAGAATCACGGGTGACCTCTGACTCTCAAGGGAAGAAGTCCAGTGATTGGTCTTTCCAGGGCCTCAAGGGGCCACTCTTGAACCTGGGATCCTCGAGCTGGGTGAACCGGGTCTGGTTTGGTCAATGTGTGGCAGGCAGATTGGTCGACTGGCAGACACTTGGGACAAAAGGTGGTGTGCCTGGGAAAGCTGGGGCAAACTTTCCAAACAGGGAAAACTTCTTGGCAAATGTGCAGATTCTGCAACCAGACTGGAACCACGATTCCCAATGTGCCTGACTCCCTTTCTCCCACTCTAGAACTGGACCACCCCAGAGGAACAGAGATGGCCTGGGAGGGCCCTGGGTCCAGCGCCATAGCATCAAACTGGAGATAACAAAAGGAAGGGGTTGGAAACAAAAGAGCAGTTTACATATCAGACGTTGGTTTCGAAACAGTCTTTTTGATCTCAGGAAAATGGAGGCAGATACCACTGGAGAACCTGGCTGTCTGTCTGTCCATCCGTCTCTCCTGGGGGGCTCTGAATACTTCATATATAAATGGGGTGGTACCGTTTGTGGTTGATCTTTTTCCTACAAGTTGGGCAAGTATTAGCATTCTTCAGGGAATCACGGAGGCACTGGCTACAGAAGACATGGCCGCATTCTGTGGAAACGATGAGACGTCCATTCTGCACGATCTAGAAGGCATTAAAAAGAAGAGCCTCCGAGTTTGCCCTTGTCCCAGAGCAGCCATGGTCCCCAGAGAATCCCACCCACCTATGCCTAAGATGACTGATTAAAGGAAAGCAAGGGCCAGGCTGCAACAGGGAGGGGTCTGGAGAGCTAACTGTGTCTGCTGTGGTCTCTCTCAGCTGGAGAGCAGGAGGCAGGGGCCATGGCATCTCAACAGTGTGACAGCCCAAGAGGGTTATGAGAGACCCCAGTAAACACTAGCAGCTTTCAGTTAGAGCCAGGATGGGGGACAAAAAAGGAGGACGCATTTGCACCCAGAAGCTCAGGGCATACAGGAGTATAGGGGCTGAAGGTGAAAGTTGTAGGGTCCAAGGAGAAACTGGCACATTCTCCCCTCACAGGCAGATCTGCAATAAGTGACGGCCCAGGCATGACTGTGAGTAGGGGTGTCCAATCCCACCGAGGGGGAAGATCCTGTCTCATCCAATTCTTTCAGTGAAGTTTAGAAACCAGAAGCATGGAAGATACAGCTTGGTTTACTTACCTCTGAGTATCCGTCCATGCAGATGGGACAACTGACAGTACCCGAGGGCCTAAGAGCACAGTGCTTCACGTTAGTTTTTCAGTCAACGCAAACGTTTTATTATACCCTGTCATGTGAGTGGCCCCTATCCCCTACAAGAGTCCCGTCCCTGGCGTCCTGACTCTGCCTTAGCGCGGGCATCCGAGAGACTTTCAGGAAAGCCAACTGCCCCAAGGGCATGTGGCAGGGTGAACATGAGAAGGTGCACACAACCTGAGTCACCCTGCCCTCCCCCAGGCCCCTACCAGCCCCAGGATCCCTGTCTGGGGCCACTGGGACTGTCTGCACACACTGTGTCAGCGCTTGGCATCCTCTGGTTACAGTGGGAATAGCTGGACTCAGTTCTGGACCCAGTTCCAACTGTATCCAGATGCTGGGTAGAGGCTTGGGCAAGCCCTTCCAGGGCCAAGGGCTCACAGATTTGCTGAAAAGTATTCCCATGCCCTGGCCCCACATCCTAGCATGGCGGCAGCAGAGCTGGGGGCACGTTGGTACCTGAGGCCTGTAGCGCCCTCATCCCTGGCGTTTCTGGGAGTATGGGTAGTCACATATACGTCTCTGTCCCTGGACAACTCCTCATCGTCACTGCTCACCACACAGCTGTCAGCATGGTCCTGGGGCAGCCTCCTAGCATTCCTCCTTGGTCTTCTTCTTTCTAAGGTAAGAGGTCACATTTTCAGGTTGGAGGCTCTCTACTCTTACCATCCTCACCACTCCCATCCTGACGCCTCTTAAGACCCTCTTCCTTCCCTGCCTGGGACCCCCAGAGACAAACTGCTGCCATGCTCAGCTATAACCCAGAAGGTTCTGCCCAGCTCTGGAGGCCACTATCTTATCTTCCCAGGAGAAACCCCCCAGCCCCTGCTGTGAGCTACCAGCCTTCTCCAAAATCTGGTAGGCCACAAGAAAGGACTATAGCTCAGTGCTCAATGATAGTGGTGAAGTTTCTTCAGCAGGCACAAGGGGGACTGGCTGTGCGGGTCTGACCACAGCATCTGCGAAGGCATATTCCTGCTTGGAGCGCTCCAAGCCCTTGGGGATGGTCTGGCAAGACCTGCAGCACCGCGGCTCTCACCTATGCCAGTTTCCTCTCCAAACCCAGTGAAAAAGGAAACGAAACCACTCACCGTCAACAATCTTGTAAACAGAAGGAGAAAAACAAAAGAGAAAGAAGCAATCAGTTTGATATAAGTGATAAATGAAGGCATTTCTTTTTTTTGACATGTGACACCCTCTGTGGAACCCTCTGGTGAGCAGCAGAGGCCCCACCCTCCTCCCACCCACAGAGGATCTGTGCACCTCTCCCAGTCAGTCAAGCCCACTTCCCAGGTCACTCCACCTCCCAGCTGATGTGCTGTGTCTCTCCCTGCTGGGTGTTTAGTGGAGTCTCCTGGAGCGTGAACACAGCCACAGCCACAGCCACACCATGTGCTGACTGCAAGACCTGGGGACCTTACTTACTATCTGGGGGCTGCCACAGCCACACCATGTGCTGACTGCAAGACCTGGGGACCTTACTTACTATCTGGGGGCTGCCACAGCCACACCATGTGCTGACTGCAAGACCTGGGGACCTTACTTACTATCTGGGGGCTGCCACAGCCACACCATGTGCTGACTGCAAGACCTGGGGACCTTACTTACTATCTGGGGGCTGCCACAGCCACACCATGTGCTGACTGCAAGACCTGGGGACCTTACTATCTGGGGGCTGCCACAGCCACACCATGTGCTGACTGCAAGACCTGGGGACCTTACTTACTATCTGGGGGCTGCCACAGCCACACCATGTGCTGACTGCAAGACCTGGGGACCTTACTTACTATCTGGGGGCTGCCACAGCCACACCATGTGCTGACTGCAAGACCTGGGGACCTTACTTACTATCTGGGGGCTGCCACAGCCACACCATGTGCTGACTGCAAGACCTGGGGACCTTACTTACTATCTGGGGGCTGCCACAGCCACACCATGTGCTGACTGCAAGACCTGGGGACCTTACTATCTGGGGGCTGCCACAGCCACACCATGTGCTGACTGCAAGACCTGGGGACCTTACTTACTATCTGGGGGCTGCCACAGCCACACCATGTGCTGACTGCAAGACCTGGGGACCTTACTTACTATCTGGGGGCTGCAGCTTTCTCTTCTGAAGCACAGAGTCACCAGAGCCCACATCTGACTGTGCTGTTGTGAGGGTTACGTGAGGCAGTGAACATTTAGACAGCACTAGGGGCATGATGCTCTCTCAAGCTGACACGACCAATGTAGGCCACTGCCAAGGTGGAGCCTTCATGTGGAGGAGGATTTGCATTGCTCAGTAGGTTGTTACAAGTAACTAACAGAGAAAAGCAGGCTATGCATGACCAATGCGTGTGACACACACCAAGGATTGAACACAATCCAATTCTGTGTCCTGGGGGCCTAAGAACCTGACAAGCCTCTCACCTGCCAGCTCAGAACTTACATCTAGACAATTTCTGCTCCAACAGTTTCAAACGTGGTTCCTCCCACCTTCTGGCCAAGTGCTCTTACCCATCTAGGGGAGCCAGTGGAACGCCCTTTCCCTCTTGCTCAGCACGTAGGAGGGGCTGCTTCAGGAAAGTTCTCACCACCAAAGCCTTACTGCTCACCTCACCCTGCCTGTCCCCTGGGCAGGACATCCTGCCCTACAGTGACAAAAAGCTCTAATCCTCTACTCTGACTCCTGTGCAGCCAGGATCCTAGACGTGAACCGAGTTCCCTCAGACACACTCATGCTACTGGCAGGGCAGGGGATGGAGGCCGATTTGAGCTGCTGAGGGTGTTGGCACTGGCAGGCACAGCTGCATCCTGAAGAAACACTTCTGGCAGAGGCTGCTATGTCTTGAGCCCAGGCCTCTCCTCCCTAGAAAGGGTCTGCAGTACTGTCTATACGAACCCAAAGATGTGAGTGCAGGGGGTGGATGCCGCCTCCAGACCTTCTTCGTGGAGCAGACACAGCAGCTCCCTAGGTGGGTCAATGCTTTGAGGTCAAGAGTTATTCCTGGAGACCCAGCCCAGAGACTGCTGATTTAGGCTTCTCCTTCCATGTTAAAATCCACTAAGCTTAGGAATAATTAGAGTGGATTTTGTTTCCCAAATGGTATCCTGACATACACAAACGGCCATGCAGGAAGGATGTAGGACTGAGTATAAAGGTCTTTGATTTGAGGATGAGAGAATATAATCCACACACGTGGAGCCACTGCAAAGTGCTCCCCTTTCCTCTTAGAGGAGACTGCAGACGGTGAAAAGGGAAATCTGGGGACAATCAGTCAACCTCACCATCAGGACCAAACTTACCAGGGCCGGCACAATGTACTGTCCGCATGAAATCTAGAAAAGGAGGCTCTGGTAACAGTGCTGGCCCTTGGGGAAAGCCTTGGGTTTAGCTGGGAGCAAAAGCAAATTCTTCTGTGGCTAGAAATGACCCCAGCTTTCTACAGCTCCAACATGCCCCCACCCTCTGCCAAGATGACCCACCAATTAGGTGTGGACACCCGGAAAGGGTATGACACTCCCAGTGCCCCAGCCATGACAGTGTGCGTACTGAGTCTTTATGGTCTCCTGTGAGTCATACCCAGCTTGCCTGTGGATGGTACCAAACTGAGGCCTGTCCTGAGCACTGAGCCCAGGGGCTGCTGGCAAGCAGCAGGTGATACACACACAACTACTGGGGTGCATAAGAACAGGGTGGCCAGAGTGTTTCCTCACTGGTAACAATTCTGACTGTCCCCACTTTTAATGAGAGAAAAACAGCTTCCAGATGAGTCTTCAGTATAAGAACGACACCACAGGCTGGGCGCGGTAGCTCACACCTGGAATCTCAGCACTTTGGGAGGCCGAGACGGGCGGATCACTCGAGGTCAGGAGTTCGAGACCAGCCTGACCAACATGGTGAAACCCTGTCTCTACTAAAACTACAAAAATTAGCTGGGTGTGGTGGCGCGTGGCTGTAGTCCCAACTACTTGGGAGCCTGAGGCAGGAGAATCACTTGAACCTAGGAGGTGGAGGGGGCAGTGAGCCGAGGTCACGCCATTGCGCTCCAGCCTAGACAACAATAGTGAAACTGTCTCAAAAAGAAAAAAAGAAAAGTGCGGGCCTGGTGGCTCATGCCTGTAATCCCAGCATTTTGGGAGGCGGAGGCAGGCAGAACACCTGAGGTCGGGAGCTTGAGACCAGCCTGGCCAACATGGTGAAACCCTGTCTCTACTAAAACTACAAAAATTAGCCGGGTGTGGTGGTGGGCACCTGTAATCCCAGCTACTTGGGAGGCTGAGGCAGGAGAATCACTTGAGCCCGGGAGGTGGAGGCTGCAGTGAGCTGAGATCGTGCCATTGTACTCCAGCCTAGGTGACAATAGTGAAACTGTCTTAAAAAAAAAAAAAAAGGCCTGGGGCAGTGGCTCATGCCTGTAATCCCAGCACTCTGGGAGGCAGAGGCGGGCAGATCACCCGAGGTCGGGAGTTTGAGACCAGCCTGACCAACATGGAGAAACCCCGCCTCTACTAAAAACACAAAATTAGCTGGGCGTGTGGTGGCTCATGTCTGTAATCCCAGCTACTCAGGAGGCTGAGGCAGGAGACTCACTTGAACCTGGGAGGCGGAGGTTGTGGTGAGCCGAGATTGCACCATTGCACTCCAGCCTGGGCAACAAGAGTGAAATTCCGTCTCAAAAACAAAAAACAAAACAAAACAAAAAACAAAACAAAACAAAAACCAAACAAACAAAAAAACAAAACCAACCACCACAGCCTGGCCTCTCAGCTGGTGGACAATACAGTATTGATCACTGGTGTTCCCTCCACCCAGTGGCCGAGTCACATCAAATTCCAGAATCCCTGCAGACATCTGAAGAACTCTGTAATGAACCTAAATCACAGCTATGGCCCTGCAGGTGGCACAGTACTTGCCCAGCACAGAAGATAGATGCAGAGGGAAGAGTACCAGCGCTTCATAAATGCCTACCAGATGAGTTGAGAGATGGATAGAGGTGTAACACAAGCTCTGGGGCCTCTAATCTATTTGAGAGGCTTTTAAGATAAGTGAAAAACCAAAACTGAAATAACAACAATTAACTAATCCCCTGAACTGAATAGTTTAATTAGTACTGTGGTAAGCTAGCCCAAGATCAGAAATTCACACTTCCTCGGCTGGGCATGGTGTCCCATATCTGCAATCCCAGCACCCTGGGAGGCCAAGGCGGGATGAATCACTTGAGCTCAGGAGGTCGAGACCATCCTGGGCAACACGGCGAGATCCCGTCAATACAAAAAATAAGCTGGGCATGGCAGTGTGTACCTGTAGTCCCAGTACTCCTGGGGCTGAGGCAGGAGGATCTCTTCAACCTGGGAGGTTGAGGCTACAGTGAGCTGAGATCGGGCCCCTGCCTTCCAGCCTGGGCAACAGAGCAACACCCTGTCTCAAAAAGAGAAAAGAAAAAAAAAAGAAAAAGATTCACTCACTCACACATTTTATTTTACTCTAGCTTCTTCTCAACTATGGACAACAGTCCACAGGTCAGAGCATTTAGAGACGAGTGGACCTGCAGCAGGCACATCTGATTGGTCACTCGAAGCCCCTTTGTGCTTCTAAAAGCACAGGTGAGCCTCAGAACACCTCTGCATGAAAGAAGCAAGTATAGGAATCACTGGGTCCCGTGCACTCAGGCTGGCCCCTGGCATTTCTAGGAATATTCACCCAGCCAAGGGCACCAAGACACACTTGCTTTAGACAACTTTACATCTCACAGCACTGCACATTGCTCCACTGGAAAAACAGCCATCTCCAAGCACTGTGCACACAAAAGGCTACTCAATGTCCAACAGCTACACACATCATGCAGTTACTGATGCCTGTTACTTGGAGCACTGGCAGGAAAGTCGGGAAGGCTGGTGCGGACAATCACATTGTAGATGAGTAGCCAACCCATCTTGGCTAATTCCTGGATATGATGTTTGGGCTTGTCTGAGCTCTTCTTTCTTTCTATGGAATTGGGCTGGCTCACTTATTCCAACAGTGTGCCTCCTGTGTCCTTTACACCCAGAGATCTACAGGGTTCTGTCCCTCCATCCCTCCTTCCCTCCCTCCCTCTTCCTTCCTTCCTTCCTTCCAGAAAAGCCTTTATCAAGTATCCTTTCTACAGAGTCTCATTAATGGAAAACCAGGCAGGATACAGAATAAAACACAAATAGTGTGACTTATTAATACATTATAGAAACAGACCAAAAAAAGATTCCAGAAAAATCAACCTTACTAAGAGACAATCTTTGGAAATTTAAGAAAAACAGCCTAAGTAACATTTTCAATAACCTTCCCCTTAAAAAATCTCGATTCCTTAAAGAGAGTTGCCAGTCTCTTTTCTACCACTGCATTGCTTCTAGCCAGAGCAGAGACTGGCATACTGAAAATGCTCATGAAAAGTGACCCAAGGTCAGGCTCAGTGGCTCACAACTACAATCCCAGCACTTTGGGAAACCAAGATGGGAGGATCACTTGAGCCCAGGAGTTTGAGACCACCCTGGGCAATACGGTAAGACCTTGTCTCTCCAAAAAAATATAAAAAATCAGCCAGGGATGGTGACATACCCCTATAGTCCCAGCTACTTAGGAGGCTGAGGCAGGAAGCTCAATTGAGCCCAGAAGGTACAGGCTGCAGTGAGCTGTGATGGCACCACTGCACTCCAGCCTGGGTAACAAAGTGAGACCCTGTTTCAAGGGAAAAAAAAAGAAGAAGAAGAAGAAGAAAAAAAAACAAATTTGGAGAAAGCACACAACATGGAAAAAAAAAATTATTATTTGCTGTTAAAAAGCAACCAAGGAGGCTGGACATGGTGGCTCACGTCTGTAATCCTAGTACTTTGGGAGGCTGAGTCAGGTATATCACTTGAGGCCAGGAATTCGAGACCAGCCTGGTCAACATGGCAAAACCGTCTCTCCTAAAAATACAAAAATTCGCTGGCCGTGGTGGCGTGTACCTGTAATCCCAGCTACTCAGGAGGCTGAGACATGGGAATCGCTGGCACCCTGGAGATGGAGGTTGCAGTGAGCCAAGACTGTGCCACTGCACTCCAGCGTGGGCGACAGAGCGAGACTCTGTCTCAGGGGGGAAAAAGAAAACAACTAATGGTTTGCTTTGTTCTAGTTCAATTTTTTCAACAATTTAAAAAGTTTATAGGACTCAAGGAACCAAAATTGTATCTGATGGCCTCAAGGGTTATGTTTGAAGGCTTGCTGATTTGCAGAAAACTCAAGCTGACTGTTCAAGATGTTCAGGGCAAAAACTGCCTAGCTTCCATGCATGGGTCTTACCCATGACAAAATGTGTTGTGTGATTTAAAAATGGCAGACCACCCGGGTGGATCACTTGAGGTCAGGAGTTCGAGACCAGCCTGGACAACATGGCAAAATCCTGTCTCTACAAAAAATACAAAAATTAGCTGGGCGTGGTGGTGCATGCCTATAGTCCCAGCTACCCAGGAGGCGGAGGCTGCAGTGAGCTGAGATCACGCTACTGCATTCTAGCCTGAGTGACAGTGAGAAACCGTCTCAAAAAAAAAAAAAAAAAAAAAGGCAGACCATGATTGAAGCTCATGTTGATGTCTAGACTACCAATGGTTAGAGAAAACCTCAGCACCAACAGGTCTAAGATGATGGAAATCATGACCCAAGGCCGGGCGCAGTGGCTCACACCTATAATCCCAGCACTTTAGGAGGCCGAGGTGGGCGGATCACAAGGTCAGGAGATCAAGACCATCCTGGCTAACATGGTGAAACCCCGTCTCTACTAAAAATACAAAAAATTAGCCAGGTGTGGTGGCGGGCACCTGTAGTCCCAGCTACTCTGGAGGCTGAGGCAGGAGAATGGTGTGAACCCAGGAGGCGGAGCTGGCAGTGAGCCGAGATCGCACCACTGTACTCCAGCTTGGGCAACAGAGTGAGACTCCATCTCAAAAAAAAAAAAAAAAAAAAAAAAGAGAGATGCAGACAAATAACTTGAAAGAAGTGGTGGAGAAAATTATTCCAGACAGCATTGGAGAAGACACAGAAATGCCTGCAAATCTATTTATCCGCTCCACGATGTCTTCTCTGTGAGGAAAGTTAAAATGCTAAAAACACTCAGGTTTGCATTGGGAAAACATAGGGAGCTTTGTGGTGAAGACAGCAGTTCTGGAAAAGCTACTGGGATGAGCTAGGTACTAAAGTGAAAAGTCCTATTTATGATGAAAAAAGTTTATATACGAAAGTTGTATAAAAAAAGCTATGTAACAGCCAGGTGCAGCGGCTCATGCTTATAATCTCAGCACTTTGGGAGGCCAAGGTGAGTGGATCACCTGAGGTCAGGAGTTCAAGAACAGCCTGGGCAACATGGTGAAACCCCATCTCTACTAAAAATATAAAAAATTAGCCTGGCATGGTGGTGCATGCCTGTAGTCCCAGCTACTCAATAGGCTGAGGCAGGAGAATTGCTTGAACCTGGGAGGCGGAGGTGAACTGAGTGAACTGAGATCGTGCCACTGCACTCCAGCCTGGGTGACAGAGTGAGACTCTGTCTCAAAAAAAAAAAAAAAAAAAAAAAAAAAAAAAAAAAAAAAAGCCAGGCGCGGTGGCTCATGCCTGTAATCCCACTTTGGGAGGCCAAGGCGGGTGGATCATGAGGTCAGGAGATCGAGACCATCCTGGCTAACACAGTGAAACCCTGTCTCTACTAAAAAAAAATATATATATATATACAAAAAATGAGCCGGGCATGGTGGCGGGTACCTGTAGTCCCAGCTACTCTGGAGGCTGAGGCAGGAGAATGGCGTGAACCCAGGGGGCAGAGCTTACAGTGAGCCGAGATTGCGCCACTGCACTCCAGCCTGGGTAACAGTGCAAGACTCCGTCTCAAAAAAAAAAAAAAAAAAAAGCTATAAAACAAAGAAGTTTTAAACAGGCACTTCACAAAAGAGAAAAATAAACATGAAAAGTTGTTTGATCCCATTTGTAATCAAAAAGCACAAATTAAAACCACAATGAGACACCACTGGACAAGCATCAGAATGGCTAAAAGTGGCCATGAGGATGTGGAGAACCTCAAACACTGGCATGAATGTGAACTGCTCCCTCTTTAGAAAAGTCTGGCATTTATCCAGTAAAAATCAAAGACACTCACACCTCGGGACACAGTGGTGATGCCTTTTCTAGGCTATGCAATGCCAAAAATGAAAGTTCATTTTGAGGGAAACTAATCAAACGAGATGAACAAAGTCTCTCACTGCATCTTACCGCATTTTTCATTTCCCTTCATTTTTCAGGGGCTTTGAATTCCTTCGAAAGTTGGAAGAATGTGCACACCTGTATGCAAAGTTTCCAGTCTTTTTTTCTTTTTTGAAGAAGACAGGGTCTCACTATGTTGCCCAGGCTTGCCTTGAACTCCTGAGCTCAAGTAATCCTCCTTGCTCAGCCTTCCCAGTAGCTGGGACCACAGGCACAAAGTTTAGAGGGTGCCCTGATGTTCTGACGGCTACCTCTGGATCCTGGTATCCAGGGATTCCTATATTACAGGTACAGAGCTACTGGAGCTAAAGCAGTGCACTCAAACTATTCGACAGGTCCTGGCGGAACTGGTAAGGAAGGTTACCCCACTTCCAGAATGAACACATTTATCCATTTTATACTCTCCTGCAGGTGCAGTCTAGGGTCACCCTGAACACACGATCCATCTATAGATGCCCCTTATCCTCAGTGAATAGCATTAGAGGCCTCCCAAACAGATCTGCTCAGAGGCAGAATTCCAAACTCAAGTATATGTCTCAGTGTAAATCCATAAACTGGCACTTGGACTTATTAAAATCAAAAATAAGTAGAAAATGATTAGCAAGAGCTATCAAGTCCAAAGCAGTTATTTTGTGGCTGAGAACACTGAGGACAGTGTGAGATAAATCCACTGATCAAACTGACCAGTAGATCTGAGAGACCAGAACCTAGGACTCCTGCTTCCCAAGCCAGGAGCGTCTCCCTTTTACCTATCAGCTTTCCCTCTGGCCACCCATCCACTTTCCAGGGTAGCTCCCTCAACACCAACATTCCTGGTCCCCGGGTCTCCCAATGACTGCAGATCTTATAAAGGTTAACCAGACAGCCCCAGGTTAATTGGGAGTAGGACTGCTAACATGGAGCCCTAGCCCAGGGAAACAGAAGAAAGGTAGGGAAGTTCAGAGAGGAAGCCCTTTTAGCAAGAGCAGCTTAGTCATCAAAACAAAACAAAGCTGGCCAGTGTGGTGGCTCACACCTGTAATCCTAGTGCTTTGGGAGGCTGCGGTGGGTGACTGCTTGAGCCCAGGAGTTCAAGACCAGCCTGGGCATCACAGTGAGACCCTGTCTCTACAAAAATATTAAAAAATCACCACCACCACCCGACCCAAATTTAGTAGGGTATGGTGGCATGCACCTGTAGTCTCAGCTACTCAGGAGGATAATGTGGGAGAATCACTTAAGCTCAGGGGTTGGAGGCTGCAGTAAGGTATGATCATGCCACTGCTCTCTAGCCTGGGCAACAGAGTGAGACCCTGTTTCTTTTCTTTTCTTTTTTTTTTTTTTTGAGACAGAGTCTTGCTCTGTCGCCCAGGCTTGAGTGCAGTGGCGCGATCTCTGCTCACTGCAACCTCCGCCTCCTGGGTTCAAGTAATTCTCCTGCCTTAGCCTCCCGAGTAGCTGGGATTACAGGTATGCATCATCATGCCTGGCTAATTTTTGTATTTTTTTTTTTTTTTTTTGAGATGGAGTCTCACTCTGTTGCCCGGGCTGGAGTGCAGTGGCGTGATCTCGGCTCACTGCAACCTCTGATTCCTGGGTTCAAGCGATTCTCCTGCCTTAGCCTCCTGAGTAGCTGGGACTACAGGCGTCCGCATAATTTTTGTATTTTTAGTAGAGACAGGGTTTCACCATGTTGGCCAGGCTGATGTCAAACTCCTGACCTCGTGGTCCGCCCACCTCGGCCTCCCAGAGTGCTGAGATTACAGGCGTGAGCCACCGCGCCCAGCCTGAGACCCTGTTTCTAAAGCAAAAGAAAACACAAGTGTGAAAGGGGAAATGATGTTGGTTTGTCAGCCAACAAAAGCCAATCAATCATTGTCTTCCTGCAGTCAAAATCCTAGCTCTCTCCTCAGGGTCTGGCAGAGAGAAGGCCAAGAAGACTGTGGTGAACACTGAGTATTCAAGAAAAACAAAAAACAAAAAACAAAAAAACTTCTGCAGACACCACTTTCCAGCTTTAATTAGCAACTGGTGAAACCAAGGTGTCAGCTGGGAAAAAGAAAGAGGGAAAAAAATCAGTGACTGTGCTGTAGCTGTCAGCTAACATACCAAATTAGTTATCTTTCCAGAACTCCATGGAGCACAAAGGGACGATAAGCAAAGTCATATGTGTGTGTGTACCTCAGAAAACACAGTAATGAGACCTAAGCAGGGACCACGTACAACTAAACCCACTGCTGCTTATCTCAGATGGTTCTCCATCCCTGCCCTTTTCTTTGCATTGAAGTCTTGAAACTTCTCAGTGTAACCCTATTCTGAAGTTCTCAGCACAGCTAAGAAGCAACACCTATGGGGTGTCCCTATTCAGATACCCAAGCATCAGCCAAACAGGATAACCCCAACACCAGTGAGCCCAGGGCCAAGGCGAAGACTCAGCTACTAGCAGCCCCCACACCCCACAGTCCTCCTCAGCAGCACTTACCACCCCACTGCCAATGCTGCCAAGTGTGCCCCCACCCCGACCTGTGTTCCGAGCACACTGTCAGAAAACACTCAAGTGGCATCTTCCAGAGGCAAACCTGCCCTTAAGATGCTGACCAGATTCCCAGACCTGCATGCACCATGAAACAGGTCTATCAGAAATAGCTTCTCCGTGTGTCCTCTGACCAGACAAGGCCTCCCTCCTGGCAGGCAGGACACGTATACACACGTCCCCTGCAGTCTGTAACCGGTGCCATGAGACAGGGACACAGGCAGCCTCCTGGGCTCCAGCCTCCCTGGCATCAGGACGCAGCAGGCATCAGGTGGCAATGCAGGGAGCCTGCATCCCCTGAGGCCATGCTAAGCAGCAGGCACTTTTGGAACTTGAGAGATTTCCCATGGGCAGTGCTGAGCCAACGTTCCCTTTCCTTTCAGTTGGGAGGGCATACACTCACAGTGACTGGGCACCATTCTAGGTGTCAGGCACTCAAACACGGCATCTGTTGTAAGATGTCTTACACCATGCCCTGCTGACATGAGTGACCTGTCCCCATTTCATGGAAAGTGAATGAGGCTAAGTCACATGCCCAAGGTCACACAGCTGGTGTAAACTGTGGAATCAGGGACTGAAGACAGATGTGGGGGCCTTGAGATTCTCCCCAAACCACTTTTGTGCCCAGGTGTGGCAAGGTCAGGTTACACAGACCTACTCCATAGGCGACAAGGCTATAACAAATGATTTTCCAGAAACATTTTTCATTTTGGGCTCTCGTCACTGAATGCATGAACTTCTTTGTTATTATTATTGTTACTGTTTATTTTCTTTCTAAAAGCTCAATTCCACAAGATGCATGAACTTCTTTAGCATAAGCTGTAACCTTGACTTGGAGTCTGTGACCAAGGCTGTCAGATGCTGGCACTGGCCAGGGACCCATACCCAAGAAACAGCCGACTCTCACACTCCAACACTTACCACAACAGAGTCATTGTGAGTCAGATCAACCACCACAGGCTCTAAAGATTCACAAGTGAGGTCCACAATTTCATCTCCAGCTTCAAAAGAAAGTATTTCAACAAGCATTAAGATTAAGAGGAAAGTAAGGTTGTATCCCTCTACACTTTAGTATGACTGCTAATGTAATATAGGCTTACCCCAAACTAAAACAATCCTGAAGTATACACTGCAAAGAGCACCAGGACCAACACCTCCCTCAGGAGGGAAAGCCAGTAACCACCCTTCCAGAATTCTGCTCTGAGTGGGGAGGTATGGTTTTTACAAATGTACCTGGGGGGTTATGTATGTGTGTGCATGTGCATACCTCTATTCCATGGCATCCCACTTCCACACGGCTATGCCTCTGTGCCCCATCTGGGAGAACGCACCGTGCATGCCCAGCCCCGGGCCTTTCTCTTTGGGATGGACCAGCCTGAAACCTCTGCTCCTCCCAGCAGGTGAAGCTGACCACTCTCACTTGGCCCAAGGACCAAAAGTCAGGCTTAGCTTAGTAACTTCATCGGTTAATCTAGGGCAAATTCTTTTTTTTTTTTTTTTTTGAGACAGAGTCTCGCTCTGTCGCCAAGGCTGGAGTGCAGTGGTGCGATCTTGGCTCACTGCAACCTCCGCCTCCTGGGTTCAAGCAATTCTCTGTCTCAGCCTCCCGAGTAGTTGGGATTACAGGCGCCTGGCAGCATGCCTGGCTAATTTTGTTTGTATTTTTAGTAGAGATGGGGTTTCACCATCTTGGCCAGGCTGCTCTTGAACTCCTGACCTTGTGATCCACCCGCTTCAGTCTTCCAAAGTGTTGGGATTACAGGCGTGAGCCACCGTGCCCGGCCAAGGACAAACTTTTAATTTCCACTTATCTCTCAAGTTTGTCTCCCTAGTTGGATGGAGAATAACAGTGATATATACTGATAGTTAGAACCTCAACATACAAAATGGGTTGCATCTGTTGTGAAGCTTGCCTTTCAGCCCTTAGGGTATACTGTGATGTCTACATGTGCATAGGATAAAGGTGAGAAGGACATGGACCAAACAGTTAATGTACAACTTCCATTTATATAAAGTAAAAAATGACGCACAACCATTTTTATTTCTGATTACTATTAATATTAATATTAAAAAGCACTGAATGGGCCAGGCACAGTGGTTCACACCTGTAATACCAGCACTTTGGGAGGCTGAGGTGGGCGGATCACCTGAGGTTTAGAGTTCGAGACCAGCCTGACCAACATGGAGAAACTCCGTTTCTACTAAAAATACAAAATTAGCGAGGTGTGGTGGCACATGCCTGTAATCCCAGCTACTCGGGAGGCTGAGGCAGGAGAACTGCTTGAACCCCGGGATGCAAAGATCACGCCACTGCACCCCAGCCTGGGCGACAAGAGCAAAACTCCATCTCAAAAACAAACAAACAACAACAACAACAAAACACTAAATGAAGTTTTTTAAGAAACAGTATTGGTCTAATATTTGGGGAAAGTGTCTTGTAATGCATTTAACTTTTTTTTTTTGAGACAGAGTCTCGCTCTGTCGTCCAGGCAGGAGTGCAGTGGCACGATCTCGGCTCACTGCAACCTCTACCTCCCAGGTGCAAGTGATTCTCCTGCATCAACCTCCCAAGTAGCTGGGATTACAGGCGCCCGCCACCACGCCCGTCTAATTTTTGCATTTTTAGTAGAGATTGGGTTTCGCCATGTTGGCCAGGCTGGTCTTGAACTCCTGACCTCAGGTGATCTGCACGCCTCGGCCTCCCAAAGTGCTGGGATTATAGGAGCCAGCCATGGCGCCCAACCCAACGTAACTTCTTTTATTTATTTTTTAGGTGGGGTCTTGCTGTTGCCCAGGCTAGAATGCAGTGGCACGATCACGGCTCACTGCAGCCTCAATGTTCCAGGCTCAAGTGATCCTCCTACCTCAGCCTCCCACACTTGGCTAATTTTTTTATTTATAGATACAGGGTCTCACTATGTTGTCCAGGCTGGTCTGGTACTCCTGGGCTCAAGCAATCTGGCTGGCCTGTTTTATTTTCTTGTATCATAAAGTTTCACAAGAATAAAAACCGTGATAATCTTAGATATACAATATAATTTATATAAAATTATTGCATTCTTTATTAAAAAGAAGGGCTGTCCAACAGCCAATATACTGATATACAACAATTTATTGAACCATTCTCTTTCTGGTGAACACAATTCTGGGCTCTTACAAAAACAGTGCTCTAGGCCAGGCGGGTGGCTCAGGCCTGTAATCCCAGCACTTTGGGAGGCCAAGGCACGTGGATAATCTGAGGTCAGGAGTTCGAGATCAGCCTGACTGACATGGTGAAACCCCGTCTCTACTAAAAATACAAAAAAAATTTAGCCGGGTGTGGTGGTGGGCGCCTATGATCCCAGCTACTCGGGAAGCTGAGGCAGGAGACTTGCTTAAACCTGGGAGGCAGAGGTTGCAGTGAGCCGAGATCACGCGATTGCACTCCAACCTGGGTGACAGAACGAAACTCTGTCTCAAACAGAAACAAAAACAAAACAGTGCTCTAATGGGCAGCCCTAAGTACACACAGGGGTAAGACTGCCTAGAGGATGACAAGTGCCATGACGGAAAGCAGTTCGTTCCTTTTTGGTCTAGAGCCAGGATCCTAGCCTCAAGTCAAGGCTTTCAAGAACTCATTTGTAGAAGTGAAACTCAGAGACCATATAGAGAACTTCATTTCTCCTGGGGGGCCCATGAAATTTATCTTGCACTAAGTTTCTTCTGTTTAAAACGTTGAGTTTGCATGGCCGGGTGCAGTGGCTCACGCCTGTAATACCAGCACTTTGGGAGGCCGACACGGGCGGATCACAAAGTCAGGAGATTGAGACCATCCTGGCTAACATGGTGAAACCCTGTCTCTACTAAAAATACAAAAAATTAGCCGGGTGTGGTGGCAGGTGCCTATAGTCCCAGCTACTCGGGAGTCTGAGGCAGGAGAATGGCGTGAACCCAGGATGTGGAGCTTGCAGTGAGCCGAGATTGCACCACTACACTCTAGCTTGGGCGACAGAGCAAGACTCTATCTCAAAAATAAATAAATCAATAAATAAAAATAAAATGCCAGTTTGCAGGTATCCTAGTTATAAAAACAATATATGCAGAGCAAAGGGACTTAGGCCAGCCATCAACCACTTCTTGAGCAGGCAGAAAGGGGAAATCCAACCTGGCCTCTGCCTATACCAAGCTCCAACACAGGGAGCTCTGTGGACAAGTTTGCCTTCTTGGGTGATTTCATGTCCTAATGAAAAACAGAAGAGGAAAGCGAAGTACTTTACAAGGTCCAGCAATTGGGGATGCAGTTTCAGATAGAAAAGGTGGGCTATCTCATTTGTGCTAGATTTTTTAAAAAATGGGTCCTACCCCACTGCTGCACATTACCAGAGTTGAACAATTAGCCCAGTTGAGAAGCTATTTCAGAATCTGTGAAGCTTTGAGTTGTACATGGTGAGTGTGAGACTGCACAGGCCTTCTAAAGACACTGAAAGCACCTTCTACTAGCTCACCCTGGTACAGTGTTCTCTCTCCACTTTAACACCCCACAGTTGTAGTGTCCCTGGCAATCTTACCAGTTTCCACGAGTTCTATGGGTTCTGCTTCCAAGGAGATCTCGGGGGTGGAGGCTGCTTCCCGAGTTCGCTTCTGGGCTTGTCTAGAATTTATTGCTCCACCACGACGCTTTCTCTGAGTGGCAAGGGGGAAAGAAGAGTCACATGAACACCAGAATGTCAGGGTTTCAGGAAGAACTAAACGGGCAATAGAAATGGTTCACTTCATTAAGAAGCCAGCGAGTAGACTTGAAGTTAGGGCTCCTTTCAAAACTTGAGATTCAAGAATACTGAATGCTTACGGAGAGAGAAACCATCCAAAACATACAATGAGTAGAAATTCCAGAAAGTAAAACTTCTGTTTTATCAAACTATCAGCAGGTCGGCTGGGCATGGTGGCTCACGCCTGTAATCCCAGCACTTTGGGAGGCTGAGGTGGGCGAATCATGAGGTGAGGAGTTCAAGGTCAGCCTGGCCAACATGGTGAAGCCCCATCACTACTGAAAATACAAAAGTTAGCTGGGCGTGGTGGCAGGCACCTGTAATCCCAGCTACTCCAGAGGCTGAGGCAGGAGAATCACTTGAACCTGGGAGGCAGAGGTTGCAGTGAGGCGAGATCGTGTCACTGTACTCTAGCCCGGGTGACAGTGTGAGACTCCATCTCAAAAAAACTATCAGCAGGTCAAAAGGGACACGATGCATCCCTTTACAAAAGCTTGAGGCCAAGTCAGGATTTGGACTTGGTAGTGGATGCCCTGGCCAAAAGGCTGGAAACCCTTCCCTTTAACCAAAAGTTATCAATTTCTCTTCCTTGACTTTGTGTTCAGCCTTTCTGAGCCCTTTTTGTTTCTTAGCATAAAGAACTTGGAGTTTTCTGAGTTTCTATACATTGTGGAAAGCTTATCTTCCCCTGGGAAATGTGGCCTTGAACCTTTCAGGGCACTATCAACTGTGATTCACACCAGACAATCACTCCCCACAAAGAACTCAAAGAACCAAAGCTGTTTTAAGCCTGTTCCCAGTGGCTACCCAAGAGCCATGTCTTCCGGAAAGTTCAGGCTCTCAGCTGGTTGATATGCAACTGACACTCTGACCAGCCTTTCTTCCAAATCCTTAGGCTGCTGGTTTGCCAATATGCTCCAGCATTTCTGGTCTGCCTGGTCCCAAAAGACAAGCTGAGAATATCCTCCACCTTAATCAGGAGACAGAGCTGGCCAGGCGCAGTGGCTCAGGCCTGTAATCTCAGCACTTTGGGAGGCAGAGGCAGGCGGATCACCAGAGGTCAGGAGTTCAAGATCAGCCTGGGCAACACGGTGAAACCTGTCTCTACTAAAAATACAAAATTAGCTGGGCGTGGTGGCACATGCCTGTAATCCCAGCTACTCGGGAGGCTGAGGCAGGAGAATCACTTGAACCTGGGAGGTGGAGGATGCGGTGAGCCGAGATTGTGCCATTGCACTCCAGCCTGGGCAACAAGAGTAAATCTCCATCTCACCCCCCCCAAAAAAAAAAAAAAAAAAAAAAGAGCTTCCCAACAGAGCCTGTCACCTTGTAATTCCCACTGGTGTTTCTGTGCTCTTCTCCCTGTGCCCTGTCCTGCTATCCTTTGCACTGGACAACCTGGGGCAAGTACTGCACTACTAAGTCTCAAGTTCCTCACCAGTACCAGCCTTGCAGAGCTGTTATAAGGTCTAAATGAGATCATGTATGTAAAGTACTGCGCAAAGACGGAAGATGCTACTACTATCCCAATTCCTTAGCCTTACTAGGGTCAATCTGTCCCAGGAAACTCTGAAAGGACCAGATATTGCAGGAGAGATTCATACAAGATCCAGGAACACCCACCATCCAGCCAAGCCCTCTCTAGGCAACAGGGATAAGCCTGATTCTGTGTTCCAATGCTACTCTTATCAAATGGCAGCTTGAGATGTTTTGGAAATGAAGCTGGGTCTAGTAACTTCCCACGGACTAAGGAGCACAGAACCAGCCCCAGGAGGGCCCAGAGGCCAAGCGACAGCAGCGAAAACTCCCAAGTGAGCAGCTGCTCTTGGCCTCAAGGGAGCTGACACTAACCTCAGTGGAGTTCTACTGCCCAGTGTTTTAAGGGTTTCCCCAGCAGCCACCAGGTTGCTTATGTAAAAAGTAAAGTAGAGGTTCCTCTTCAAAGACTTTCCTCCCCATCTAATTAGAAATAAATAGTAACTTCTCTTAAAAGCAAAATTTATTCAAAGACCTGTACTAACATTCTTAAATATCTGCTAGCCATAATAAAGAAATCAATGTACTTTATATTCTTAGCTCCCACAATTTAGCCTAAATATTTGCCCTGGCATGCTTATATTAGTCCAAGCAAGCATTAGGTCATAGCCTGTTCCTCTTCCTTATTTAAAGGTTATTTTTACCTTTCTCAGCATTCCACAAGTTACTTCCTCCTTCCTTTATTCTCCTCTGCCTTTGCCTCTTTTCAAAAGTTCTGGCCAGGTGTGGTGGCGCACGCCTGTAATCCCAGCACTTTGGGAGGCTGAGGCGGGCGTATCACAAGGTCAGAAGATCGAGACCATCCTGGCTAACACGTAGAAACCCCGTCTCTACTAAAAAATACAAAAAAAATTAGCCAGGCGTGGTGGCGGGCACCTGTAGTCCCAGCTACTTGGGAGGCCGCGGCAGGAGAATGGTGTGAACCCGGGAGGTGGAGCTTGCAGTGAGCCCGAGATCATGCCACTGCACTCCAGCCTGGGCGACAGAGTGAGACTCCGTCTCAAAAAAAAAAAAAAAAAAGTTCTAAGTTGCTAGCCAATTGGGACAAATACAGAATGTGAGGTCCTGTTCCAGCCAATAAAAACCGGACACAGCAGCAGAGTAAACACATCAAGTTATAAATAACCCTGTCTCCTTTATTCAATGTATTCTCATGGCAAAACTACTGGTGAGTGTACCCTTTCTGCAGAAAGTATAAAAATGGCCTTGCTAAAAAAAAATTAAATTTACGTTCAAATGCTATTTCTTTACAGCACCAGAAAACAAGCATTTCAAACACTTAGGACTCTTTAATATTTACCCCATTCTCGTGGATCACGAAGTCAGGAGTTCAAGACCAGCCTGGCCAAGATGCTGAAACCCCGTCTCTACTAATAACACAAAAAGTAGCTGGGCGCGGTGGCATGCACCTGTAGTCCCAGCTACTCGGGAGGCTGAGGCAGGAGAATCGCTTGAACCCGGGCAGCAGAGGTTGCAGTGAGCCAATATTGCATCCACTGCACTCCAGCCTGGGCGACAGAGCAAGACTCTGTCTCAAAATAATAATAATAAATAAATGAAAATATTTACCCCATTCTCTTTGACAATGTCCTTTGTCCTCATATAGCCTCCTTCCCTTGTAGCCAAGTCTTTTTTTTTTTTTTTTTTTTTTAAGACGGAGTCTCACTCTGTTGCCCAGGCAGGAGTGCAGTGGAATGATCTTGGCTCACCGCAACTTCTGCCTCCCAGGTTCAAGCGATTCTCCTGCCTCAGCCTCCCGAGTAGCTGGGATTACAGGCACCCGCCACTGTGCTTAGCTAATTTTTTTGTATTTTTAGTGGAAACGGGGTTTCACCATGTTGGCCAGGCTGGTCTCGAACTCCTGACCTTGTGATCCACCATGCCCAGCCTGTAGCAGACCAAGTCTTTCTTACTAGACACTGCTAAGCAGACCTCCATGTCCCACAGCTACCTGTGTGGTTTCTGGGCCCCACTGAGGGAGCCAAGAAAGCAGCCATGGGTCCTGGACCCAAAATCTCCCCTCACGGATAATTACAGGAATGTCCCCACCCCTCCCTAACCCCAGGAATCCTCTTTCCTGCCTGCTCTATCGACCCCTCCATGCCTTTAACCAGAGCTTCTTCCCTGCCTGGAGTGCCTGTCCCTCCCTTTCTTTACTTGGCCAATTCTTGCACAGCTTTCCAGAACCCACTCAAATGTCACCTCCTTCCTGAGGACATCCTTCACCCTCCCACTCTGCTGTCTCTGAGCCTCCTCCTCCCAAGTAGCTTCCCTGCACCACTCAAGACAGGCTCAATCAATCCAGGAATATCTGCAGAGCTCTCCCCTCTGGCCCTCCCATAATTCTGGTCATAACTCTCTTCCTTTTCACTAGCAGGGCCCTCACAGGTCCATAACTTTCGGTGAAAACTGACCATCCAATCACAACCACATAAGCTATAACCACACCGTAACTTTCAGGAATTTTAACCAATTTCTTCACACACATGCACAAAAGGCTACATTGTTTTGCCTGTTCTGATCTGGCCTAAGCAGAGATGGGTTAAGGCTTAGAGCACCTATTTCCCCATAGGTGAGCTACATGGTAACCTGCAGGTGAAGCACCAAGGTGGGAGGTCAAAGAAGTGGGCTTTTTTGTGTATCACCATCAAAAGTGGGCCCTGGAGCACAATGGCGGCCAGGAAGTAACAGAAGAGGGTGAGGACCCAAAAGGCTCAGAGGGTGTGACCAGCATTTCCATCACTGTTCCCTCTGACAGCTGTTTGTTCAGTCTCACCTGTCCCCACCATCCATCTTCCCATACCATTCACAGTACTTCTGGAGCACTGGAAGAAATCAGCAGGCTATTTCACATCTGGTCTGTCTGACAAGGAATTCAGGATCTCAGACAACAGATGTTTTGAGTTTAGATCATTTGAACAAACTTGCAGTGAGAACTCTGTCAGTAGGGAATAAACTGGGACAGGGGGACCTTCAGGTAATCTCCTCTAGAGCTCAAGGGGTTCCAGGAGACACCTGAATTACACCTAACCAGAGCTGTCTCACAGATGTGATAAAAGCTCTAAACAGTCTGGGTATAGTCGCTCACTCTGGGAGCCTAGGTGGGAGGACTGCTTGAAGCCAGGAGTTCAAGATCAGCCTGGGTAATAAAGTAAGACTCCATGCCTACAAAAATGATTTTTCTTTTCTTTTTTCTTTTTGAGATGGAGTCTTGCTCTGTCCCCCAGGCTGGACTGCAGTGGCACGATCTCAGCTCACTGCAAGCTCCGCCTCCCAGGTTCATGCCATTCTCCTGCCTCAGCCTCCTGAGTAGCTGGGACTACAGGCGCCCGCCAACTATGCCTGGCTAATTTTTTGTATTTTTAGTAGAGACGGGGTTTCACTGTGTTAGCCAGGATGGTCTTGATCTCCTGACCTCGTGATCCTCCCGCCTCGGCCTCCCAAAGTGCTGGGATTACAGGCATAAGCCACCGCACCTGGCCAATTTTTTCTTAAAAATTTTTTCTTAAAAATTGGCCAGGTGCGGTGGTGCATGCCTATGATCCCAGCTACTCAGGATGCTGAGGTGAAAGGATTGCTTGACTCCAGGAGTTGGAGACTGCAGTGAGCTATGATCACACCACTGCACTCCAGACTGGGAGACTGAGTGAGACCCTGTCTCTTAAAAACAAATAAAAACGGCTGGGTGCGGTGGCTCATGCCTGTCATCCTAGCACTTTGGGAGGCCAAGATCACTTGAGGTCAGGAGTTTGAGACCAGCCTGGCCAACATGGTGAAATCACGTCTCTACTAAAAATACAAAATCAGCTGGGTGTGGTGGTAGGTGCCTGTAATCCAAGCTACTCCGGAGGCTGAGGCAGGAGAGTCGCTTGAACCTGGGAGGCGGAGGTTGCGGCGAGGCGAGATGGTACCACTGTACTCCAACCTGGGCAACAGACTCCATCTCAAAAAACAAACCAAAATAGCCTGGCCAACACGGCAAAAACTGGTCTCTATTAAAAATACAAAATTAGCTGGGCGGGGAGGTGCATGCCTGTAATCCCAGCTATGCGGGAGGCTGAGGCACAAGAATCACTTGAACCCAGAACGTGGAGGTTGCAGTGAGCCGAGGTCGGGCCACTGCACTCCAGGCTGGGTGACAGAGCGAGACCCTGTTTCAAAAACAAACAAACAAAAGCGCTAAACAGTAATTATAATGACGAATCAACTTTGGTCAGTAAATATAAGAAACTTTTCACTATGGATTATTACTACCATGCTCACACTGAATGAACCAAGAATGTCACAGGGAAACAAAACAAGACGGGAAAACAGAAAACTGGGTTGCAAATACTTTTATAGAGTCTCACTCAGTCATCCAGCCGAAATGCAGTGGTGTGATCATAGCTAGCCTTGAACTCTTGGGCTCAAGGAATCTTCCTGCCTCAGCCTCCCAAGTAGCTGGGGCTACAGGTGCGCCCCACCACGCCTGGCTAAATTTTGTTTGTTTGTAGAGATGGGGCCTATGTTGCCCTGGCTGGTCCTAGGCTCAAGTAATCTTTTTACCTTCACGCCTCCAAGTGTTGAGATTACACGTGAGCCACCATGCCCAGTCTACAAACAATTTTAAAAAGCAAAAAGTTTTAGTATTTCTATGACACTGACAACTGTTGTGAAGGTCTGAGATTACCAAACCCTAAGCTATTCCTTCTCAGCCTTTTGTCTTCAGGGCACTGCCCTTTATGACTAGAATGTAGCTCAATGTCGGTAAGTAAGCTGATGTAACCACCAGAAAGCTCCTATACATATTCCTTCAAGAAGTGGGGTTACTTAGAAGTGACATTATGGAACTCACTTTCACTAATGTGCTACAAGGAATAAGGTAGTTAATTAGCCCTACAAAATTAAAAATTTAAGAGATGATAAAACTTACTGTACTCATTGTGCTCTTTGGTGCCTTTCCTTTCCTACAGAAAAGGAAGTGATCTATACCAAGGTTTGCAGGGAAGTCAAATGTTCTCAACCTTTCATGCCCTCTGGTTACTCATCTGGCTTGCAAAATAATTTGGATCCGGACAGATTTCCAGTATTTTCAAGTCCTGAAAAACAAAGATATTAATTTGATAAATACTGCCACTTACATCATTGAAACAAAGCTGAGCTCAATAATGTACTGGTCCTTCCTGTCCCTAGGTTATTTGCTTACTATTTCACGCAATGACATCCTTAATCCTATATTCATCTTAGGAAGTAAGCATTCTTGTCGCATGTAGGACTTCCTGATCCCAAAGCCTGCAATTGTAATTATTATGCCACCTCCTACTCTTCTTCCTGGCTCCTGCCACCTTGGCAAGGTACTGTGCTAACTGCTGGGAGGAGGTGTGAGTCAGGACTGCCACACATGACCACACCAACTCCTCAGGAACCAGAAGGGAAGGGACAGAGCTTCTGAGGCCAGAGCTCAGAGCCTCAGGCTCTTCCCACAATTTCACTGTCGCCGTCTGGAGTTGAGAAGACAAGAGCCACTCACTCTAAAGCATGTTGTGTGTCCAGCTGAGACTTCTGTTGCTGGGACCCGGTGAACGGTGAATCGGGAGGCTGTGGACTAGGCAGCCAAGCAGAAGCTTTGAGGAAAGGCAGAGAAATCACCAGATGCAGAGGCTGCGAGGCCCGTGGACTTCACTGAGAAGCGAGGCCGACCACGGTAAACTCAGGGTCAGCGGCGCATGGTTAATGGAGCCACAAAGCCCTGAACACAGGCAAGGCTGAGGGTTGAGAGAGAGCCAAAGCAAGGACAAGACCCTTGTGGCCACCCACTGCTGGGTGCTAGTGGCTTAGATTAGGCGAGTGCTTCTCAAGCATGAGCCTGTATCAGGCTCCCCCACAGAGGGCTCGTTAAGCACAGCCTGCTAGGCCCTCCAATTTACGTATCTAACAAGTTCCCAGGTGCTGCTGTTCCAGAGATCACACCATGGAACGTACTGAAGTAGCATAATGAGATGGAGTTGCAAAACAGACACAGGTGAGAGGGATCCAGGTGGCGGAAACGACAGAAACGCTCTCACATCCACCCTTCTGTGCATCCCCAGTGCTGCTGCCGTGTCATCCTCCTGTGCACCATTACCATGCCTGCTCATGCTGGGTCTCCTGTCCCTGGGTGCCCATCTACCCTACTGCCAGGCCAGGCCATCTTTCCGAAACATTTGCCGCAGCAACTTTCCCTGGCTCCTTATCAAGGCCTAACTCCTAAGCATGGTGTGTGGAGCCAGGCTGGCACTGCAATTAGGGCACATCTCTTGAGCCAGGCAACTGAGATTGAAATCCAGGCATCGGCCGGGTGTAGTAGCTCACACCTGTAATCCCAGCACTCTGGGAGGCCAAGGCGGGTGGATCACCTGAGGTCAGGAGTTTGAGACTAGCCTGGCCAATATGGTGAAACCCCGTCTCTACTAGAAAATACAAAAAATTAGCCGGGAGTGGTGGTGGATGCCTGTAATTCCAGCTACTTGGGAGGCTGAGGCAGGACAATCTCTTGAACCTGGGAGGCAGAGGAGCCGAGATGATGCCATTACACTCCACCCTGGACAACAAGAGCAAAACTCCGTCTCAAAAAAAAAAATAAATAAATAAAAAATGAAAATAAAATCCAGGCACCTGCAAACCCCAACCTGTGACCTTGGGGCATGGCATTGAACTTCTCTGTGCCCCATTTCCTTATCTATAGAACAGAACTGCACCTACCTTAATGGTGTGTGAGGATTCCAGAAGTTATTACAAGAGAGTGTTTGGAACAGTGCAGGCACACTGGAAAGGCTCAGTGTCTGTGGGCTGACACATACCCATCACCACACTCAGCCCCACAGCACCAGGTTGGCAGTCTCTCCAAATAAACCTTCCCAGTGACCAGCTCCAACCTTCTGCTCAAGCCCTAAAATGCTGTGTGATATCACATCCCACCCAGTTTGTTGTTGTTGTTGTTGTTTTTGAGACGGAGTCTCACTCTGTTGCCCAGACTGGAGTGCAGTGGGCTCACTGCAACCTCCACCTCCCAGGTTCAAGTGATTCTCCTGCCTCAGCCTCTCAGGTAGCTGGGACTACAGGCATGTGCCACCACACCCGGCTAATTTTTCTACTTTTAGTAGAGATGGGGTTTCCACCAGGTTGGCCAGGCTGGTCTCGAACTTCTGACCTCAGGTGATCCACCTGCCTCGGCTTCCCAAAGTGCTGGGATTACAGGCATGAGCCACCACGTCTGTCCTCCCACTCAGCTTTAAGAAAGGATGCATACCTCCCCGCCTCATTCACAGTACAGCCCCTGCCCTGGGAATACAGCAATGAGCAAACACAGCCTCTGTGCAGAATCTAGGGCGGGCAGAAGGGTGAGGAGGGTGCTGGCAGGCAGCTATAACGAAGTTAGGAACTAAGTGTGCAAGAAGTACAGGAGGAGAAAGGGAGGCCAGAGTAGGTTTTTCAGGAGATGCCCAAAGGGACCGCCGTCCCAGCTGAGCTGAGCATTTTCTTCAGCACTTGGTCGTCTGGTTCTGAGAAAATGGCATACTGTATCTCACTCCCTGAGCGCCTCATTCTCTAGCTTGACCTCAATGGTTTAGAGGGGAAATCCCCTTCACTGTGTCACTCTAATAAAGGGTGACTTGCATCTCCTTAGGCTGGCCCATACTATGGGACTACGGGTGCTCTCAACAGAATGCACAAATGGGCCAGGCACAGTGGCTCATGCCCTGTAACCCCAGCACTTTGGGAGGTTGAAGAGGGAGGATCTCTTGAGCCCAGGAATTGGAAACTAGCTTGGTTAACATGGTGAGATCCTGTCTCTATAAAAAAATTAAAATAATGAGGCTGGGCAGTGGCTCATGCCTATAATCCCAGCACTCTGGGAGGCTGAGGCAGGCAGATCACTTGAGATCAGGAGTTCAAGACCCGCTTGGCCAACATGGCGAAACCCCGTCTCTACTAAAAATACAAAAATTAGCCGGGTGTGGTGGTGTGCGCCTATAATCCCAGCTACGTAGGAGGCTAAGGCACAAGAATCACTTGAACCCGGGAGGTGGAGGTTGCAATGAGCCAAGATGGCACCACTGCACTCCAGCCTGGCCAACAGAGAGAGAGACTCTGTCTCAAAAAATAAAAATAAAAACACATTAAAAAAATAGCCAGATGTGATGGTGCACACTTGTAGTCCCAGCTACTCCAGGGGCTGAGACAGGAGGATCACCTGAGCCCAGGAGGTCAATACTGCAGTAAGCCATGACTGCACCATTGCACTCCAGCCCGGAAGCACAAATGCTTCTCAAAGCAACACCTCACCTGGTAAGTGTTCAACTTTAAACAGACATTCAGGGAAGAGGCTCTGGCTAGGACAAAGACTGTCTAGTTGGTTTGAACAGAGGTGGGAGGTGCCTCGACATCACCTTAGGACTCACAAGATCATTCAGACCACACGACAGTCCCAGATCCACCACATGTCCTGGGTTCTCATATCCACGAATGTTTCTGATCTCAAGAAATATCTTACATTTGGGTGCACATCTATGATATAGGGGCTTGTTCTCCCCGCCACATCAATAGCGTGTCTTAGAATTTAGAAAAGAGAAGCTACTGACAAAGGAAGACAGAGAAATCAGCCTGCAGAGCAAAGGGAAACACCTCATGTCCACACCCAGGCTGTTCCTAAGCCTCTCTCCTCCCACTTCACTGATATTGAGGCTTCCAAATACGGCTGCTGAAGATGTGCCTTGTGGCTGTCCTGGCCTGCACACCCCTCACCACTCTGAAACCAGCCTCCTGCATCCCTGCAGGCCCAGCTAGACCATTACTACTTCCCTGGGAAGCTTTCTGGAGCCCCCTCATTCTCCATGCCCTGGCCCATACGGCAATTCACCCCAAATCTGGTTGTTTTTCTCTCTCTTTTGGGTTTAGTAAGGGTCAGGAGTCAGAGTTCAAAGGAATTTGGAAGGCTGGTCTTGGGGATAAGCCACCAAGAGGCTGGATTTCACCAGGGCACTGAGGTGAGACAGGAGCATTTCCAGCAGAGCATCCCAGCGTGGTGGGGACGTAGAAATGCAGAGTGAATGGAGACCTTAGCGGTCATGGGAAAGTAGCCCTCACCAACTACAAAGGGTTCTGGATCATGCAGGTGAGAGTCCAATGGAATAAGAAAACTAACAACAGCTGAGAGGTGCCTTCTCTGCATCTGCACAAGGCACTGCGCTTCCTAAATATTAATATCACCACATGTGCTCCTCACATCACCCAGTAAGGAAATAAGCACTGTTATGTTCCCCATTTTACCCATGAAGCAGCTAAGGATTAAAGTTAAGTAACTTCCCCAAAGTCGTCCACACCTAGTAAACAGAGCCTAGACTTAAACCAGGGCAGTCTGATACCAAAACCCACACCCTCAAATAGGTATGTTAGTGCCAGAATCAAATACATCAATTCCAGAAACTAGCGGGAACACTGACGGTGATTTTTCAGATTTCTCAAATTTAGTGTGTTCCAAAGGGAACCCTTGCCTCCTCCTTCCGCCAACATATACTCCATTTCAGGAAAGGGCCCCACCATCCTCCAGTCTCTCGTCCAGTATGCTCTCACTTAGGTAAGCGCTACGAGGACAAGGCTCTATTTACTTTCTACCTAGCTAAGACCTTACACAAAGCAGATGCTCATATTTATTGAAGGAATAAATGAGGGTAAGAGTGGGGTGTTGATGGCGCCCCTGCCACTGAGAAAAGAGGAGCTGGGGTAGAGAAGTGGTCATTCCTAACTGGGGATGGTCAGGAGAGCCGGATGCTAGGTATTCCTAAAGCTTCCAAGGTGAAAGGAGAAACAACTCATGCCAAGGTATCTAGCTTCTTACTCTGCAAGAATGATGCCATAAAACCCAATGAGGGAAGGGAGAACAGAAACAGGTGCTGAGTGTAGTTTTAGAAAAGCAGGGTGTGAGACACCCAGGGAGAAAGGGCCCAAGGTAGCTGGAAACTCAAGAGTGAGAACTCGGATGGACGTAGAGATTTCAGAATGTGTGAAAACTTGGGGAGGCAGGTAGATAGAATCTGTAAAAGAGAATTTAAAAGAAACAAAGCTAGGAGAACCTGGAGCTGTCACTCAGACAAAACCTCCTTCTTCAAGGAGGAGGAAGCAGTGAACAGCTGCAATGCACAGGCTGGGGAACTGAAAGGCGGCCAGTGAGCTCAAACACGGAAGTGGGACGCTGGTGACCTAAGCAAGTGGAAGCAGCAGCAAAGGAGTCGCAGTCCCAGCCCAAACGCGCTGAGGATCAAGCCGGGCTGTCTAGAGGAAGCAGTGCTGAATGGGGCCTCAAGTGACAGGAGGAGTTAGTTAAGAAACAATGTATGTGGGTGGGGTGGGCGGAAGGGAGCAGGGATGTCCCACACGAACACTGTGTGGAGGACAACAAAGGTGCCGAGGGTTCGTAACAAGCCTCACTGACTACACCCTCAGGACAGGGCCATCGAGGGTTTTGGGACAGAGATGACATGTTGAGATCTGCATTTAGAGACCATGTCACCTGTGTCTGGTGAGAACAGATGGGAGACTGAACAAGTCAGACTGTAGACCAAGGAGGAGACTCAGGGTAGCCCAGGTGAGAAGAAAGCCATGAGGCTCGGGGTAGTGGCAGAGTATAGGACAGAGAGGTGACTGACGGGATGGAAGTTGGGAGGGCTTCGGGGCTTTCTTCGTTCTTATAGATTTATTATTTAAGGTCTAAGTAATTATTCTGTTATTCTTAGAGGTCCCCCCCAATAAAGCTATTATAAGCACTTCAGATATTGACCCCCCCCCACTCTAGCAGGAGTGTGACATATAATTATGTGTATTCATGGTATATATGTATACGATGTGCAGATGCTCCTTGACGTACAATGGGGCTAACTCCCAATAAATCATAAGTTGAAAAATTCTAAATAAAACACTGTAAGTCAGGGACTGTCCGTGTATGCATATGTGCATGTGTCTCTATCATACATAAAGGAGTCTGCTAACGGATAGAGACATACAGGCGGGCAGGAAACAGGAAGAGTGTTAGACTGGAACCAAATTCTATGACCCTATCTCATACCACTGTATTCCTATGAGCAAAGAGTCAGCTGAAAAGGGGCAGCGGGGAGCACAGCAGAACCAGAATGATATCGTAACTCTGCAGCCAGTCCACAGGGAGATGCTCTAACGAGAAGCTCTTCTGTTTAGCCCAGGCCTACACCAGGAACACAGAACCCTCAAACCCCACCTGGGAGGCAGAGTCTGATACAATTACCCACCGAAAATAAGAGACCTGGGTCAGGCATGGTGGCTCACACCTGTAATCCCAGCACTTTGGGAGGCCGAGGCGGGGGGGGGGGGGGGGGGGGGTGGAATCACCTGAGGCCAGGAGTTCGAGACCAGCCTGACCAATATGGTGAAACCCACCCCCTACTAAAAATACAACAATTAGCTGGGTGTGGTGGTGGGCGCCTGTAATCCCAGCTACTCGGGAAGCTGAGGCAGGAGAATCACTCGAACCCAAGAGGTGGAGGTGAGCCGAGATCGTACCATTGCACTCCAGCCTGGGCAACAAGTGAAACTCAGTCTCAAAATAAATAAATAAATAAAAATCAATAAAAACAAATAATTTTTTTTTTGAGACACAGTCTTGTTCTGTCACCCAGGCTGGAGTGCAGTGGTGTGATCTTGGCTGACTGCAGCCTCCACCTCCCAGGTTCAAGCAATTCTTGTGCCTCAGCCTTCCAACTAGCTGGGATTACAGGAACCCACCACCATGCCCGGCTAATTTTTGTATTTTTAGTAGAGATGGGGTTTTGCCATGTTGGCCAGGCTGGTCTCCAACTCCTGACCTCAAGTGATCTGCCCACCTTGGCTTCCCAAAGTGCTGGGATTATAGGTGTGAGCCACTGCACCTGTTCACAAACACCTCTTAAACGGAACTTTGATACCCTCAGTCATATCAATAACCACACCTTAATACTCAAAAGAAATATGAGCCTCTTGCTCATTATACAAATGAGGGTATGTGGTTAAGCGGTCAGCAATGATGTGGCTGGCCAATAAGCCCTACAGCCTTGGACAAATACTTGCCTTCTGTGCCTCAGTGTCCACATCTTTAATTGAGTAGAACACCTCACCTCTGTGGAACCAGTGACCGCTGAATGAAACACCCAGTATGGGTCCTAGCACCCAGAAGGCAGCTCTATCAACTAATTTGCTAACTATTCACAGGTGCCTAGTCTGGGTAAGGCACTGCTCCGGGGGATAGGAATGGAATGGGAAACAGCAACAAAAAACTACCCATGGAGCATATATCCTAGCTGGAAAGATGATCAACAAATCAAGTAATAAATAGGTATTATATCAGAAGGGCTGGAGAGCATGTCTCTTCTTACAGGTATGAGTGCTATTAAATAAAGGCAAAACAAACCTTCACCCCAGGAGGAACTGGAACCAATGTTTCCGGCTCTCAGCAAGGGCTTTATTCATTTCCAGAACAGACTTGGCAGGATGTAGCTAATCACAACGGCTTACACTTAGAACAGGACTCAGAGGAGGTTGAAGAAAGCCGGCACAGAGCCAATGACAGGCAGTTCTCACCCAGAGTTATTTATTCCTAAGGCTCAGGGGCCTTGAACATTGGCCTCCCCTGAAGGTTTGCAGGGACAAGAGGAATGAATTTGATCAAAGCAGAAAGTAGCAGACTATGCTCAGAGAGGCAATGAGGCTTGTTCAGATGCCAAGTAACCAGGTCTTCCATAAAATTATCTTATGGCCCCGATTAAGCTGCCACCAGCAATCAGGCTACAACCAAAATCCCCAGGGGCCTGAAAGGAGCAAAGGGCTTTCACATCTATCAGCCAAGATGGCCTAGGCTTTGGGGCCTCATACAAAAACAAGGTAATTTCTGGGAGCCAGGAGAAAGGGTAAGATAATGAAGGAAACCTAAGGATCCACTCCTCCGGAGGCCGAGGGGCAGATGTACCTCAGATGCTAGAGGCCGTCAACATCCTCCACACTTCCCCAGGGCCCACAGTCAGCACAGGAGGCAGGCTTGCCAAGCTATCTGGTGTTGATGGCCACTGAGCACAGAGCCTGCTGGAGACCAGCTAGCAGCTTAGCTGCCTCTACTGTATTCAGAACCCAGGGTTGGCTGGGGTACAGGGATGGTTGTGAGACACTCACAAATCTGATTATTTGACCCATACCAGATGGGAGCAACTGAGCAGTGCCCCACAATGGGAATTCTCGAAGGGCACACCAGAGGGGGCCTAATATCAAACAGCACTGTCTCTGGCTCCGGGCTCCTAAACAGAGACATGTTCTTCTACTCTTAGTCAGATGCATCTGTGGGCTAAGGGACAATACAAGCTGTCACCAAAGGGCTAGACAAACTCAACTCTCTAGGGGCTTGCATCTTGGTGGAGAAATCCAGCATCCAGAAGACCTAATCTAGACCCTCTTCAACTCTCCTTCAACACTTTACCTAGAAAGTAAATTAACAAATCAGTGTCCCAGCCTGGGCAACATGGGGAAATCCTGTCTCTACAAAAAAATACAAAAACTTAGCCGGGCATAGTGGTGTACGACTGTAGTCCCAGCTACTTGGGAGGCTGAGGTGGGAGGCTCGCTTGAGACTGGGAGGTTGAAGCTGCAGTGAGCCCTGACCATGCCACTGCACTCCTGCCTCGGTGATAGAGCGAGACTCTGTCTTTAAAAAAACACAAAAACACACATGCAAGTCAAAAAAATCACTGGCTCCCAGGGAAGATAAAAGCAGGCACGCACAACAGGAATGCTCTGAAGGAGACAGAAAGGCAGAAGAGAGCAGGAGGAGGAGGTCCAAGGAAGTTAAAAGTGCCGCAAGGTAATGCAAAGAATCACCAGGCTCCAAAATATCCAAGAATATTGCAAGTATTGCTCCCAAATAATCACAAGCATTGCCTACAGAACATAGGTCAAAGTCTTTATATCATACCAACCTCCCCTCCCAACTCGTCCTCACTTTTCTGGGTTCATTTGCAGTTACGGACATATGTGTTCCTTAAAAAAAATAAAAAAGCATCTTGCTATGCAAAAACCCACCATTTGTGAGGAAAAATGGAATTAGGGCACAACACTGAAAAATGTTGTCAGTGACACACACACACAAAACAATCTAGTGAAAATGGTAGTAAAGCTCTACACATGAGAAATGGTTAAGAAATACAAGTAACTGTGATACTTTACCTTGAAAAAGGCCTGAAGCTTGCTCTGTGGAAGCGGGCCTCAGACAGTTTACAGATTGTGAGTTATTGAGAAGGGGAGGCAAAGAGAGTGAATGCTGTAACATCAGATGGACACAAATGTGGCTCACATACAAGTCAACTGAGGTGACTGATCTATGTGGAAGGTGTGTATATTACATGGCTTGGTTCAGCTGGCCTCAACTTTTTGCGTTCACCTAATATTTCTCACAGATGACACTGTGGGCAGCAAACTCTCAAGTGGTTCTCTAATACAGCAACCTCACTGGAACAAACTCATCTTTCCAAACAAACACTTCAAACAGAACTGTACTTTACTCCAGGTATCCTGGAAGTCAGTTCAAAGTACCTGACTTTGGACCTCAAAGAAGGTCCAAAGTTGGCCAGGTTGGTCCTGCCACTCCCACCCTGCTTTAGGGAATTTCTGCTCGTTCTTCAAGGCCTACCTCAAAGGTTGCTTCCATTTCTCTCACTCCTCCTAGTCCTGACTTAACCATTCTTTCTATACTCCCTTAAATCAAGAAACATAACTTATCAAATACTTATCATGGTGTCCCCACCCACTAGTACAGCACTTGGCACAAACATGTAAATGAGATTTTTTTTTTTCCTCACTGAAATTATCAAGGTCTGAGCTCACACCTGTAATCCCAGCACTCTGGGAGGCCGAGGTGGGCAGATTACCTGAGGTTGGGAGTTTGAGACCAACCTGGCCAACATGGTGAAACCCCACCTCTACTAAAAATACAAAAATTAGCCAGGCATGGTGGTGGGCATCTGTAATCCCCGCCACTCAGGAGGCTGAGGCAGGAGAACCCCTTGAACTCGGGAGGCAGAAGTTGCAGTGAGCCAAGATTGCGCCATTGCACTCCAGCCTGGGTGACAGACTGAGACTTTGTCTCAAAAAAAAAAAAAAAAAAAAAAAGAATGAATGAATGAAATTATCAAGCTCTAGGGCCAGGCATGGTGGCTCATGCCTGTAATCCCAGCACTTTGGGAAGCCAAGGCAGGATTGCTTGAGCCCAGGAGTTCCGGACCAGCCTGGGCAACATGGTGAAACTCCTTCTCTACAAAATATTAATACCAAAAAAAAAAAAAAAAAAATTAGCAGGGTGTGGTGGCACGTGCCTGTAGTCCCAGTTACTCAGGAGGCTAAGATGGGAGGATCGCTTGTGCCCTGGGAGGTTGAGGCTAAAGTGGGTTATGACTGTGCTACTGCACTCCAGCCTGGGCAAGACCCTTGTCATTCTGAACACCGAACCCCAACAAAAGTTATCAAGCTCATCACATGCTTGAAAGAGATGGCAGATACCTTGAAAAGATGGCAGAGTGTTTTTGAAAGAGAAAAAAATAATTTCAGAGATGGGGGAAATGAAGCCTTTACATTGCAAGTAAAAACAGTCACAATTAGGAAACAAAGAAAGCCTTAAAAGCAGGACGGGGGCCAGTACAGCTGTGTGCACCTGTATTAGTCCGTTTTCACGCTGCTGATAAAGACATACTTGAGACTGGCCAATTTACAAAAGAAAGAGGTTTAATGAACTTAACAGTTCCACAAGGCTGGGGAAGCCTCACAATCAAGGTGGAAGGCAAGGAGGAGTAAGTCCCGTCTTACGTGGATGGCGGCAGGCAAAGAGAGCTTGTGCACGGAAACTCCCCCTTATAAAACTATCAGATCTCATGAGACTTATTCACCATCACCAGAACAACATGGGAAAGACCTGCCCCCATGATTCAATTACCTCCCACCGGGTCCCTCCCACATGTGGAAATTCAAGATGAGATCTGGGTGGGGGACACAGCCAAACCATATCATTCCACCCCTGGCCCCTCCCAAATCTTATGTCCTCACATTTTAAAATCAATCATGCCTTCCCACAGTTCCAAAGTCTTAACTCATTTCAGCATTAACTCAAAAGTCCAAAGTCTCATCCGAGACAAGGCAAGTCCCTTCCACCTATGACCCTGTAAATCAAAAGCAATTTAGTTACTTCTTAGATACAACGGGGGTGCAGGCATTGGGTAAATACAGCCATTCCAAATGGGAGAAATTGGCCAAAACAAAGGGGCTACAGGCCCCATGCAAGTCCGAAATCCAGCAGAGCAGTCCAAATCTCAAAGCTCCAAAATTATCTCCTTTGACTCCATGTCTCACATCCAGGTCACGCTGATCCAAGAGGTGAGTTCCCATGGCCTTAGGCAGCTCCACCCCTGTGGCTTTGCAGGGTACAGCCTCCCTCCCGGCTGTTTTCACTGGGTGGTGTTGAGTGTCTGCAGCTTTTCCAGGTGTACAGGGCAAGCTGTCAGTGGATCTATCATTCTGGGGTGTGGAGGACAGTGGCTCTCTTCCCACAGCTCTACCAGGTGGTGCCCCAGTAGGGACTCTGCTTGGGGGCTCCAACCCCACATTTCCCTTCTGCACTGCCCTAGCAGAGGTTCTCCATGAGTGTCCCGCCCCTGCAGCAAACTTCTGCCTGGGCATCCAGGTGTTTCCATGCATCCTCTGAAATCTAGTGGAGGTTCCCAAACCCTCATTGTTGACTTCTGTGCACTGGCAGGCTCAACACCATGTAGAAGCTGCCAAGGTTTGGGGCCTGTACCTTCTGAAACCACGGCCTGAGTTCTACTCTATGTTGGCCCCTTTCAGCCACAGCTGAGACGGCTGGAACGCAGGGCACCAGGCCTCTAGGCTGCACACAGCAGGGGAACCCTGGGCCCAGCCCAGGAAACCATATTTTCCTCCTGGGCATCTGGGCCTATGATGCGGGGGGGGGGGGGGGGCTGCCATGAAGGCCTCTGACATGCCCTGGAGACATTTCCCCCCACTGTCTTGGGGATTAACGTTTGGCTCCCTGTTACTTATGCAAATCTCTGCAGCTGGCTTTAATTTCCCCTCAGAAAATGGAATTTTATTTTCTAGCACATTGACAGGAGGCTGCAAATTTTCCAAACTTTTATGCTCTGCTTCCCTTATAAAACTGAATGCCTTTAACTGTACCCAAGTCATCTCTTGAATGCTTTGCTGCTTAGAAATTTATTCTGCCAGATACCCTAACTCATCTTTCTCAAGTTCAAAGTTCCACAAATCTCTAGGGCAGGGGCAAAATGCCGCTAGTCTCTTTGCTGAAACATAACAGGAGTGACCCTTGCTCCAGTTCCCAACAAGTTCCTCATCTCCATCTGAGACCATCTCAGCCTGGATTTCATTGTCCATATCCTTATCAACATTTTGGTCAAAGCCATTCAACAAGTCTTTAGCGAGTTCCAAACTTTCCCACATTTTCCTGTCTTCTTCTGAGCCCTCCAAACTGTTCCAATCCCTGCCTGCTACCCAGTTGCAAAGCTGTTTCCAAATTTTCAGGTATCTTTTCAGCAGCATCGCACTCTACTGGTACCAACTTACTGTACTAGTCTGTTTTCACGATGCTAATAAAGACATACCTGAGACTGGGCAATTTACAAAAGCAAGAAGTTTACAAAAGCCAGTTCCAAATGGCCGGGGAGGCTTCACAATCATGGCGGAAGGCAAGGAGGAGCAAGTCATGCCTTACATAGATGGCAGCAGGCAAAGAGAGCTTGTGTAGGGAAACTCCCCCTTATAAAAGCATCAGATCTCTTTTGTTTTTTTAGATTAAGTCTACTCTGTTGTCCAAGCTGGAGTGCAGTGGGATGATCTCAGCTCACTGTAATCTCCACCTCCTGGGTTCAAGCAATTCTCCTGCCTCAGCCTCCCGAGTAGCTGGAACTACAGGCATGTACCACCATGTCCAGCTAATTTTTGTATTTTTAGTAGAGACAGGGTTTCACTATGTTGGCCACATTCGTCTTGAACTCCTAACCTTGTGATCCGCCCGCCTTGGCCTCCCAAAGTGCTGGGATTACAGGCATCAGCCACCGCGCCTGACCTAAAGCATCAGATCTCTTGAGACTTATTCACCATCATGAGAACAGCATGGGAAAGACCTGCCCCCAAGATTCAATTGCCTCCCACTGGGTCCTTCCCACAACATGTAGGAATTCAATGTGAGATTTGGGTGGGGACACAGCCAAACCATATCAGCACCTGTATTCCCATTTACTTGGGACACTGAGGCAAGAGGATTAATTTAGCTTAAAGTTTGAGGCTGTAGGCCGGGCACGGTGGCTCATGCTTATAATCCCAGCACTTTGGGAGGCTGAGGCGGGCAGATCACCTGAAGTCAGGAGTTCAAGACCAGGCTGGCCAACATAGTGAAACCCTGTCTCTAATAAAAATACAAAAACGAGCTAGACGTGGTGCTGCCCACCTGTAATCCCAGCTACTCGGGAGGCTGAGACAGGTGAATCACTTGAACCCAGGAGGTGGAGGTTGAAGTGAGTTGAGAAAGAACAAGATTCTGTCTTTAAAAAAAAAAAAAAGTTTTAGGCTGTACTGTGCTATATAATTGCACCTGCAAATAGCCACTGCACTCCTGCCAGGGAAACATAGGAAGACAACCTTCTCTTAAATTAAAAATAAATAAATAAATAAATAAGAAAGAAAAAAAGAAAAGGGCTGGACATGGTGGCTCACACCTGTAATCCCAGCACTTTGGGAGGCCGAGGTGGGTGGATCACAAGGTCAGGAGTTCGAGACAGGCTGGCCAACATGGTGAAACCCCATCTCTAGTAAAGATACAAAAAATTAGCCAGGTGTGGTGGCACATGCCTGTAATCCCAGGTACTCAGGAGGCTGAGGCAGGAGAATTGCTTGAACCCGGGAGGCAGAGGTTGCAGTGCTGAGATCGTGCCACTGTACTCCAGTCTGGGTGACAGAGCAAGACTCCGTCTCAAAAAACAAACAAAAAACAAAAAAACACAGATGATCATGATGGGAGAATAGGAGAGAACATTTCTACCTGAGGCATTTTCAACTTTTCAACTTGCAAGAGTAGGAGGCCAGAACCAACACTGGAAGACATCAAGAAGGTACTTACAAGGGAAGCAAATTTTAGTGCAGGTAACACAGAATGCTGCCATATTTAGGAGCAGAATTTAGCAGTAGTTTGGCTAAAGTAAGAGGTGAGGTGTGGCAGACAGGGAAATGCCTAGGCCCTAGGACAACTTCCCTTAGCTGGTGAGAGGAGAAAACTTAGGAAAAATAACTTTGAGGAATACAATACAGTCACTGAGAATCAATAAATTTTCTTGAGGATAATTATCAGACTCCTCTGCGGTGAAAGCAAAAATAAAGATACTATTTTGTTTTTACTATTTGAAGTTTCTAGAAACATTGGCCATGTGCTTTCCCACCACACAAAAAAAGCAGATGACATAACAAAGCCTAACAAAAGGAACAAAGGTAGGAGTCAGGGGTGGGGTGAAGTTTTGAGCTCTGCTTACTAATTGTGTGACCTTGGGCAAGTGACCCTGATCTCCCGGTGCCTCAGGAAGAGTAAAATGGGGCTAACTACAACAACTATCTTATAGAGTGGTTCTGTAAGAGAATGAGAAGTAGGGAATCACTCAACCATAGATATTAAATCATGAGTCAGGAGTCTGAGACCAGCCTGGACAAAAGGGCAAGATCCAGTCTACAAAACTTTGTTAAAAATTAGCCAGGTGTGGGCCAGGCGAGGTGGCTCATGCCTGTAATCCCAGCACTTTGGGAGGCTGAGGCGGGTGGATCATGAGGTCAGGAGATCGAGACCATCCTGGCAAACACGGTGAAACCCTATCTCTACTAAAAATACAAAAAATTAGCTGGGCATGGTGGCACGTGCCTGTAGTCCCAGCTACTGGGGAGGCTGAGGCAGGAGAATGGCGTGAACCCGGGAGGCAGAGCTTGCAATGAGCCGAGATTGCGCCACTGAACACCAGCCTGGGCGACAGAGTGAGACTACATCTCAAAAACAAACAAACAAACAAACAAACAAAAAGCCAGGTGCGGTGGCGTGCGCCTGTAGCCCCAGCTACTTGGGAGGCTGAGGTGAGAGGATCTCTTGAACCCAGAAGTCGGAGGCTGCAGTGAGTTACGATCGCACCAATGCACTCCAACTGGGGCAACAGGGAGATATTCTCTTAAAAAATAAATAAAAAATGCTAATGATCATTTGAGTCTTCACAAAGTTGTAACATTGTTGCTCGTGAAGGGTCTTGCCCTGATGATGGCTGCTCATGGATCAGGGCGGTGGCTAATGAAGGTTGGGGCAGCTGTGACAATTTCTTTTTCTTTTTTTGAGATGGAGTTTTGCTCTTGTTGCCCAGGCTGGAGTACAACGGCGCAATCTTGGCTCACCGCAACCTCTGCCTCCCTGGTTCAAGCAATTCTCCTGCCTCAGCTTCCCGAGTAGCTGGGATTACAGGCATGCCCCACCACGCCCAGCTAATTTTTTTGTATTTTTAGTCGAGACGGGGTTTCTCCATGTTGGCCAGGCTGGTCTGGAAGTCCCAACCTGAGGTGATCCACCTGCCTCGGCCTCCTAAAGTGCTGGGATTACAGGCGTGAGCTACCGCACTGGGCCAACTGTGACAATTTCTTAAAATGAAGTTTGCTGCATCAGTTGTCTCTTCGTTTCATGAAAGATTTCTCTGTAGCGTGCAATGCTGTGTGATAGCATTTTACCCACAGTGGAACTTCTTTCAAAATTGGAGTCAATCCTTTCAAACTCTGCCACTGTTTTATTAACTAAGTTTATAAAATATTCTAAATCCTTTGTTATAATCTCAACAATGTTCACTGCACCTTCAGCAGTAAATTCCACCTCAAGAAACCACTTTCTTTGCCTGTCCACAGGAAGCAACTCTCCATGTGTTCAAGTTTTATTTAAAAATTGCAGCAATTCAGTCACATCTTCAGGTTCTACTTTTTTTTTTTTTTTTTTTTTTTTGAGACAGAGTCTCGTTCTGTCAACCAGGCTGGATGGAGTGCAATGGCGTGATTTCGGCTCACTGCAACCTCTGCCTCCTGGGTTCAAGCGATTCTCCTGCCTCAGCTTCCTGAGTAGCTGGGATTACAGGTGCGTGCCACCACACCTGGCTAATTTTTTTTGTGTTTTTAGTAGAGACGGTGTTTCACCGTGTTAGCCAGGATGGTTTCAATCTCCTGACCTCGTGATCCGCCTGCCTTGGCCTCCCAAAGTGCTGGGATTACAGGTGTGAGCCACCTTGCCTGGCCCTTTTATTTTTTTGAGACAGAGTCTCACTCTATTGTCCACGCTTGAGTGCAGTGGCCCGATCTTGGCTCACTGCAACCTCTGCTTCCTGGGTTCAAGCAATTCTCCTGCCTCAGCCTCTGGAGTGGCCGGGATTACTATGCAGTAACAATCCCACTACCACGCCCAGCTAATTTTTGTATTTTTAGTAGAGACAAGGTTTTATCATGTTGGCCAGGCTGGTCTCCAACTCCTGACCTCAAGTGATCCATCAGGCCCAGCCTTCAGGCTCTACTTTTTTTTTTTTTTTCTAGACAGAGTCTCGCTCTGTCGCCCAGGCTGGAGTGCAGTAGTGTGATCTCGGCTCACTGCAACCTCTGCCCCTCCAGGTTTAAGCAATTCTCTGCCTCAGCTTCCAGAGTAGCTAGGATTACAGGCGTGTGCCACCACGCCCTGCTAATTTTTTGTATTTTTAGTAGAGACGGGGTTTCACCATCTGGCCAGGCTGGTTTTGAACTCCTGACCTCGTGATCCACCCGCCTAGGCCTCCCAAAGTGCTGAGATTACAGGCGTGAGCCACCACGCCCGGCCAGGCTCTACTTTTAATTCTAGTTCTCTTGCTATTTCCACCACATCTACAGTTACTTTTTCCATTGAAGTCTAGAACCCCTCAAAGTCACCCATGAGGGTCAGAATCAACTTTTTCCAAGTTCTTGTTGTGTTAATTTATTTTTTTTTTTTTTAAGACGGAATCTCACTGTCGCCCAGGCTGTAGTGCAGAGGCACAATCTCGGCTCACTGCAGCCTCCACCTCCTGGGCCCAAGCGATTAACCTACCTCAGCCCCTCAAGTAGCTGGGACTACAGGAGCGTGCCACCACGCCTGGCTAATTTTTGTATTTTGTTGGTAGAGATGGGGTTTCACCATGTTGGGCAGGCTGGTCTTGAACTCCTGACCTCAGGTGATCTGCCTGCCCCAGCCTCCCAAAGTGCTGGGATTACAGGCGTGAGCCACCGTGAACTGCTGATGTTGATATTTTGACCTCCTCCCATGAATCACAAATATTCTTTTTTTTTTCTTTTTTGAGATGGAGTCTCGCTCTGTTGCCCAGGCTGGAGTGCAGTGGTGCTATCTCGGCTCACTGCAAGCTCCTCTTCCCAGGTTCACACCATTCTCCTGCCTCAGCCTCCCAAGTAGCTGGGACTACAGGTGCCCGCTGCCAAGACCGGCTAATTTTTTGTATTTTTAGTAGAGATGGGGTTTCACCATGTTAGCCAGGATGGTCTCGATCTCCTGACCTTGTGATCCGCCCACTTCGCCTCCCAAAGTGCTGGGATTACAGGCGTGAGCCACTGCGCCTGGAGACAAATATTCTTAATGGTATCTAGAATAGTATATCCTTTCAGGAGGTTTTTAATTCACATTGTTGACACCCATCAGAGGAATCACAATCTATGTAGCTGTAGCCTTACAAAATGCATTTCTTTCTTTCCCCCTGCCGCCCTTTTTTTTTTTTAAGAGACTGGCAGTGGAGGGGGTGGTCTCACTATGCTGCCCCGGCTGGTCTCTAACTCCTGAGCTCAAGCGATCCACCAGCTTTGGCCTCCCGAAGTGCTGCGAGTACAGGCATGAGCCACCGTGCTCAGCCTCAAGATGCATTTCTTAAGTAAGATTTGAGAGTTGAAATTACTCCTTGATCCATGGGCTGCAGAACAGATGTTCACATTAATCTTACTCATCTCCATGAGACCTCTTTGGTGACTAAGCACATTCTCGATGAGCAGTAATATTTTGAAAGAATCTTTTTTTCTGAGCTGTAGATCTCAATAGTGGGCTTAAAATATTCAGTAAAACATACTGTAAACAGATATGCTACTATACAGGCTTTCCTGTTTCAATGATCAGCACACAGTAGATTTTTGCATAATTCTTAAGGGCCCTAGGATTTTCAGAATGGTAAATGAGCACTAGTTACAACTTAAGTCACTGGCCACACTAGCCCCTAACAAGAGAATCAGCCTGTCCTTTGAAGCCAGGCATTGACCTTTCTCTAGCTATGAAAGTCCTAGATAGTATTTTTTTTTTTCCATATAAGGCTGTTTCATTTACATTGAAAGTCTGTTGTTTAGTGTGGCCACCTTCATCAATTATTTTAGCTATATGTTCTGCATAACTTGCTGCAGCTTCTTCATCAACACTTACTGCCTCACCTTACACTTTTACATTACAGAGGTGGCTTCTTCCCTTAAACCTCATGAACCAACCTCTGCCAGTTTCAAACTTTTCTTCTGTAGCTTCCTCACTCTTCACAGAATTGAAGAGAGTTAGTACCTTGCTCTGGATTAGGCTTTCACTTAAGGGAATGTCATGGATGGTTTGATCTTCTATTCAGACCACTAAAACTTTCTCCCTATCAGCAATAAGGCTGTTTGGCTTATCATTCATGTATTCATTGGAGTAGCATTTTAATTTCAAGAACTCTTCCTCTGCATTCACAACTTGGCTAACTGTCATTCAGCACAAGAGGCCTAGCTTTTGGCCTATCTCAACTTTTGATATGCCTTTCTCACTAAGGATAATCATTTCTTAACTTGACTTACAGTAAGAGAGATTCAACTGACTGCTCCTTTTGCCTGGACACTGTAGGGTCACTGACTGGCCTAATTTCAATATTGTGTCTCAAGGAATAGAGAGGCCTGAGGAGAGAGACTGGGAACTGCCAGTCAGTGGAGCTGTTAGTACACACCCAACTTTTACCAATTAAGTTCACTGTCTTATATGAGTGCTATTCATGGTAACCCAAAACACTGATCACAGGTCACTATAACAGATGTAATAATGAAAAGGTTTGGGGCTGGGCACGGTGGCTCATGCCTGTAATCCCAGCACTTTGGGAGGCCGAGGCAGACGGATCACTTGAGGTCAGGCGTTCGAGACCAGCCTGGCCAATATGGTGAAACCCCGTCTCCACTAAAAATACAAAAATTAACTGGGTGTGGTAGTACATGCCTGTAATCCCAGCTACTCCGGAGGCTGAGGCAGGAGAATCACTTGAGCCCAGATGGCAGAGGTTACAGTGAGACCGAGAACACGCCACTGCACTGCATCCTGGGTGACAGAGTGAGATTCCACCTCAAAAAAAAAAAAAAAAAAAAAAAAGTGTGAAATATTGTGAATTACCCAAACGTGACACAAGAGACACAAAGTGAGCACATGCTGTTGGAAAAATGGCTGACACAGACTTGCTTGATGAATCCTTGCTATAAACCTTCACCTTGCAAAAAAAAAAAAGGCGGTATTTGCAAAACACAATAAAATGAGTTATCTCTTATTCCCTCCATCCTCACCCAGCTACAGGAGGGCCAGCACCACGACTGTTTACTGCTGTATTCCAAGCAGAAAGGTTGGCATACAGGAGACCTCAAAAATACGCTACTTTGATCTTGAGGAGAGTGAAAAATCTTACTCATTTTATGTACAAAGCACAGATGTGCATACATTATATAAAAAGAAATAATTTACGTATGGCATTAAGATTTCATGAAGATTAGGAAAACAATATTTACAAAAGGTCCTTACAAAGGTAGTAATTCAAGAAAAGATCAATAAACGATGTATTAAAGTAAGATTTTTGGAAGCTCAAATTCAGGCAATACAAAAGCCAGCAATATATCTTGCTACTCGAATGCCTCTATTTCACCTCAAACTCACAGATAAAACTGAACCCAATATGTCCTTGTCCATTAAAAAGCAAATCACCAAGAAAGTAACAAAAGATTCCCTTCAATGTCTCTTTTATTGACAGTGGTCCCAAAACTCCTGGTCAATGAATTCAAAACCCAAATCCTGCAGTTAGGACTTAACCTCATCTGCTGCCAAAAAGCTGGCTGTGTGACCTTGGGCAGACCACTTCACTTTTCTGGACCTCAGTCTCCCCAATCAGTTGGACAGTCTAAGCCAGGCTCCAGAGCTGAGACCCTACGTCTGGCTCAAGAACTTGGTGCAGAAACAGAACGAAGATTATTAAGTTTGTGAACGTCTATGGGAACCGACAAGTGAAAGACAAAAGCTGAAATCCCTACCAAAACGGCTTGCCCAAGCTCCATCCTTTTCCCTCTTTCCTCGATGGATCAAAGGCGTAAAAGCCGTGTTTACTAGCAACTCTGTTTCGGGTCGTGAGAATCTTCATACACCTGTCTATAGGCGCGCCAGAGCGGTGAAGGGCCCGAGCGGTGCAGGGCTGGGCCGCAAGCCTCACAGTTGCACGTTCCACCAACCACCAGCCGGGGCCCGGAAGCGCGCCCGGAAATCGAGGCCCTACTAAGTTTTAGACTGCGACCTCGGCGCCCCCACGGTCAGGCCCGCACCCGTACTCAGATCCTCCCGACCTACAAAAGGCCCCGCCACGCGGCCCACGCACCCCGGCAAACTCGCAGGCCCCACGATGGCGGGGCGGCGGCGCGAACACACAAAGGAGGCGTCGTCAGCGGGGAACAAAAACCCTGTCCAGGTCTTCCCCCTAACAGCACACCCTGCCCGACTTTCCAAGTGACCTTGGGGGCGTTCCTGCCCCTCCCAGAGTCTCAGTTTCCCTTCCTAGGCTAGGGACTAAGCCCCATGGCCGCGGCCCCCCAGGGTGAGCCGAGACCCAGACGCAGACCTCCTAACTTCTGTTGCCCGCGCCAAGCCGGGCTCGGTGCGCCCGCGCGGACGGCAGTGCGAGCGACCAGGGCTGGCTCGAGGTCCCGGGCTGCAAAGCCTCGGCTGGGTCAAGCCGCGCAGCGGGCCTCCCCCAAGCGGCGCGGGCCGAGGCCTCTGTAGGCCGCGAAGCTGCCTAAACCTCGCATCTGCAAGGCCCTGACTTACCGCTGCTTTCCCGCAAAGCCCGGCCTAACCTGGAGCTAGTTAGGTCCGCAGGCGCCGCCGCCGGCGCACTCCGGAGAAGAAGCTCCTTCTTCAGCCGCCCAGGAGAGCTCCTCGAGAAAGATGCCGCCGCCTCAACAGCAACCCACTTCCGCTTCGGAGGCCTCGGCTCCGCCCCCATCATGTCCCCATTGGCCGCCCGCCTACTCTACTTCCGCGGTCGGCCGGGTAAGGACAAATTTTTTAATCCTATTGGATAAGAAAACCATCTGTTACCACTTTAAAACGCGCCTCTTTCCGCCCCCGCCCACAATCGAGCGCACTAACTCGCACCTTCCGGCAAGAGACGGCGCGGGCGCGCCCCGCCCGCAAGGCTTTTCGGGAGTCACGGTCTGAGGGCGACCCGGGCGACCCGGTCGCCCGTCCCCGGCTGCCACTGACCGCCCCAACGCCGCCAGGGACTGCCCGCCAGCTGCCTCCGGAGCCGAGCAGGCCCCGAACCTTCCCATTCCTAGATTTCCAGCCGCACAACAGCCGCGGTGCCCCTGGCTCGACGCAGCTGGCCGGAGGCGCGGAGCTGGTCGTTCGTCCCGCCCGCCGTTCCGCGCCCCTCTCCCGGCTCTTGTTTCCTCGCCTCTTAACGAGGCCTTTGTGAGGAAGGTTGCTGGGCCTGGGGACTCTGACGATCGGCTGGAAACCAGGCCTGGCCCTGTTTCAGCATCCCCGCGTGCCAAGCCCTGGGCCGGCGTGCGGGTCCCTGCCCCTGCGAGGAAGCTGGGACTGTTGCAGGCCTGGGTGGAGACGTGTACATAACAGAGGAAGAGTGTGGAGGATTGGAGGACTCAGGGCAGCACGGCAGAGGTGCATGCAGGTCCCCGGTCGGACTGGAGAATGGGCGGTGGGTTTCTTGAGCTCCAGTCCCTGAGCTCGACTTTGACATGGGTTTAGCAACCAGGAAAAAAGCCCACCTTGTCCCTGCTGCCTGAGAATACCCAGACCTTAGTCCATGGCCAGCATCTCTGGTCCCTCGGCACCCTCAGGCAACGTGAAGGTCACCCCAAATACCTTGGGTTACATTGTTTCCTTACAGTGAGCTTGTTTGTTTTAGTGGCGCGATCTCGGCTCACTGCAAGCTCTAACCTCCTGGGTTCACGTGATTCTCCTGCCTCAGCCTCCCGAATAGCTGGGATTACAGGCGCCTGCCACCACGCCCGGCTAATTTTCTTTGTATTTTTAGTAGAGACGGAGTTCCATCATGTTGGCCAGGCTGGTCTCGAGCTCCTGACCTCAGGTGATCCACCCTCCTTGGCCTCCAAAAGTGCTGGGATTACTGGTGTGAGCCACCTCGCCCGGCCACCTTACAGTGAGTTTCTAACCTCGAAAATGGAGTCAAATAACGGAATGACAAGGCAGATAGAAACCAGAGCATTAACGTTTTTGTGTTGCATTTACAAACAATATGTGTTTGCTATTTTTCGTAATTGTAAGGAAATCTGGCATGGTAGAGTATCTGATAGATAAATGTAATTCTCATGTAAAATATCTAAGTATTTGTGTTTTTTGTTTGTTTGTTTGTTTTGAGACGGAGTCTCGTTCTGTCGCCCAGGCTGGGGTGCAGTGGCGCAATCTCGGCTCACTGCAAGCTCCGCATCCCGGGTTCACGCCATTCTCCTGCCTCAGCCTCCCAAGTAGCTGGGACTACAGGCGCCCACCACCACGCCTGGCTAATTTTTTTTTGTAGTTTTTAGTAGAGACGGGGTTTCACCGTGTTAGCCAGGATGGTCTCGATCTCCTGACCTCGTGATCCACCCGCCTTGGCCTCCCAAAGTGCTGGGATTACAGGCGTGGGCCACCGCACCCGGCCTTTTTTTTTTTTTGAGATGAGGTGTCACTCTGTCACCCAGGCTGGAGTGCAGTGGCACAATCATGACTCACTCACTGCAGCCTCGACCTCCCCAGGTTTAGATGATCAACCCACCTTGGCCTCCCGAGTAGCTGGGACCACAGGTGTGTGCCACCATGCTTGGCTAATTTTTTTGTATTTTTTTTTGTAGACACTGGCTTTCGCCATGTTGCCCAGTCTTGTCTTGAAGTCCCGGGCTCAAGTTATCTGCTCACCTCGACCTCCCAAAGTGTTGGGATTACAGGCATGAGCCATCACACCCTGCCCTAAGTATTTGATTTTTGATAGCGACTGTAAGTTGAAAGGTATAACATTTTCCGAAGTTTGTGATTATAATTGGAGCAAAGAGAACTTAAAAGTTTAAAAGAAATGTAGACATTTAATATATCTATGAGAATTATTTAAATATTAATACTTGATAAGGCAGACAACGGAAATGCTAAAAAATAAAATTAGATTCTACGTATATAAATGCAGTTGAAAATGTTTAAGAGAATTTCAGTTCATAAATGGGGCCGTACATGATTAATCAAAATGGTGGTTAAAAATGATCAGATTTAGGGCGGGCATGGTGGCTCTCACCTGTAATCTTAACACTTTCGGAGGCTGAGGTGGGAGGATTGCTTGAGCTGAGGAGTTTATAGATGAGCCTGGGTAACATGGTAAAACCCCCTCTCCACACACACACACACACACACAAATAATAATTAGCCGGGTGTGGTGGCATGTCCCTGTGGTCCCAGCTACTCAGGAGGCTGAGGCAGCAGGATTACTTGAGCCCAGGAGGTCATGGCTGCAGTAAGCTGTGATTGCACGTCAGCTTGATTGACAGAATGAGACCCTCTCTCTCTCTCAAAAAAAAATCAGATTTAGAAAAAGTAATATTAGTAATTTGTATTTTACAGCCTAAGGAAAAGTTAGGGTTTTCTGTTTGTAACTGTAACATATTGAAGATATGATGTTGAAAAAGTCTCTATAAATACCAGTTTCATGCTCAAAGACTGCCTTCAGCCAGGGCAACATAGTGAGACCTCATCTCTACTAAAAATAAAAAATTAGCTGGGTGTGGTGGTAAGTGCATGCAGTCCCAGCTAGTAGGGAGGATGAGGCAAGAGGATCACTTGAGCCCGGGAGTTTAAGGCTGTATGAGCTATCATCATGTCACTGCACTCCAGCCTGAGTGACAAAGCGAGACCCTGCCTCAAAAACAAAAACAAAAGCTGCTTTCAAGTCTTCTCCAAGCCTCACTTGCACTGAACTTGTTCCTTCACAAATAGCGCTTCCCTTGGGCCCTGAACGCCCGCAGCTTAGAGAAAAGACCGGCACCTTGGTGCTCCCATAGTCCCACAAGTCGAAACCAGCTGAATGCAGGTTCCTGGGCCTCACACCAGCTACTAAATCTGTTTCTTCACTATTTCCAAAGAAAGCCCCTGCCCAAGTGGGTCTCAGATGCTATCAACAAGGATCTTCTGACTAGCCTGTACTCAGGCAAAATGTCCACTCCCCAGGCAGTCCAGCCAGGAAAGGTTCAGAGAGGGATTGTCAGCACTAGCTGGGCCATATCTCACTCTGGCTGGCCCCCTTTGGGGGAGTAGCTTGATTCTCTGTAAAGAGCCTATGCAGGGAGGGGAGGCAGGGGCCCCTAGTGTGAAGGCTCTGGGCTCCTAAGGGTGTGCCCCTTAGCTGCCTGTGCAGGGAGGGGAGGCAGGGGCCCCCAGTGTGAAGGCCCTGGGCTCTTAAGGGTGTGCCCCTTAGCTGCCTGTGCAGGGAGGGGAGGCAGGGGCCCCCAGTGTGAAGGCCCTGGGCTCTTAAGGGTGTGCCCCTTAGCTGCCTGTGCAGGGAGGGGAGGCAGGGGCCCCCAGTGTGAAGGACCTGGGCTCTTAAGGGTGTGCCCCTTAGCTGCCTGTGCAGGGAGGGGAGGCAGGGGCCCCCAGTGTGAAGGCCCTGGGCTCTTAAGGGTGTGCCCCTTAGCTGTTGCTCTGGAACAAACCACCCCAAAGCTTGATACTTTGAACGACAGACATTTATTGTTGCTCATGAATCTATAAGACAGCGGGGTGGGGGGAGGTTCTTGTCCGGCTGCCCTCTCATTTTGTGCTCTGCTAGTCTAGGATGGCCTCTGAGATGGTGTCCTCCACATGGTATCTGATCCCAGCAGGCCACCCTAGTCATGCTCACATGGGGCCTGGCTAAGGTTCCAAGAGAACAAGTGGGAGCCCCAAGGCCACCTGAGGCCCAGGCTCAGAACTGGCACGTGGTCACTTCTGTTGCACCCTATTAGCCAAAGAAAGTCACTAGGCCAGACCAGATGCAAGGGCTGGGGGAATAGACTCCACCTCTCGATGGGAGGTGTAAAGTCACAAGGCAAGGGGCAGGGATACACAGACATTTTGCCATCACTCTATCACACAATGCCTACTCCCAGGCCACAACTTTAGGGAATGGTCCGAGGCCTGCTCCCACCTAGGTTTGTATGAGGAGAGGCCCCACGTGCTCTCAAGCTAGCTCTAAGCGGCTGCTCAGTCCAGGAGGGGGCAGGGGAAGACCTTGTTACCTGCCAACCAACAGTGTTGCCAATAGTACCCTCACTTTGTTAGCTGCCACATCTCCCCTCTGCTCCAGAGGCCAACCTTCTAGGTGAAGGGTAATTCCCCTGCCTTGCCACAGTGCTTGCTTCAGGCACCCATGCAGACCTTCCCTCACTGCAGGAACTGGCTCAGCACAAGCATGTTCAATTCAGGCCAATGAGACTGGGGCAACTGTTCTTTGTTCCTCAGTCTGGAACTGCTACCAGAGTGGAGACTGAGCTCCTGGATCGGGTACATCCTGAAGTCTGCTGCCTTTGGATTGGCATTATGAGAGCTAATAAATCCCCCTTTGAAACCCCCAGAGCTCAGAGGGGCTTTCTAGGCCAGGCATCATCAATGTATTCCGTCAATATCAAATTAAAAGGGTTTGGATCACACAACACGGGATATGAGCAATGTTTATTTCTTTTTTTTTGAGATGGAGTTTGACTCTTGTCACCAGACTGGAGTGGTGCGATCTCAGCTCACTGCAACCTCCGTCTCCTGGGTTCAAGCGATTCCATTCTCTTGCCTCAGCTTCCCGAGTAACTGGGATTATAGGCGCCGGCCACTACGCCCAGCTAATTTTTGTATTTTTAGTAGCGACGGGGTTTCACCATGTTGGCCAGGCTGGTCTTAAACTCCTGACCTCAGGTGATCCACCTGCCTCAGCCTCCCAAAGTGCTGGGATTACAGGTTTGAGCCCCCTTGCCTGGCCAATGTTTATTTCTTTAAATGAAATTTAATCTGCTCCCAGCTGCAATTCTACAGAGATGTGGAAATTCTTCTCCTTACCTACCTGGGTGGTAAAATCCTGGGGTTCTCACAAACTCAGAATATTGGAGTAGGGCTCTTGTCCTTTAGCCTGTTCTTGTCACTGCTGAGATGCCTGCCTTCCTGGTCTGAGTGTACCCTGGGACTCAGCCTCCTCATCTGAGGCACCATCTCCTCTGCAGGCCCAAGGAGGATATTGGGAGTTGGGGAAGGAAATATATCTCCCCTGGACATCTATCTTATCTGTCAGTTTCCACTCCCCAACCCCTTACTGCTCTGCTCACCACCCCACGGACTTGACGCTTTTCTCTCTTTCCTGGGAAGAAGGTGGCTTAATGTACTTTGTTCTTGAGGCTGTCACCAGCAGGCGTTCACTCAGCAAGCCTGTCCTCAAGATGGAGCCTTCTGTAGCCCACGGAGTCCCGGGACACTGCAGAACCAATCCATCTTGGTCCCTGCCCTGGGTGAAGTCCTGCCTCCATTGGCCCTGATCTTGTTGGATCTGGGCTGCTTCTGATGCTAGAGAAAGGGGAGGAGGGGGTGCTCCCAGGCGCAGCTCTGGGTTTTGGCCCTCTAGGCCGGTCACATCGCCTCTTTGAGCACCTGTGGCTTCATCAGCAGAACAGGGGCAGGCCAGTTCCTACGTCCCTGGACCATAGTGAGGATGGTGGAGGCGCGTGAAAGGCCAGTGCAACGTTGGCGCTCAAGAATCCTGGCCACTTCCCCAGCCAAACGTACACTCACAGTCGCCACTCAGTCTTGGGGGTTCCCTAGGTGAAGCCACCTGGATGCCGGCAAAGGGTGGGTGTTCCAAATTTCCACATCTGAAGGGGTTCTGGGAGTTTCGAAGGGGTGCGCACCAGGAATGCCTTATGCTAGGCTGTAGGGAAGTGCTAGGACCTGGGCCGGGGTGGCCAGATTTCGCTTATAAAAATGCAGGATGCCCAGTTCAGTTGAATTCCCGATAAGGAGAGGATACATTTTTAGCCTAAGTTTGTCCCCACGCAGTAACTGGGCGTCCTGCCTTTTATCCGGCAATGCTTTTCTGGGCAGACGGGCGCTAGGGAGGGAGAGGGGTGCGGTCGGGGTGCGGAGGCAGGGGGCCGGGGCCGAGGGGGGCCCGGCCAAGGAAGAGGAGGCGCGCACCGCGGGCCGCACGCTTTATTGGGGCGGTGGGTGTAGGGGGTGGCCCGCAAGCGGGTGGGGCGCGCTCGGCCCGGCTCAGGCGGCCTCCAGGCGGCGCGCGGGCCCGGGTCCTGAGCCTCCCTGCTGCAGCGCCTGCAGCCTGCGCTCGCGGCTCCGCTCCAGCTCCAGCCAGTGCTGCGCCTCTAGCTGCGCCTGCAGGCCGGGGAACGCGTTGGCGCGGGCAGGGACGCCCCCACCGCCTCCCGCGCCCGCCGCTGCGTATCTCCCGGCCACGGCCCGGACCCGATCTCCCCGCCATCCCCGCCCCGGGACGCCGGTCCCTGCGCGCCGCGCCCGCCATCCCCACCCGGCCCCGGCTTTCAGTCGCCCGGGCTTCTCCCACCAATCCGGACTCACCCGGGGCTTGGGGCGCGCGGTCCGCGGCGCCGACACGTGCAGCAAGGCCGCCTGCCTGCTGCGCTCGGCCGCCCTCTCCGAGATCCTGCGCCGCAGCTGCTGCACGCGCTCGTCCTGCGAGGGCGCCGCCGGGGCCGCCGCAAGGGCCTTCTTCTCCTCCCACCTGGCGGGCGACGCGACGGGCTCAGGAGCAGGCCGGCGGGAGGCCCAGGCCAGACCCAGGATGCCACCCGTGTCCAAGCGACGCGGGGGCAAGGAGCTACGCCGCCGGAGAGGTTCACCGGAATGATTTAGGACAGACAGCGAGGCCCAGGGGCCGCGGCGCGCTCCTAGACAGTACCACCGCTCAGGGGCTGGAGGGGGTGGGGGAGTCTCCAGCACTTCTATCTACCCTTTTGCTCTTTTTTTCTTTTCTTTAATTTTTGTTGTTGTTGTTTGTTTGTTTGTTTGTTTGAGGCAGGGTCTCACTCTGTCGCCCAGGCTGGAGTGCAGTGGCGCGATCATGGCTCACTGCAGCCTTGACCTCCCAGGCTCAAGCAATCCTCCTACCTCAGCCTCCCCAAATGCTGGGATTACAGGCGTGAGCCACGGCGCCTGGCAGCTTTTTTTTTTTTAAACTTAACATTTTTTAAAAAAAGTATTACAGGTGTACTAACTATATGCATAACTGGGGTACAAATGTGAAAGCCTCCTTTGACCTCGCACTCTTCTGTCTCTTGCCTGGAGGTACCCCCTGCTAACGCTGTGGTGCTGTGGCCTGCATCTCCACAGGTACCTGCAGACGTGGCCCTTGATCCTTCTGATTGTATGTGTTGTTCCCTGCTGGCTTTGGCATCAGTTGACCTCACAGCCTTAGGATATTTGCATGTGCTGTTCCCTGTCTCCACCACTCTTGTCTGACTGTCCAGGTCGCCCCTGTTGAATCTGTGGCCTGGGGCCTAAGTGCATGCCTGAGCCCGCTCTAACTTTTTTAGCAGGAGGTAGACCTTTGGAGGCACCCTAACACCAACCAGGCTGCGTCTGAGCTCTGCCAGTCCATGGCCAGCAGCTGGAAGTGATGAGCTGTCCAGGTGTGTGCCACCTTGGGGAGCTGGTGGGCAGCCAGCCCGCCCTGTACAGCACCAGCAGCGGTTACCCTGTGCCTCCTCTGAATTGCAACCAGAGCAGCGGCCCCTCCAAGGACCAACACTGAAGGGCTCTCTTCCATCAGCAATGATTAGTCCTTCCTTCTGTCCGCCCCACCATCCACCACACCTAGTCCCACTCAGAAACTGTCTCCGGAGCCCTGTATGCCAGGCTCTGAACGAGGCTCTACTATAACAGCTGGGCCTCCCTGGGAACTAGGCCAGGGCCCAGAGGCCAGCCTGACCCCAGGACCAGGGGACATGCCTGCCCATGTCTGACCTGGCTGCCAGGGGACAGCCACAAGGGGCTAAAAAACATCACCAGACTATCCCCCAAACAAGTAAAAAGGCATCTGTATGTGTGTGCATGCAAACGAGCTATCTGCAACCCTCAACTAGATCCTGGTTTAAAAAGAAAAAAAAAAGTTACAGCAACAGTCTTTTAAAAATGTTAGCCAGGCTGGGCTCACACCTGTAATCCTAGCATTTTGGGAGGCCAAGGCGGGCAGATCACGAGGTCAGGAGTTCGAGACCATCTTGGCCAACATGGTGAAACCCCGTCTCTGCTAAAATACAAAAAGTTAGCCGGGCGTGGTGGTGTGTGCCTGTAGTCCCAGCTACTTGGGAGGCTGAGGCTTGAACCTGGGAGGCAGAGGTTGCAGTGAGCTGAGATTGCGCCACTGCACTCCAGCCTGGTGACAGAGCAAGACGCTGTCTCAAAAAACAAAAACAAAAACAAAAAAAACAGTTGGCCAACAGTCTTTGGACACTTGGGGAAATGTGAAAAAAGATGAGATATTTAGGTGATGTTGGGAATTTTTGTTCCATTTTCTATTGGTGTCAGGGTGCTGTGGTTTATGTAGGACGATCTTTTTTTTTAGAAGATGTATGCTGAAGTGTTTAAAGTGTCTGATTCCTGCAACTACTTCCTAATGCTTCTGCAGACATAAATAGCTAGCTGGCTACGTGAAGCACATATGGTGAAAGGTTGGACCCATGAGCTGGGTGCAAAAATGACCGCATCTGGGTCATGGCTTCTGAGCCATGGATGCAGAATTTTGCACCATTCCCATGTGCCTGGAAGTCACCTACTACAATAGGGGTCAGGGGAGTTACGGCAAGGGAACTTCCTGGGCAGGAGGGTGGTGGTTGTTTCTAGGAGACCCACCCAGAAGGGTGCAAGGCAGGCTTACAGCATGCTCCCTGTCCATCCAGAGGCACCCTCCCCGAGCCCAGTACCAACCTCAAGGCTGCGGATCTCCCCATGGCTGCACGGCACAGCGAGATCTGCTCCACCGTGTTCTGCAGTTCCTGGCTCTTGGCGCGCTTGCCCTGAATGATTTGATCCCGCTTTTCTTCCTCCTTGCGCCGCTGATTCTCTTTGAGCAGGGCCAGCCGCTCTCGCAGCTCCACTATGGACATCTCTCCTTCCAGGCCGTAGCCGGGGATCTATGGGGTGGTAGGGGAGGCCCCAAGCTGGGAGCTGTGCTGGGCCCCGATGCTTCCCACCAGGATCCCTCCCCTGTTCCATAGGCCCACCCCTTGCCCACCTTCCCTCTGCTTCAACACTGCTTATGAAACATGCCCCCAGCCTCTCCAGCCTGGGCTCCGCTCTGCAACACTACACCTTGTGTGGGTCTGCACATCTCAGCTGGACTGAGGCCCCTCCACTGTGGCAAGTCCCAAATGGAGCTCATGACTATCTCCCCAGCCAGGCTTCGGGGCCCGGGGCAGACAGCCGTTTGCACTCCCTATGGCCTTGGGGCTGGGCCAGGCCCTGCAGCTGGCTCCCCGCACTCCTCTGAGGCCTGGCCCCTCATCATGCCTTCTCACACGGGCTTCCGGCAGGCCCTCCTCAACCTCCTGCTCCATCCAGCCTCCACCAGCCTTTGAAAACACCTGCGCTCTCCCTACACTGCCCTGTCCACCCTGGCCCTCCCTCAACAGGCAGCTCCTAAGTGGCCTCCCCTGTGAAGCCCACCTTGGCCACCCCCAGGAGTTACAGAGGACTGGCTAAGTGTGTGCCTTGCCCGCAGGCTTGTGAACTCTTAGGGCCAGACCCAGGCCCGCGGCACATGGGTGTTGAGTCACGGAGGGTGGCGGGCCAGGTTTCAGGTGGTGCAAGACCCACCTGTGGCTCTGGTGGGAACCCTGGAAACTGCCTCTCATGGCAGTGCCAGCGTGGAGGCCCCTGAGGCATGGGCCCGTCCAGGACTGCATCCTCACCTGGGTCAGGTCCACGAGCTTGCCCTTGCGCGTGGGCTGTGTCTCGAGTGCGCGCAGCTGGGAGATGAGTTCACAACGGCGCCGCTGCTCCTCCTGGGCTGCCTGCGCCCTGCGCTGCAGCAGCCCCCTACTCTCCTCGATCGCCTCCTGAACTTGGGGGCCAAGCCAGGAGCTGAGGTGGCCGGTGGGTGGCAGGGCAGGGGCTGGACAGGAAGGCACCTCCCCCAGGGTTCCCCAGCCAGGACTCTGGCCTCAGTGCGGCCACCTGGGAGTGCCTCCCTCAAGGGGTCCCTGACCCTGGACAGCCATAGTGGCTCACTCAGGAAAGGGTGGCAGCCCAGCACCCGAGTGGGGAAGAGCGGGGTAGGGCCAGTGACATCTGGCTCCTGACTACCTGTCTGCTGTCGGCCCTTTGCGAGCTTCGTCTGGGCCGCCTTGGCGTTCTTCTGCCCCTCTATCACCTGCTCCACCAGCTCCTTCCTGGACCTGTCCTCCCGGAGCCGTCTCTCTGCACGCTGCAGCATCAGCTTGGCCATCTGCCCAGACAGCAGACCTGCCACGGTGAGTGGGGCTGCTCCGGCTTCCCTGCCTGGTCCCGCCCCAGCCCAGGGCGCAGCATGAGGTCTGAAGGTGGACCCAGTCCCTGCCCTTGAATCACCCCAGAACCCAGGTCTAAGCCCATTTGCTCCTGGCGGTGCTCTGGAAGTTGGGCCTGCGGGGAACTTCTACCTCACGTCCTCTCCCTTCCTCCCAGTGTGGTCTTGGGGGGAACCTTCCTGCATTTGAAGCCACCCAGTTTGTGGTACTTTGCTGTAGTAGCCCTAGAGACCCAGTGCACCCAGTAGCAACGTAAGCTGTTCACAGTGGAGGGAACCAGGGTAGGGGGCCCGGGGTAGGGGGGACGTGGAATACCCTGTACTATATTTACGGCTTTTCTGTAAATTTAAAAATTGTTCTGAAATTAAAAAATTACTTTAAAAGTTTCTTTAAAAACTTGGTAATACGTTGTGTAGAAATATGAGGTGAAGAAAGTGGGCACCAAAAAATACCAAGAGTCCCGTCTCAGTCAACCAGACAATGGGCAAAGAGAGAAAAGAGGCGTCCACACCGGCCCTCCCCGCCCAGCCACAGCGTTGGGCCATGGCACGGAGACGGCTGGGCGCCTCAGGCCGGGAGTGCAGAAGAGGGCGGCGGTGCCTCCTGGCTCTTTGGGAACGTGGAATCGGAGGCAGCAGCAGTCCACAGAAAAGGCTCCCACTTGGGAGTAAGACACACAGGATGCTAAGTTCTGCCTCTGCCACCCTGGCAGCTCCCTGGCAGCGGACAAGTCTCGGGCCTCTCTGGGTTTCAGTTTCTTTCTGGGGAAATGAAGATGGCCACGCCCACCTCCTCAGGTGCACTGGGTGCAGGGCCAACACCTAGCAAGGGCTCAGGAAAGAGTGTCCCCATCAGCCACAGCACCAGCCTCGGCACGGAATAGGGAGTCGGCACAGAGGAATGCGCAGGGGAAGAAGGAAAAGAGGCCCACAGGCCGGGAGCAGTGGACAGGGATAGGTGTTTGGCAAGCGATGAGTGTGCGGTCACCTGGCCAGGCTCACAGTAAGGAGAGGGTTTCCAGGCAGTAAGCAGCAGAGAGAGCAGCCTGAGGGCCTGAGTCCAGGGTCACATGCCTGGCTGGGTCCACTCAGACATCAACCTTGGACCCACGGTCCTGCCTGCCGTCACTCAGGGGCCAGGGGCAGCCACATGCATCCTTGGGCCCTGCTGTGGACATCCCACCAGGTTTCCCACACATCCCCTCCTCCTTCCTGCCACAGAGCATGGCTTGCACCGGCTGCTCGCTGAGCTCGCACCAAGCCCGAGCTTTCAGTTCCCTGCACTGGCACCTTCAAAATTAAAATGAAGGTGCCATTTTAATTTTGGCACATGGAACAGCATTTCTGTGGCCAGAATCAAGTGGAAAAAAGATGCAAGTGCTGCTTGATGAAACAATCTGCCTGAAGACTTTGGTAAAATGTACTCAGGGCCAGCTGCAGCGGCTCACACTTGTAATCCCAGCGCGTGGGGAAGCTGAGGGGGGAGGATTGCTTGAGCTCAGGAGTTTGAGACCAACATAGTGAGACCCCGTCTCTACAGAAAATACAAAACTAGCCAGGCCCAGTGGCTCCTGCCTGTGGTCCCAGCTACTCAGGAGGCTGAGGTGGGAGGATCATTTGAGTCCAGGAGTTTGAGGTTGCAGGGAGCCATGATTGTGCCACTGCATTCCAGCCTGGGAGACAGAGCAAGACCCGATCTCAAAAAAAAAAAAAAAAAAAAAAGTATTCAAAGAATGATTACCCATGACAACCAAAACATGAAATGTCATTCCTCACCCAGGAGTTGAGTGTTGATACTAGTGCAGCTATTCTGGGTTAATTTCACAGTGATAACAGATTAAAAAACAAGTTATTGGCCGGGCGCGGTGGCTCATGCCTGTAATCCCAGCACTTTGGGAGGCCGAGGCAGGCAGATCACCTGAGATCGGGAGTTCGAGACCAGCCTGACCAACATGGAGAAACTCCATCTCTACTAAAAACACAAAATTAGCCAGGCATGATGGTGCATGCCTGTAATCCCAGCTACTCAGGAGGCTGAGGCAGTAGAATAGCTTGAACCCAGGAGGCAGAGGTTGTGGTGAGCCGAGATCGCACCATTGCACTCCAGCCTAGGCAACAAGAGTGAAACTCCGTCTCAAAAACAAACAAACAAACATTTTTTTTGTAGACGCGGGGTCTCACTATGTTGTTCAAGCTGGTCTCGAACTCCTGGGTTCAAGTGATCTAGCCGCCTTGGCCTCCCAAAGTGCCGTGACTACAGGTGTGAGCCACCGCATCCAGCCAAAAATTTAAAATATATCCTTTTCCAGCCCCATTGCTAGAGAACCTGAAAACTGGTGACTGTAGGCCAGGCATGGTGGCTTATGCCTATAATTCCAGCACTTTGGGAGGCCGAGGCAGGTGGATCACATAAGGCTGGGAGTTCAAGACCAGCCTGGCCAACATGGCAAAACCGCATCTCCCAAAAAAATAAAATAAAACAAAACAAAAAAAAGCTGGTGACTGTTGAAAAAAACAGAAAAGCACCCAGATAGGGAACTCAGTACTGGCTTCTATGAGGCACAGAGGTTCCTTGGAGAATAACTGAGTCTGTGTCTTAAGCAGAGAACATTCAGGTAGACCCCAAACATCTCTCCTCTCAATGGAAAAGATGCTTCCAAAGGCTCTTGAGCAGTGCCCAAAGTTCAGAGGAGATGAAAGGGTGCCCATGGGTCGGGTTGTGGTACTAGGACCTCAAGCAGAAACAAAAGTTACAGTTCATTAAAACACATTGAGGCTGTAAAAGCAATCACTCCAATATGAACTGCATAAGAAAAACTAAAATTCTTTTTACTTCAAATATTTAGTGCCACCTAATCTAGTTAATTTAGTAAGAAAAAATATTAGTCACATGAATGCATGTAGCTAGACATCCTTAGACCAGGAGAGAAGCCTGAGAATCCCTGTGTAACCTGGTGTGAGAAGAGCGGCATTTTCTTTTTTTTATTTGAGACGGTCTCACTCTGTCACCCAAGCTGGAATGCAATAGCATGATGTTGGCTCACTGCAACCTCCACCTCCTGGGTTCAAGCGATTCTCATGCCTCAGCCTCCTGAGTTGGTGGGATTACGTGGGTGTGCCACCACACCCAGCTAATTTTTGTTTGTTTGTTTGTTTGTTTTTTAGTAGACATGGGGTTTCACCATGTTGGCCAGGCTGGTCTTGAATGCCTGACCTCAGGTGATCGCCCTGCTTCGGCCTCCCAAAGTGCTGGGATTACAGGCGTGAGCCACCACACCCAGCCAAGAGTGGCATTTTCTAACTCCAAACACAACACAAGAAAAGACTGTTAAATTTGAAGACATAAAAAGAATATTTGCATGGCAAACACCCATCATAAACCTCATATACAAAGTCAAATGACAAACTGGAAAAAAAGCAATCTGCAACAATCTATTATAAAGGATTATTTTTCCTAACATATAAAGAACATTAGGCTGGGCACAGAGGCGCATTTCTGTAATCCCAGTGTTTTGGGAACTGAGGCAGGTGAATCACTTGAGCCCCGGAGTTAGAGACCAGCCTGGGCAACATGGCGAAACCGTGTCTCTCCTAAAAAGGTGGTGCACGCCTGTAGTTTCACCTGCTTGGGAGGCTGAGATGGGAGGATGGTTTGAGCCTGAGAGGCAGAGGTTGCAGTGAGCCAAGATCATGCCACTGCGCTCCAGCCTGGGTGACAGAGTGAGACCCTGTCTCAAAAAAGAAAAACTGTGGCCGGGCATGGTGGCTCACACCTATAATCCCAGCACTTTGGGAGGCTGAAGTGGGCAGATCACTTGAGGTCAGGAGTTTGAGACCAGCCTGGCCAACATGGTGAAACCTTGTCTCTACTAAAAATACAAAAATTATCCAGACATGGTGGTGTGCATCTGTAGTCCCGGCTACGCAGGAGGCTGAGGCAGGATAACCGCCTGACCCTGGGAGGCAGAGGTTGCACTGAGCTGAGATCAACCCACTGCACTCCAGCCTGGGTGACAGAGTGAGACTCTGTCTCAAAAACAAAAACAAAAACAAAAACAAAACAAAAACCAAAAAAAAAAAAGAAAAAACAACAAAAAACGAAAAATTACTAAGAGAGTAGATTGTAAGTGTTCTTACCAGGAATAAGTATGTGAGATAATGCATATGTTAATTAGCTTGATTTAGCCATTCCACAATGTATTTGTATTCCAAAAGATCATGTTAGGCCGGGCGTGGTGGCTTCCACCTGTAATCCCAGCACTTTGGGAGGCTGAGACAGGTGGATCACTTGAGGTCAGGAGTTTGAGACCAGCCTGGCCAACACGGTGAAAACCCATCTCTACTAAAAATACAAAAAGTAGGCCGGGCACGGTGGCTCACGCCTGTAATCCCAGCAATTTGGGAGGCCAAGGTGGGTGGATCACGAGGCCAGGAGTTCAAGACCAGCTTGACCAAGATGGTGAAACCTCATCTCTACTACAAATACAAAAAAAGAAATAGCTGGGCATTGTGGCATGCGCCTATAATACCAGCTATTCAGGAGGCTGAGGCAGAGAATTTCTTAAACCCAGGAGGTGGAGGTTGCAATGAGCCATGATCATGCCACTGCACTCCAGCCTGGGCGACGGAGCAAGACTCTGTCTCAAAAAGAAAAAAAAACCAAAAACCAAAAAACAAAAATTAGCCATGCGTGGTGGTGCTCGCCTGTAGTCCCAGCTACTCAGGAGACTGAGGCAGGAGAATCACTTGAACCCGGGAGGCGAAAGTTGCAGTGAGCCGAGATCACACCACTGCACTCCAGCCTGGGCGACAGAGCAAGCTTCCATCTTAAAAAAAAAAAATCATATTATATATCATAAATATATTCAATTGCATTTGTCAAGTTAAATAAATAAAGAACCAAAAAAAAAAAAAAGGGAAATGAAGGTCAAAAGTGCAATAGAAAATGGACAAAAGACATGGACAGACGGTTCACAGAAATAGACACAGAAATCATTTATATATGTGGACATTTGCTCAAATTCACTGATAAATAAATGAGATGCAAATCAGAACTATACCAAGATACTATTTCTGACCCATGAAATTGGCACAAATTCACGAATTCAGCCTGGTACACTCTGTGGCGGGGCATGCGGATCATACCCCTCTCACACTTTGGTGGGGTGAAGATGGTAAAAGTACCAGGGAGACGATTGGCCATATTCAGTAAAACCACGCGTCCCAAACGGCAAGGACTCCTGCGTATCCAGTTACTCTTTGGTGTGACATCTGGAAATATAACTTCCTCTAGAAGTTTACCCTGAAAATCCAGCTCTGCAAAGGTGAAAGTCTTGCACATTATTCTTTGCAGATAAAGCAAGGTGTGACCTTTTATGTAACAAAAAAGGGAAGGACAAACTATGTATATACAAGTGTGTTATTTGCTTTGAAAGACGGGAAAGGTAATCCAGAAATTAATGAAAGGAAGGACCAACAAAGGAAGGTGGAAATGGGTTGTAAGTTATAGACTTACAAGAGGTGAGACTTCTCTGAGTCTACCTTTTCATATTGTTTAGACTTCATTTTTGTCTGTTTGTTTTCTTTTTGAGACAGTTACGCTCTGTTGCCCAGGATGGAGTGCAGTGGCATGATCACGGCTCACTGCAACCTTGACCTTCCAGGCTCAAGTGATCCTCCTACCTCAGCCTCCCGAGTAGGTGGCGCTACGGGCACGCACCACCATGCCCGGCTAATTTTTGTATTTTTTACAGAGACGGGATTTTGCTATGTTGCTCAGGGTGATCTTGAACTCCTAGGCTCAAGTGATCTTTTGGCCTTGGCCTCCTAAAGTGCTGGGATTATAGGTGTGAGCCACCATGCCTGGCCTGGCCTTCATATTTTTTTAAAAAAGTAAAAAGGAAAGAAAAGGCAAACCTTAAAATTGAATACAGACACAGATGAAACTATCAAAAGAAGCAATCTGAGTGACCTTTGATCAAGTCCCTGACCGCAGGCCTGCAAAGGGATACGTCCCAGGAGAGAGTGTACAGGCTGGCCTCCTGGGGCTGAGGCTCCCCGCTGGTCCAGGCCACTGGGAGGCCCACTGGAAGGAGCAGGCGCTCTCGGGGAACACAGGCTGAGCGTGCCCACCTAGGCAGTGTGTCCTTCGAGGAGGAAGAGGAGCCAGGACCAACACATCAGTAGCTTCTACGGGGGCGCTGTGGACACTCAGCTCCACTGCCAGCCCTGGCCCTGCAGCTCCCGGTGGGCACACAGCTCAGCTGGCTGCCCCATGCCCAGCTGCCCTGCATGGCACCCACCTGCTCCTTCTGCTGCTCCACCCTCTGCTTGTTCTCCTGCATGAGGCTCTGCCGGGCTAGGACGGCCTCCTCATGGCTAAGCTTCCCTTGCAACCGCCGGCACTCGCTTGCAGCCAGCTGCTCCTCCCGGTCCTTCGCCTGCATCTTCTTCTGCCACTCGAAGAACTCAGAGAAGTCCCCAGCCCCGTCCACGAGCTTATCAACCCTGGGCAAAGAGGGACAGAAGTACAGCTTGGGGTTTCTCCCATGACAGAGGCTGCTGGGTGGTCACAGGCTTTCCTGGGGGACAGTGGCTGCGCAGGCGTGGGCTGCTACTCCTGACACCCAGCTGCGTGGCCTGCCCTTCCTCCTATCCCCGACCCACCATCCACTCATCCCCTGGTCCCCCTTCCTGTGCGTCCACCCATCAGCCCCATCCACCCACCCCTCCCTTCATCCACTTGTTTGTCTACCCTCACTCTGTCCAACTGTCTGTCCATCCACCAACCCTGTGTCCATCATCTGTCCATCCATCAACCTTCTGTCCTCTGCTGGCCTGGCCACCCTTGCCCCTGTGCACCATCTATGCGTCCACTCCACCATCTGGTCAGACACCCATGCTCCCCCCACAGCCTGACTTGCAGACAAGGAAAGACACGACCACACCACGTGGGGTAAGCACAGGGGTTTGCAGCCCTGGTGGTCTAGGAGATGGGGGCATCAGGAAGGGGTCCAGAGAGGAGGTAACCCCAAGGGAGGTTTGGGGTGGGTTGGGCCTTTGCTAAGTCCCTCCAGCCCCATTCATGCCCCTCACTGAGCCGGCATGATCTTTGTAAGATGCACCTGGGACCCTGACACAGTCCTGCTTGTTGCCCCTGCTGCTGCAGGACCACAGCCTGTTGTGACCCCTGAGTCCCTCTCCACTGAGCTGCCCAGCCCCCAGGCCCCTCTTCTGGGCCTTTGCTCTCAAGGGTGATGCCGTGGAAGGCAGGTGGGGGGGCCTGCCGCCCTTCACCTCTGCAGCTCCTGCTCCACCTGCCGCTGGTACAAGGCCCCTTCTCGCAGGATGGCTGTGGTGTTCAGCTTGACCAGGATGTTGTCAGGCTGCGGGATTGGGGACTGGCTGTGCTGGGGGCTTGAGGAGACCCTTGGGAACAGCAAGTGCCCCTCCTGCCCTCGTGCCCGTCACACCTGCCCCCTGCCCAGGTGCTTCCCTATCCCCCAGTGTGGGGCCGTCCTTGGGACTCTAGGTCCCCCAGCTCAGGTCATCTGAGCCTCTACGGGCAGAAAAGGTCTGGAGGGGTGGGTGCCCAGGGAGAGCAGCCTGACCATCCAGGAGCACCCCTCACCCTATAGAAGGTCAGCTTCGGAGTCTTTTGGATTCGGGGTGGGAACTGAAGCCGCAGCTGCTGCTTGGAGCCCTGCAGGAGTCAGGGCAGAGCTGGCCGCCTGGCACCTGTGCCTGCTGGGTGCCCCCGAACACACACCAGGTGGATGCTGGCCCAGCACCCTGGGGAGGCCTGGCTCCCCCCTCTTCATCCTCCCCCCAGCTGCCCATCCCTACCACCACACCAGGTCAGGGTCTCTATCTTCCAATGCCCCCCAAGCCTTGCTGTGGTTCCACCCAGGCTGGAACAGGGAGGGTGCAGGGCCTGTGGGCCTGGGAACAGTGCTTGGCCTGGGAACAGGACAACTTGGCCTCAGGGCTCAGTGACCCTCTCCTCAGCCACCCCCAGAGCTGGGGTCTGGCTGGCCCCCATGGCCTCTCCCCGAGCCTGTCTGCTCCCGGCCCAGCCGCCAGCTGCTTTGCCAACACACCCCAGGGTGGGCACCGTAAGCTGCAGTGAGGGGAGTGGCTGCAAAGGCCACCCCTCTGAGCACTCGGTCATTGCAGCCCCGCGGCATGCACCATATGGGCTGCCCAGCCCGGGCCTGCCCTCATGGTGGGACCCTTGCCACCCAGCGGGTCCGTGCTCCTGAGTGAGCCCCGCCAGGCACAGTCTCTCCTGTCCTCGTTACTTTGCTTTTTCTTTATTGGCAAACATACCTGGGTTTGTTTTTTCCTTACAGAGGCATGAAATGCTTGTCACGGAACATCTGGAGACACCCAGAGGCAGCACCTGCAGGTGCTATCCCGTGAGCTTCCTCCTGGGGGATGTGGGTGCGCGTCTACACCCGCCTGCTTAGGGGCCACACCGCAGTGGGCTCAAGGCGCACTTTCCCAGTGCTACTGGGAATCCGCCCCTCCCCGGCCCTCAGTGGGAAAAGGCTACATAAGTGGTCACTGCGATGGCGTTGGGAGGAACTTTCTGATGGCTTGAGAAGATGGCACCTCAATGATGGGTCTTGAGAGAGCTGGGCAGTACCTGCGCTGACTCCCTGCAGGACCTGGGCATGGCGCAGCGCAGTTCCTCGATGTTTGCCTTCAGCAGCAGCTCCTGCCACAGTGACACCGCGACTCCAGTCCCACCAGCCTCTGCCCAGTGTCCTCCAGGCCATGGGAGGACGAACTTCCACCCAGCCTCCCCCTCTTGCCTCCTCTTCCCTCTCCCCACCCCACGTTCCCTTCACACATCCCTCATATGGGGTCTCTAGGAAGGCAGGGGTCGCACACAGCTCACCTCGGCCTTTCGGCGGTTGTACCTCTTGACTGTCTCCAGCTGCTGCTGCTCCTTGGGTGGCTGGTAGGTGCTCTGGGGGACCTGTTGAAGTGGTGGGAGGAAGAGCCTATGGTCAGCAGCTGCGAGTGGGAGGGGGCCTAGAAATGCCAGGGCTGACAGCTTGGTGGATGTGGGTGAAGGGGAGGGTGGTGGCGGCCTGCATTGGAGGAGAAACAGGGCTGGAGCTAACACCACTGGGTGCTGGTGGGTCAGCGTTGGAAGTCAAGGGAAGGAGGTCAGGCTGGTCATTGGCGTGGGGTCTGGAGCTTGGCCTGGGATGGGGTGGGTGGGGTAAGACATGAGCCGGCAGTACTGAGGGCGTACCATCGGCCAGCATGGGATGGCCAGGGTGGGTAGGAGCAAGAAGGGGAGGCAGCCAGCTCCCTTGACACTGGGAGACAGGCAGAAGATGGCTGCCTGGGCAGGAGAGGCTGGGAGAATATCATGGACCCCTGCAAAGTAAGCTGTCAGGAGGGGACACTGCAGAGGCCAGGGTGGCTGCACCATATCCCTGAGTCCAGTCACAGGAGGCTCTGATAACATGGCCGGAGCTGTGTCCATGAAGGAGCAGGAGGGGGCTGGCCTAGATATCCCTGAGCTCCAGACTGCTGTATTACCCTCCTAACTCCATGCCTTCTCCCCTGCCCATCTAACAGTCATGGAAAATCAACTCGTCCAAACCTGAAACCCTCATCTTCCTCAAACCAGCCCTCCCTCAGCCTCACTGACCACGACCGCTGTCCATTCCTTACCCATGCCTCAGAGTCCTCCTTGTCACCTCTGTCTCTCACACCCACATCCATCTCCTGCCCACCTGCTTCAAGACATCTCCACGAACTGCCTCTCACTGCCCTCCTTGGCCACGGCAGCTGGAGGGACCCTGTGTTGGCACCAGCCTGCCTCAATGTGTCCTGTCTCTGCTCTCTCCAGTGGATGTGTGACCAGACCGGTACCCCGCCTTCCCTCTTCCCTGCCTCACTCCACTCCAGCCCCTCCTGGCCACCCTCAAACACTTGAGGGAGGGTGGGCACTGCCCCAGGGCCTTTGCCTGCACCTTGCTCCTGCCCAGGATGCTGTTCCCTGAGACACCCCATGGCCGACTTGCTCACTTCTGGTTTTTTACTCCATGGCATTTCTCGGGAGGCCTTTCTAGGCCACACAATCCAGAATCACAACCGCTCCAACACGTCTTATCTCCTTTGTCTGCATCATTTTGTCTCCTCAGCATTTATTACCAGCTAACGCAACATATGTTTTACTTATCCTGATTTTGTCTGCGTCCCCCACTGAAGTGCATGCTTCATGAGGTCACAGTGCCTGGCATATACTTGGTACTCTGTAACTATCTGTTGGATGAATGAATGAGTGAATTACAGTGGGCCCTCAACCCTGAAAGGGAAGGATGTCTTAGGCATGGGGCAGGGCAGGGAGGGTAGAGGATAGTTTCAGCACAGCCACCCTGTGGATGCAGAGAAGGTACATGTCCACAAACATCTCACAGATTGTACTGAGAGGCACACAGCTATAGAGCATGGGAGGGCATGGTGAAGGCCCAGGCAGGGGCTGTGCTTGGCAGAGACAGAGAGAGAGATGAAGTTGGCAGCATGACCTGAGACAAACACACTGAGCCCTGAGGAGATGGGGTCAGAAATGCTGAAGATTATACAGATGGGGCAACTGTGGGGTTACTCAGCAACAAGGTCTCTGATCATCCATCCATCATCCACCTCCATCTAATCATCCATCCATCTGATCATCCACCCACTCACCCACCCATCCATCCATTTGTCTATCCATCTATCCATCCCTCTGATCATCCATCCATCCATCTATCCATCCATCCATTCATCCACTTATCCATCCATCTACTTATCCTTCCATGAAGCCATCCATCCATCCATCCATCCATCCATCCATCCATCCATCCATCCATCCACCCATCCACCCACCCATCCATTCATTCACCCACTCATTCATCTACTCACCCATGTGATCATCCATCTATCTATCCATAATCTAATCATCTATCCATCCATCCATCCATCCATCCATCCACCCATCCATTAATTCACCTACCCACTCATCTGTTCATCCATCTAATCACCCATTCATCCATTTGATCATCTATCCATCCATCTGATCATCCATTCACTCACCCACCCACCCATCCAACAATTTAATCATCCATCCAATCATCCAATCCATCCATCCATCCATCCACCCACCCATCCATTCATTCACCCACTCATTCATCTACTCACCCATGTGTTCATCCATTCATCCATCCATAAACTCATCTGATCATCCATCCACCCATCTGTTCATCCATCTATCCATCTATCCATTAATCCATCCATCTACCCACCCATCCATTCATTCACTTACCCATCCATCTACTCATCCATGCATCCATTTGATCATCTATCCATCCACCTGATCACCCATTCACTCATCCACCCACCATCCTACCATTTGATCATCTATCCAATCATCCAATCATCTGTCCATCCATCCATCCACCCATCCACTTATCCTTCCATGCATGTATCCATCCATCCATTCATTCACTTATCCTTCCATGTGTCCATCCATCCATCCATCCATCCATCTATCCATCCATCCATCCAGTCATCCATCTATCCATCCACTTATCCTTCCATGCGTCCATCTATCTACCAACTCATTCATTCATTCACTCACCCATCCATCTACTCACCCATCTGCTCTTCCATCTACCCATCTGATCATCTATCCATCCATCCATTCACCATCTATCATCCATCCATCCATCCACCCACCCACCCATCCTTCCATCTGACTATCCATCTATCCATCAACTTATCCTTCCATGAGTCCAACCATCCATCCATCTATCTACCCATCCATCCATTCATTCACCCACCCATCCATCTACTCATTCATCCACTGATCATCTCTTCATCCATCTGACATTCATCCACCCACTTACCCACATACCCATCCATTCATTTGATCATTCATCCACCCATCCATTCCTCCATCCAATCATCCATCTATCCATTCACCCATCCAATCATCCATCCATCCATCTATCCATTGATCCACCATCCATCTGATAATCCATCCACCCATCCATCCATCCAACCGGTATTTACTGAGGTTCTGCTTTGAGCCATGACTAGGCTAGGCATTGAGAATATGGGACAAATAATGGCCAGGTGTGGTGGCTTACGCCTGTAATCCCAGCACTTTGGGAGGCCTAGGTGGGCAGATCACCTGAGGTCAGTTAGGGACCAGCCCGGCCAACATGACAAAACCCTACCTCTACTAAAAATATAAAAATTAGCCGGGCGTGGTGGCTGGTACCTGTAATCCCAGCTACTCGGGAGGCTGAGGCAGGAGAATCACTTAAACCTAGGAGGCAGAGGTTGCAGTGAGCCAAGATCATGCCACTGCACTCCAGCCTGGGTGACAGAGCGAGACTCTGTCTCAAATAATAATAATAATAATAATAATAATAATAACAACAACAATAATAAAATGAAATAAAAAAAGAATATGGGACAAATAAGACGGATGATGTCTGCTAGAATAGGCAGACAATAGGCAGGCCCACAAATTACTAAACAACTCTAAACTCCAATTTGGTGAAGAAAAGGAGCCAGGATCAGTGAGAAGTAAACTAAGTGAAGGACCTGACATATTTGAGGGGTTCATGAAAAGCCTCTCTGGGAAGAGGGATTTTAATGACACCTGAAGGATGATGGGAGTGGGGCAGGACTCTGGGGCCTCCCAGCACCATCCCCTTCCCCTCCCATATAGCCCTTAGTCCTGTTGCAGAACCACGTTGGTTCTGGGAAGCTCAGTCCATTGCTGGTGCTTGGGATAGAACCCGTGACCAGTCAGGACATTATATTCCTGATCACAGTGATCAGTTCAAGGCAGGCCTGAGACCTAAGCTGGTCCAGTCAGACTTTTCCAAAGAATACTTGGCCCCAGGTGTCCTCTCATGCACCTAGATGAGAAGCAGAGCTGGAACCCTGGTCACGTACGCCTGAAGCCTATCCTACTTCACTCATGAGGGTCAGCCCGTGCTCTATTGTCTAAGCCAGTTTGAACTGCATTTTTCTGTTATTTGCAATACAAAGCATCCTGACTGATAAGTCAGCAGTGGGAAGAGAAAGAAAGAGAGAGGAAGAGTCTCTAGGCCTGCCCAAAGAGTATGCTGTCATCTACACATCATACTTAATGGGGAGGGGGTGTTGCATTACGCCAGAGTTGAAAGTGGGCTCCAAGCTCCAACTCCCGACAGGTCGGAGCCCCATGGCCTGACAGCTCCACTCAACACCTACTTATAGGACCACAGTGCGTGGAGTGTGGGAACCCACTGGGTGGGCTCCGGGTCAGCTGGGTTTCCCTCTCTGTGGGGAGTGGGGGTGGGGTGGGGTCATTTAGTGTTCCTGGTCTGGTCCAGTGCACCCTCAGCCCTGGGGGGAGCCCAGTCCCCCACAGGCCCACACAGTCCACTCTCCCAGCTTGGCTACCCTGATGCCTACAAGCCAGTGCCTGCTGAGAATGCCCACACTCACGGGTCTCGGCTTGGCCACGACCGGGACTGGTTCGGGCGCTGGAATGGTGCGGGGCCTGGGGGCGGTCAGGTTGAATTCCTTGGGCTCTGTGACCTTGGCCTTGGTCTTTAAAGGAGAGGATTGACTGGTAGACACGCCCTCCAGGTGGTTGATCAGCTCCTGGACCTCTGGCTGCCATCTTGAAGGCAAAAGTGGAAACGCCTCTTATGGTCACTCCCTAAGCTGTTCAATAAGGCGATGGCCTTTAGGATCCAAAGGGCTCCCCCAGCGATTGGGTCCGCCTTGGGGTGGAGGTGATAGTGGGATGGACGGCCTCACTTCACGAAGTGGCTTCTACTTGTAGGCATACACGCTGTCAACTAAACCCCTGAAACACATACAGACGCAGTCCCCTTGTACAGATACAGGAAATAGGCCCAGAGGCATTGGGCCATGCTGGTGAGTGGGGAGCTGGGAGGACAGGGACAGCCCTGCTGCAGGAATCCAGGGGCTCTGAGGACAAGCAGTAGCCAGGATGCAGGAAGCCAATCTGGGCTGGAGCAGATGGAAGCCAGCAGTGGAGAAAGGAGCTTTTTGGAAAGGAACATTCTGGAACTACACTGTTGGTGACTCCTGGAAATGGAGCTGTGGAGTCAGGTGGGGCAGGAGCCCAGTTGTTCTTGGTACAGCCTCTGGGTGGGGGTGCTGTCGAGCAGGGGTTTGGGAAGGGCCTTGCCAGGCCGCCCAAGTCTGGGACTCCCCCTTCCATGTCCCACACCCAGCATGGGCACAGCCCACCATCATCAGCCTATCAAGTGTCCTCTTGTGTGGGCTCCCAGGGGGCAGAGGGCATGGCTTGAAATAGCTCCTCCCTCACCTTAAGAGCCATGGTCCAGGGCCCATAGCAAGTGGAGTCTTGGGGTCTCGCCAGGGCCAGGCCCCAGTGCTCCCAACTTGAGGCAGGTTGGGGAGAGGGGCTGGTCCTAGAGTAGGCAGAGGAAGCCTGAATGGGGGTGGTGGTGCAGGAAGAGGGGCTCACGGGAACTGAGCTGAGTAGCTTCCCAGAGGCAACCCTGCAGGCCCAGGCCATGGGGGCCCCTGAGTGGGCAGTGAGTCTAGCCTGGGGCACAAGGTAGGGGCACCAGCAGGGCCACTCCTACTCCTTCCTTTGGAGGTTTATCTTGATTGCCAGGAGTGGACTGGGTGGGACTGGGGACTTCCCCTCGGTAAAGGAGCATCTCCAGGGCCTCCTCTCCCCGCAGGAACAGCTTCCATCTCCCCTGGGCCTCCAGGTCTTCTGCACACAGCTGGCACCTAAGTGGGCTGCTTGTGCCAAAACAGCCTGTCTGTCTGTCCTTAGGAAGACAAAGTGGATCCCTTCAAGTCCTATCAGAAGGGAAAAAACTGGGGGGCCCCTCAGCTGCACTCAGGCCCCAGCAGGCCTCTCCATGAAGCACAAGGCAGGGCCCTAGCAACTGTGCTGACCCCTCTGCCTGGGGGTTCTGGCCTGCCCCAGAGTTTGCCCTAGGCCTGCTGGGGAGGCAGGAGAAGGCAGCAAGGGCAGCATGAGGGCGCAGGCTTGGGGACCCCGAGAGATATCTGGACCCCAGAATCCACCAGGAACTGATCTGTGGCTTCCTCAGCTCCCTCCACCCTCACCCCTACTCCGCGCTCTTGGGATCTGCAGAGAGGCCAAAGGCCCTGCAGAGTCCCCACAGGACTAGAACCACTGACGCAGCCCCAGCCAGCATGTAGGCTCCAGCGCAGAAGGGCCGGCTCTGCCCCATTCACTCAGGCAGTCCTGAAATGGCCTTCAGCCACCCGCCACGTGTCAGCTGACTGGCATGGAGGGAGCCCAGGCTGGGGCTTGGGCAGTTGGACCACGTCTGTTCCTCCCTGCGAGGCTGTGGGGCCAGCCTGGGACTTGGGGCTTCTCCGAAGATCTCATCCGAACACGGAGTGATTACTGACACTCACAGTGCTTCTGGGAGCAGGAAGGGGAACGTGGAGCTCCCGTGCCCGTGGAGGCACCTGGAATGGGGTGCAGATGCCATTCAGGGCCCCCAGAGCCCCCCATCCAGCCTACCTCATCAGGGGGTCGATCCAGTTCTCCTTCACGTGGGCCGGCTCGTAGATGAGGCTCCACTCGTCCTTGATCCATGAGCACAGGTGCAGGGGGTTGAAGAAGAACCTGAGGAACTGGGGTGGACGGGGGCTGTCAGGGGGCCGGAGCCCTGGGCCCAACCCCTCACCGGGCAAAGCCCCCAGCACCCCCAGTGAGCTCCCTGCCCCCAAGGCCCCCAGCACCCCCAGTGGCTCCCTGCCCCCAAGGCCCCCAGCACCCCCAGTGGCTCCCTGCCCCCAAGGCCCCCAGCACCCCCAGTGGCTCCCTGCCCCCAAGGCCCCCAGCACCCCCAGTGAGCTCCCTGCCCCCAAGGCCCCCAGCACCCCCAGTGAGCTCCCTGCCCCCAAGGCCCCCAGCACCCCCAGTGGCTCCCTGCCCCCAAGGACCCCAGCACCCCCAGTGAGCTCCCTGCCCCCAAGGCCACTGCGCAGGGTGTGCTTCTGGGACTGTCACCACGGAACTCTGATGCTGGTGCTGGAGGCCTGGACCTTGGCTTCCCTTCCAGCTGGGAGGAGGAGCCCCTGGGGTCCCTGGGTGGGCTGCCGTGGGGAGGGGGTGCCTGAGAAGCTGGCGGCACATCCTCAGCTTGGAGGGCCTTGTCCAGTCAACTTCCTGAAAGCCAGTTGGATGGGGAGCCGAGGGTCCGGGGCTCCATGGTGACGGCCCCAGAAGCACATCCTGAATGGTGGTCTTGGGGGCAGGGAGTTGACTTGGGAGGTGGCCGAGGAGGCACGGGCTGAGCGGGGGTAATGGTAGGCAGGATGGCGGCTTCTGTGTGCCAGCCAGGCAGGGCCTGCAGTCACTGCTGTGCCTCCCCAGGGTGGCCAGCCTCCCCTAGGGCCTCCACGCCCTTCTCTTCTCCATGCAGAGGAAACCAGGGATCCCTCTAGAGCCTTCCGCAGCTGCTTCCACCCCCTTTCCCACCCCTTCCCATTTCAGCTGCATGCTGTTACTGCTTCCTCCCTCAAGGGGGCCATTTTCCCTGCCCCGAGGCTGGGGTCTCTACTTACCTTCCTTCTGGCCACCCCCATTTGGGAGCAGACCTTTTGTGCTTTCCTGAGTCCCCTGGGACAGACTCAGCACTGGTCCCTGCCCCCACCCAATCCCTCCATCTTCAAACCCCATCCCCACACTCAGCGTCTTAGCTGGGCTGCTCCCACCAGGACACAGCCCTGTATTGAGGCCCCCATCCTCACTGGGGTGTGATGGGACAGCCCTACCCGGAACCTGCTGGAGTTGGGGTGGGGCTTTGCAGTGGGTCTGACTCCCCCTCTGCCAGCGGGTGGATTCCCTGGAGCTGTGGGGCCATCAGCCCCCTACAGGTGTCTCAGGGCCACTCCCTGCAGAGTGAGGAGCGCCACCTCCTGGGAGCCACACCATGTCACCGCCCACCACTCCTGACCATGGTGGTGCCAGCACCCAAGGTGTGGCCCAGGGGCTTCCCTGGAGAGGCCACAGGGTGGCGTCCCAGTAGCTTGCTTCCCTTCTTCAAGGCCCAGGCTGGCCTCTTCCTGGAGCCCCGAGGCAGGAAGAAGGACCCCAATGGGATGGGCATGGCCCAGCGGGGCATGGGGTGTGGGATGGAGGGAGGCAGTCTCTTGGGCAGTTCCCTTGGGGATTTATGTGGGCTATTCCCATGGATCTGCCTCCAGAGGCTCTCTGAGTTGGTAAGTGTGCAGGCACCAGTGTTGGGGGCACCACCCTGTCCCCAACGGTGCTGTGTGGCCAGCGCCCCAAATTCCTAGGGAGTCCCTGCAGCAGCCCCTGAGCACTCTGTCCTGGGCTGGCGCTTTGGGGCTCTGCAGGCCGAGATTGATCCAGGGCCACCTCCACCACTGTGGGACCCAGGGCAAGACAAAACATGGATCTTTGTTCAGCAATTTTTTTTTTTTTTTTTTTTTTGAGACGGAGTCTCGCTCTGTCGCCCAGGCTGGAGTGCAATGGCGCCATCTCAGCTCACTGTAACCTCCGCCTCCCAGGTTCAAGTGATTCTCCTGCCTCAGCCTCCTGAGTAGCTGGGATTATAGGCGCGTGCCACCACGACCGGCTAATTTTTTTTCTATTTTTAATAGAGACGGGGTTTCACCATGTTGGTCAGGCTGGTCTCAAACTCCTGACCTCAAGTGATACACCCACTTCGGCCTCCCAAAGTGCTGGATTATTGCACCCGGCCTCAACAATTATTATTATTATTATTATCATTTAGGAAGGGGTCTTGCTCTGTCATCCAGGCTGGAGTGCAGTGGCACAATCATGGCTCACTGCAGCCTCAAACTCCTGGGCTCAGGTGATCCTCCTGCTTCAACCTCGTGAGTGGCTGGAATTACAGGTAAGCACCACCATGCCAGTCTAATTTAAAAAAAATTTTGGCCAGGCGCGGTGGCTCACACCTGTAATCCCAGCACTTTGGGAGGCTGAGACAGGTGGATCACGAGGTCAGGAGATTGAGACCATCCTGGCTAACATGGTGAAACCCCATCTCTACTAAAAATACAAAAAAAATTAGCCAGGCGTGGTGGCGGGCGCCTGTAGTCCCAGCTACTCGGGAGGCTGAGGCAGGAGAATGGCATGAACCTGGGAGGCAGAGCTTGCAGTGAGCAGAGATCACGCCACTGCACTCCAGCCTGGGGGACAGAGTAAGATTCCACCTCAAAAAAAAAATATATTTTTTTGTAGAGATGGGGTTTTGCTCTGTCGCCCAGGCTGGTCTCAATCTCCTGGGCTCAAGCAAACTTCCAGCTTTGGCCTCCCAAAGTTTTGGGATTACAGGCGTGAGCCACTATGCCCCGCCTGTTCAGCAATTATTAAGAAAGTCAAGCTGGGCGCAGTGGCTCACGCCTGTAATCCCAACACTTTGGGAGGCCGAGGCAGGCGGATCACCTGAGGTCAGGAGTTCGAGACCAGCCTGGCCAACATGGTGAAACCCTGTCTCTACTAAAATACAAAAATTAGCCAGGCGTGATGGCACATGCCGTAATCCCAGCTACTTGGGAGGCTGAGGCAGGAGAATCACTTGAACCCAGGAGGCAGAGGTTGCAGTGAGCCGAGATTGCACCACTGCACTCCAGCCTGGGCAACAGAGCGAGACCCCGTCTTAAAAAAAAAAAAAAAAAGTCAAGATAGTAATAGAAGAGCAGACACCAGTGACCTCTTGTTTCCAGGGTTTGGTTTCTGGTTTCTGGGGTTTGGTTTCTGGTTTCTGGGGTTTTGTTTCTGGTTTCCAGGGAAGCTGGCCCCAACTCAGTCTCCAGGTATCTGCCAGAAAATGCCATCAGTTTTGCTGCTTTTTCATTAAAATGAAGGCCTTGCTTAAGCTAACTATACAAATGTGTATGCCTCATGAATTACTTACGTTTCCGTGTAGATGGAAAATGTGTCATTGATGTGTACAGTGCTGGCTCGGGGCTGCGCTCTCCCTCCCTTCACCTGTTAGGTGGCTGAGGTGCTGTGTGAGCCGCCGGTCCCAGGTCTCTGGGGCTGCAATCCTGGTGGGCTCTGCCACTCCAGGTCTCCCACTTCTCCAGGCTTGGAACACTCCCTGAAGAGCTAGCTGCTTCCTTCAAGAGAGACCTCGAAGATCTGGGCCCAAGGGCTTTCGCACTCACTTCTCCAGGGAGTGGCTCTCCTTGGCTGGAAACTGTCCCCTCCATGCAGAGTAAGGAGGAGCAAGCCAGTGGCTAAAAGTCTTGTCTGGGAATTGGCTGCGCTACCCTCTTGCTGTGTGACATTGGGCAGATTACTTATCCTGTCTGTGCTCCAGTTTCCGCACATGGGATGAGTACCATGTAGGAGCAACCTCACTGGGTCGTTGTAAGAATGGAGCAAGAACGAGTACCATGAGTGTCTGGGAAAACCTGGCAGTCAGTGTGAGCAGGCAGCAGCCAGCAGCGAGCAGCAGGCCCAGGCCCAAACATTTTGGTCCAGAGGCCTGTGTGTGCCAGCTTCCCACGCAAGTGGCCCCAGGCAGTCAGGGGCATGGGCTCCTGCAGGCTCCCCCTCAGGGTACCAATCCTCATAACTGGCCCTGAACCAATTCCCTTGGACCCCTGAAGCTGCACAGGGAGGAGAGGCTGTTCTGGGCCTGGGGTTTGATTATGAGTCAGCAGAGGCCCCCCAGGAGCGGAATCGGATTTCCCCAGGACAAAAGCAGCGCATTCACCCACACTAGTTGGTGTGCATTGGGTTTTTTGTTGTTGTTGTTGTTTCTTTGTTTTTTAGAGATGGGGTCTTGCTCTGTCACCCAGGCCCAAGTGCAGTGGTTCAATCACTGCTCACTGCAGCCTCAAACTCCTGGACTCAAGTGATCCTCCCGCTTCAGCCTCCCAAGCAGGTGGGACTACAGACGGGCACCAGCATGCCCAGCTTGCTACTTCTTTGAAATACAGAAGAAAACCACCAGAGTTTCTTTCATTAAAACCAACCAGAGGCCGGGCACGGTGTCTCACGCCTGTAATCCCAGCACTTTGGGAGGCCGAGGTAGGCGGATCACGAGGTCAGGAGATTAAGACCATCCTGGATAACATGGTGAAACCCCGTCTCTACTAAAAATACAAAAAAATAGCCGGGCGTGGTGGCAGGCGCCTGTAGTCCCAGCTACTCGGGAGGCTGAGGCAGGAGAATGGTATGAACCCGGGAGGCAGAGTTTGCAGTGAGCTGAGATCGCGCCACTGCACTCCAGCCTGGGCGACAGAGCGAGACTCCGTCTCAAAAAAAAAAAAAAACCAACCAGAATGACGAAAGGTGGGCGAGGATCAGATGGACCTCACCCGTGGCCCTCGTGGCCTGGTGGGCAGGTAGGGGTGGCTCACCTTGCACATCTTATCCACGGGCTGGGACTTGATGATGTTACAGAACAGCTGGAAGCCGAGTTCCTCCAGCAGGAATGTGGCTAGGTAGCAGATCACTAGAAAACAGGGGGTCTGTCAGAGGCTAAGGGACGTCACAGGGGCACCAGGGACACGGCGGGACCAGAGCTGAAGGCCTCCACCGTGTCAGGGCACACAGCCACAGGAAAACCCCCACCCTTTTGGCGCCCACCTGAAAATGATAAACGAACACAAACAACATTGTCTTAGAGTGCAATGAATTTGTGGTTTCAAAGCACTTTGACAAATAATCCCATCTGATAAGTTCTCAGAATTTGCAAAGGCTCCCCAGGTAAAAGTGAAATCATTTTGGACTTGTTTGTCAATTTCTGAGCAGCTGAATCGTCACCTCAAGCCGGCTAGAATGTGAATAAACCTGGGCCCGAGTTTCCTCCAAGGCAGGAACTGTAACGGGCCCCTAGCCTGCGGCCTGGACGTGCTGCGCATCATAAGGCTCCAGCTGGGTGGCAAGGGGTCGGGAAAGGAGCCTAGCTCAGGACTGGCACCAGCTGCTCAGCTCAGTCTCCCAGTACCCTACAGCGCTCGCCCCACTCCTCTCCCTTCCTGGACGGGGGCAGCAAGACCGTGTGCAGGGTCTCAGGGCTGCCCCGATCTCCCCCCAGCAGCACTGGCCACCTGGCTTGCAATGGTCGCCCTGCCCCATGAAAGCAGACGTCTGTCAGAGGCTGCAGGAAGCCCAGGCAGCGAGTCTCTTGTATTTAATCCCCCACAGGACTGTCCAGACGGCAGCCACAGGGTCCATCTTGTCCAAAGGCCTCGGGGTCAGTGGTGGCTAGGGGTCAGCCTACGGAAGGCTCTCGTGTTGTCCAGGCTGCCTTTGGGAGCTGGATGCCCTAAACTGGGGTGGCAGAGCCAGGTCTGTCTGCCCTGAGGCATCAGTTTCCCGTCTGCAAGGTCCTGGTCCGCCTGGTAAGGACCAAGTGAGGTGAGGAGCCGGGAAGCCTCCAGTGCAAGGGCAGGAAGGAGGAGCTGGCCCCGCCCGCCCGCTGCCTGCCTGCCAGGCCTTTCCGCAGAGAGCCTGAGTGAACCGTTCTCTACGGCCTGGCCCTGGGGACCAGCCAGGCACCTACCCTCGAAGCGGCTGTGGTCAACCCGCAGGCAGAGTCGGCCATCCTCCACGTAGAAGGCATCCACCACGACGGTCAGCAGCTTCCGGTACTCGAGGCACCCAGACAGAACCTCCAAAACAAAGCTCTGCTTCTGGGGGCTCAGAGCCTGGAAGAGAGACAGCCGGTGGGGGGCCCTGGCCGGGCCGGGAGGAGAGGGCGGCGGTGGGGGTGGGAAACTTGGGCAAAGGCAGGGGTGGAGCGGCCCCGGGGCTGCAAAGGGCCTGTTAGTGGGGCCCCCAAGGCAGCTGGCAGTGCCTCCCCACTCAGGAACTGGTCCCCAGATTCTCCTGGGTTTGCCAAGCGAGGTCAGGGCAAAGACAGAAATAAACGAAGATGATGAGGCAGTGCAAGGAATGACACAAGGGACAAGTGCTGTGCGGTTCCAGCTAATGAGAACAGGCTGCCGCATCCAGGCAGAGCAGAGAGTGCCAGGGGCCAGCGGGCATGAGAGTCGCCTAATGCAGACAGAGCTTCAGTTCGCGCGGATGAAAAGCTTCTGCAGATAGAGGGCAGTGATGGATGCACAACAGCGGGAATGTGCCTAACCCCACGGAACTCTATGCTGAAAAATGGCTACAGTGGTACATTTTATGTCATGCGTATTTTACCACAATAATATTTTCAAATGAACTCATAAAGGTTTTCAAATGAATGAATTAAAAAATAATGAAAATGAATGATGTATGAGCAAGAAACATCTCTGCAAGAGCCTGTCAAGTGTAAACTTAGCTGGGTGTGGTGGTGCATGCCTGGAGTTCGAGGTGGGGCAATGGAGTGGGACCCTGTCTCACAAAGCAGAAGGAATCTCATTGTTTTAGTCTGGATTTTTAAATTAGCAGTGAAAATTTCATATATCTATATATATCTATATATATATAGATATATATATAGTTTTTTTTTTTTGAAGTTTTTGAGACAGGGTCTCACTCTGTCGTCCAGGCTGGAGTGCAGTGGCAGAATCACTGCTCACTCTCAGGCTGCCTTCCCACCTCGGCCTCCTGAGTAGCTGCTTCCCACCTCAGCCTCCTGAGTAGCTGCTTCCCACCTCGGCCTCCTGAGTAGCTGCTTCCCACCTCGGCCTCCTGAGTAGCTGCTTCCCACCTCGGCCTCCTGAGTAGCTGCTTCCCACCTCGGCCTCCTGAGTAGCTGCTTCCCACCTCGGCCTCCTGAGTAGCTGCTTCCCACCTCGGCCTCCTGAGTAGCTGCTTCCCACCTCGGCCTCCTGAGTAGCTGCTTCCCACCTTGGCCTCCTGAGTAGCTGCTTCCCACCTCGGCCTCCTGAGTAGCTGGGACTACAGATGCACACCACCATGCCTGGTTCATTTTTTTATTTTTTGTAAAGACTGGATCTCACCATGTTCCTCAGGCTGGCCTCTAACTCCTGGGCTCAAGCAATCCTCCTGCCTTGGCCTCCCAAAGTGTTGGGATTACAGGCGTGAGCCATTGTGTCCAGCCTCATATGTTTTCTGAACACTTGTATTTTTCTGTGAATTATCATTATTTAATAATTAATTTCACTTACAATGTGTTCTATGATACTGTAAATTATTAAATATAATTGGCTAAACTTTTTTTATTGGGATAACATTTTTCTTAGTCATTTTTATAAGGTCTCTATGTTAAGGCTATTAACATAGCCATAAATATGATAGTTATTTGTTGTAAGTTTTTAATTTGCCTTTTAACTTTGTATAAAATATTTTTGGGCATATAGAGCATGTAGGAATTTTACTTTTATTTTAGATCAAATCTATCTTTTCCTTTGTGATTTTTTCAGTTGCTTTTTTTTTTTTTTTTCTGAGACGGAGTCTTGCTCTGTCGCCCAGGCTGGAGTGCAGTGGTACAATCTCAGCTCACTGCAACCTCCGCCTCCTGGGTTCAAGCAATTTCCTGCCTCAGCCTCCCGAGCAGCTGGGACTACAGGCTGCAGCCACCGATGCGCGGCTAATTTTTCGTATATTTAGTAGAGATGGGGTTTCACCATGTTGGCCAGGCTGGTCTAGAATTCCTGACCTCAGGTGATCTGCCTGCCTCGACCTCCCAAAGTGCTGGGATTACAGGTGTGAGCCACCCCACCCAGCCCTTCAGTTGCTTTTGTACTAAGATAACAGGGTAACGAGCTAACCTGAAGCATTCTGCACAAGCCACATGACCTTGTGGGGCCTCAGTTTCCACACATGTGAATGAGAACAATCTGGGTACTGCTCTGCAAATAGGGCCATTCCCACACCCTTCTAGCATCGTCCCTGCAGTGCAGGGGCTGGAGGCCTGAGAACTACAGGCTTCAGCAGCTCTGCCTCTGGGGATGTGGGTGCAGCCTGGGCTCTGCTAACAAGATATACACTTATGGGAGAACTGGTAGGGGCAAGGTTGGGGGATGCGCCTTTTCTTCAGCTCCCCAGGGGTGGTAGATGCTGGGCTTCCCAGAGCCTTCTGCTCGCCCCTGCCTGTCCCACCCGATGTGGTGGGGAGCTGCTCCCTGCAGTGCCCTGACCAGCTGGGAGCCGGGACTGACCCAGCATGAGTTCCTCCAGCCCTTGCAATGGCTTTAAGTACAAGCTTCCCCGTGTTAAATTTAAATCCCTTTCTCTTGGGAGCGCCAGGACTGGCTTTTAGGCTCCTGCTGGAATGCCAGCTGGTAGCAACATTCTCCCGGGGACAGCCCTTCGTTCTAGGGCTCCGTTGCAGGTGCCTCTTTATCTTCTCAACCTCCACATATTGGAAGGGCTCAGGGTGCAGTTCCCCTATGGTGACGTTTGTTCATTATCCACTTTCTGAGTGATCTCAGCCAGCTTCGAGGCTGACAGCATTCTGATTGCCAAACGGATACCCCAGCCGGCCCCGCTCCCTGAACTCAATCCCTGAACTCAGAAACCTCGATCCTGCTGCCGCTGGGCCTTTCCTGGATACTGGGGCAGACGTCGCATGAATGCATCTGAAACCGGCCTCCTGGGCTTGGCCCAAGCCTGCCCCCGCCAACCTCGCGTCGCAGTAAACGTGGTTCCTTACTCCCAGCGTGTCTCTCGGTCTGTCTTCCAGGCCCTTCGGCTGGGGGACCCCGGCTGCTCTCCCTCCCTCTCCTCTTGCTCCCCTTCAAGTCTCTTTTTGACCCAGCAGTCAGGGTGAGGCCTCTCAGATGGATGTCGGGTCAGGCGTCCTTCCTCACCGTGGCCAGCGAGGCCCTGCATGGAGGTGCCCAGCTCCCTCGGAGTCCCCAGCCCGCCCTGGCTGTTCCAGTCACACTGGCCTCCTGTTTCCTCATCAGGGAACTGGCTTCTCCCTCTGCCTGCGACCTCCTCCCGGCATACTCACCCCACGGCTGTGAGGACTGTGCTTCTGACCAGCCCTCGCAGGACATGGCCTGTCCCAGTCGCGGCATGGCTTGTTTACTGTCCCTTTCTTGGCTAGATGGCTACCTGGGCGCTCGCCAGAGAGGAAAGGGAATGCCCTGCCTCCACATAGATTGCGGGGACCTAGTGACATCCTGTGAGTGAGGCTGGGCATGGAGAGGGGGCTCGGTGGGTGAGGGCTCCCCCACTGAGCTGCCGGGAGGGGCTCCTGCGGGGGGCTGGCTCTGATCTCAACAGCCAGACTGGCACCTCAGTTTCCCTCTCAGCTTCCTGCAGTTGCCAGGCTGTACCCACACCGAGGGCACTGGTCCCCCCCCGCCCCGTGTAACTGATGACATCTTGTCAGAGGAGCCCAGGAGCCAGGACAGACCCTTCCGAGAGCAGTGAGTCAGCGTGGCCGCTAAGGGTGATGACTTTGCGGGACGAGGCTGACAACCTCCTCTGGCCTCCCCGGCTCAGGCACCGGCGACTCCGCTTCTCATCAATGACGTCTGTGTTTGGGAAGTGTGAGCATGCATTTTTCATAAGGTCAGAGCCTTGAGCCCTACGCCATCAGCCCCAGGCAAGGCGGGTTGGGCAGTGCCACTCTGGGCTGGAGGGTCCTGGAAGCTGCAGAGCTGAGTGAGGAGCCAGTAAATGACATCCCAGTCCACGCCAGGCCGGGCCGGGCCCACGGCCAGGTCCTTGCCACTGATGCTGGGCTGGCGGCCGCCAGGACACGTGGTGTCCAGCCTATTCACAGAGAGGGGCCTGGGGCCTGGGGGTGGGGGCAAGGGGTGACACATGCCTCAGGGGTGCTGGACCAGGTCCTTCTGACCAGGCCAGCAGAGATGGGCCTAGGCCGGGTGGGTTCTCTCTCCCAGAGGAGGCAGGAGAGGCCCTTGCTACAGGAGTGGGCTCCTAATGGGGAACCAGCCTCAGTCGCTGAGACTGGCCTGTGGCTGCCCAAGGGTCTCTGAGTTTGTGATAAAATCTTGGGCCTTGGTCAAGCTCAGGGCTCCTCAGTCCCCAACCAGGGAGAGCAGCAGGCACTCAATAGCAAAGGGTCCAGCATTCACAATCACTAGAGACTGCTGCAGGGGTTTCTCAGCACCTCCAGAAGTACACTTGTCTGCTGGACTCACAGGGTTGGGGAAGAGCTAGACCAGGTCCAGGCCGGGGCAGGTCGGGGGAGGGGTGTGGGGCCAGGAGGCTAATTAACAACAGGATTTGTGATTCATGTCACCAATACCTGCTCATCAGTAATGCAAAGCCTGAAGTCAGTTAGAAAAGTAGGCAAAGGAAACGGAGGCTGCAGGGCCGCACTTCTCACTTAACAGAAAGAATGCCGTCCTGTTGGGCATGGTAATGTGTCCAGCTAAAACCATAGTTTGCAACTCTCCTTGATGATAGAGCCATGTGACAGTTTTAATCAGTAAAATGTAATGACAAATTGCTAGGTGTGGCCTCCAAGAAAGCACCTTGAAAGGAAGGTAGATTCAGCTGGCACATGCCTTATACTGTTTGCCTTTCTCCTCTCCTCACCTGGGATATAGATGCAATGCTGGAGGTAGGGCAGCCATTTAGTGACTATGAGGCAACAGTACATGTTAAGGATGGCTGCATGGAGAGGAACTGAATGAGTTCTTCATGGCATCATGGAGCTGCTGAACCCACTCTAGACTGCCCGTCTGCAGACTGCTTCTCATATGAGCAAGGATACCTTTAATTGATTAAAGCTACTGCTTTTATGGATTTTGTTGTATCCAAACACAGTTTCCTAACAGACACCGGTCCGAACAGATGGTTCAAAGTGAAATACATCTTGCTTCAAAACTTAGGAAAATATAACAAGAGAAACGATGATTATAAATACACAAACCTGGCCAGGTACAGTGGCTCGTGCCTGTAATTCCAGCTACTTGGGAGGCTCAGGCACGAGAATTGCTTGAACCTGGGAGGTGGAAGTGGCCATGAGCTGTACTGCAACCTAGGTGAGGGAGTGTCTCAAAAAAAAAATAATAAAGTGACTTTTCCCACCTATTTGACTGGCAAAGATAATAATTTTTGCCCGCACATGAAGTTGGGGAGGGTGTAGGGGAACAAGTGCTCCCTACCTGCCCAGGAGAGCAGCAGTGGATCTCCATGGAAAGCCAATTGGCAATCCACACTGAAAGCACGAGAGCCAATTACTCTCATAGCAAGAACATGTGTCTTCTTGGACTTGACCTTGGGTGCACCCAAGATGCAAAGGGACAGGTGGCCAGTCAGTCCCACAGTGGTTTGTAACAGATCTCACCTCTAGATCCTTAACTTAATTACATCTGCACAGACCATATTTCTAAAGTCATATTCATAAGTAACCAGGGGTTAGAATTTCAACTTTTTTTTTTTTTTTTTGAGACAGAGTCTTGCTCTGTCGCCCAGGCTTGAGTGCAGTGGTGCGATCTCGGCTCACTGCAACCTCCACCTCCCAGGTTCACGCCATTCTCCTACCTCAGCCTCCCGAGTAGCTGGGACCACAGGCACCCGCCACCACGCCTGGCTAATTTTTTTGTATTTTTAGTAGAAACGGGGTTTCACCACGTTAGCCAGGATGGTCTCGATCTCCTGACCTCGTGATCCACCCGCCCTGGCCTCTCAAAGTGCTAGGATTACAGGCATGAGCCACCGCGCCCGGCCAACATTTTTTTTAAGAGCCAGGATCTTACTCTGTTGCCCAGGCTGCAGTGCAGTGGTGCAATCATAGCTCATCATAGCCTTCAACTCCTGGACTCAAGCAATCCTCCTTCCTTAGCCCCCGAGTAGCTGGGACTACAAGCACGTGCCACTGTGTTTGGCTAATTTTTACATTTTTTATAGAGAAAAGGTCTCACTGTGTGGCCTAGGCTGGTCTCAAACTCCTGGCCTCAAGTAATCCTCCTACCTCAGCCTCCCAAAGTGCTGAGATTACAGGCATGAGCCACCATGCCTGGCTCATTTTTTTTCTTTTAGAGAGAAATGGGATCTTGCTATGTTGCCCAAGCTGGACACGAACTCCTAGGTTCAAGTGGATCTTCCTTCCCCAGACGTCCTAGTAACTGGGACTAGGTACATGCCACCATGCCTGGCTTAGTACTTTTTTTGGGGGGGGGGCACAATTTAACCCAAAACACTGCCTTTCACCGCAGTCTGCTGTCCAGAGTCTGCCATTTGGTTTATGTATTGCGTAATTTTCTGGCATTTCACCGCAGTCTGCTGTCCGGAGTCTGCCATTTGGTTTATGTATTGCATAATTTTCTGGCATTTCACCGCAGTCTGCTGTCCGGAGTCTGCCATTTGGTTTATGTATTGCATAAGTTTCTGGCAAGTGGCAGTCTTGAGCCTTGGCCTAGCAAAATCAGTGAATTGCAACAATTTCTTGATAGCTGGAGAGGAAAACGAGGTGTCCAAACTGGATCAGGATTCAATGCACCATTCCTCTCGGACTTGTGAGGGGCTTTTGAAAGCATCTGAAAAGGCTGGGCGCAGTGGCTCATGCCTGTAATCCCAGCACTTTGGGAGGCCGAGGCGGGCGGATCACAAGGTCAGGTGATCAAGACCATCCTGGCTAACACGGTGAAACCCCGTCTCTACTAAAAATACAAAAAATTAGCTGGGCGTGGTGGCGGGCGCCTGTAGTCCCAGCTACTCGGGAGTCTGAGGCAGGAGAATGGCGTGAACCCAGGAGGCAGAGCTTGCAGTGAGCAGAGACCGCGCCACTACACTCCAGCCTGGGTGACAGAGTGAGACTCTGTCTCAAAAAAGAAAGAAAGAAATAAAGGATCTGAAAAACCAGTGCCTCTGAGGAACAAGCCTCCTTGCCACCAATGGGGGCATCTGTGCAGATCCATGCTGGGCAGCCCCCTGGATATCCGTTGTGTCTGCCGCTGCCAGTTTGCCGGTAGGATCAGTGTGCCAGGCTCCCCGTGGAAATGCACACCTGTGATAGTCACGTTGTGACTCACCAGGTAACATACTAGTCTCATCTACCACTAATAATCTATGGGTTATAGAAAACAAACCCAAACCCAAACTATTTGTTGTAACAAACTCATTTTTTTGGTAATGGTTATTATCAAGAAATAAAAACATGAACTTTACCACTTTTTGCTTGAGGAAGGGGTAAACACACCCCCTTTCCCTGCCAAGGTGCTGTGTGGCTGCGCAGGCCAAGACAGTGTCAGGGGGAAAGTTTCCCAGGTGGAGGCAACAGCTAGTGCAGTGGGGAGCACGTGGAATGTTCCAGAAACACTAGGAGACCAGTGCAGCTGGAGCAGAGTGCACGCGTGGCAGAGTCGAAGGCAGAGCTGATGATGAACAGATGTGGGCTACAGGAATGGGGGTGCCCAGGAGGCGCCAGGGTTCCCACTGGAGCAAGGGGAGACAGAGCGGCCGCCGGCTGAACTGGGGATGCCAGGATCAGCAGCTCTGGGGGAGGTCACATGGATTCATTCATCTACTGACATGTCACATGGGAGGTGCCCATTGGACACCCAAGGAGATGTGAGTCCAGGCTCGGGAGAGGTCAAGGTTGGAGGGAGGAGCAGGAGCTGTCAGCAGGCGAGGGGACCAGGAGTGTGTATAGCAAAGAGAGCAGACAGCAGCCACTGAGCCCGTGCACCCCGCACACCCGACAGGGGAGGCCCGAGCCCAAGGAGTGGCTGCCAGGTGAGATGCAGGCCTGGCGCAGGGGGTACCCAGGAAGCTGATTGGAAGGCCCCGGAGCTGGGGGCGGGGTCAGCTGGGTCAGAGGAGCTGAGGCTGCCCCACTGGATTTGGCAACAAGGAGGTGCGGGGTGACGCAGACTGGCGCTGTGGGTGGAGGGGTGGGGGAAGTCCGCTGGGAGGGGCGTGAGGGAGGATGGAGGAAGAGCTGCCGCTGGTGGCAGGGACTTCGAGGAATCTGTTAGATAGAAGGGAAGGACCGCGGGAGCCTCAGGGGAGTACAGAGGACTTAAAAAAAATGTTTTTAGGGTGAGAGACGTAGCAGCACGGGTGGCTGACGGGAAAGATCCTGAGGGAAATGAGGGGGACGGACAGGAGGAGCTGCTGGAGCTGCTCTTGGGCTGGCCAGAGGGGCCGGGCTACAGGTGGGCCCAGGCAGTGGGGTGGGTGACGCCAGCTCCCAGGACGGGCTTCTGGCCAAGGGGACCTGGGCCTTCGCTATTGTCTGTTTTGGATGGGCAAGGCGAGGGCAGGCCGGCGGGATGAGAGGTGTGCCCGTCGTGCTGAGGCCTTAGCTGGGAAGAGGAGTGTGGATGAACCTGGGCCCGAGCTGTTTGCATCACTTCCCCACAGTGCTTAGGGGCTCAGGGAAAGAGCTGGGGGCCGGAGGGTGCTGAAGCAGAGGGAGAGGTGCCCACGGAGGCCTGTAGCTCTGCGCACAGGCCCTGCTCCCCTCTCCAGCCCCTGCTGGCTACCAGGCCCCAGCTGGAGGAGGCGCCTCTTCCAGAAGCTGGGAGCAGGGATAGGTGGGGGCCCCAGACCTTCTCTTATGGCAGAGGCCTTGGCCCCAACCCCTGTAGCCTTTGTAACCCACTCACACCACCTCCCCTCTGGGCTTTCTTGAGGCTGCCCCAGAGGTAGCTAATGAAGGATGAACCCCTCATTCTACCCCAAGGGAAGGTGGGCTCAGACTGTGGCCTGGGGGAACAGCACAGGTGCACCTGAGCAGGTAGTGAGAGTGGGGGCTGGAGCATGGCCAGGGCAGCCCCCAGGGGCCATGCAGAAAAGCAGCGCACATAGGCCAAGTTCATCCAGAGCACAGAGGCACAGAGGGCTGTGGCCTGCAAGGACAGGCAGGCGGCCTGAATTAGCACACTTGCTATGAGCGCCCTCTTTCCAGGGGGCGAGTGCCCGCTCCCTGCTCCTGGGCAATGATGGGTTGGTGATGGCCCATGTGACAGCCCCCCAGGATTTCCCCTGGTGGGCTCAGCTTCCTCTGGAGGCCCCATCCAGTGGAGCCCAAGTCCCACATTCCTAGAGGCAGGGGCCCTGCAATCCAAGCTCCTGTTCCCCAGGCACATGCCACTGACAGGTGGTGGATGTGAGATCAGCACCTCGGGGCGGGAGCTGAGACCAGGTGACTGGGAGGCCCCTGAGTGGGGCAGGGCTGCCGAGGTTGCAGGGGGTGCCAGGACCAGGATGGAGCTGTGAGGAAAACCTAGGGATGGGAGGACAGGAGCTGAGGAGTTGGGCAGCCTCCAGGTGGGCCTGTGACTTCTTCCAGGTGTGGGTAGGAAGATGAAGGAGGTGTGTACAGAAGCCTGCAGCCCTCGGCTCCCCAGGGGCCTCACTGCCCAGGCCAGCCCCTGCCTCTGTCGGAGACCCAGTCAGTGATTCCCAAGTCTCGGTTACCACAAATACAGCACAAGTTGTGGCCTTGCGCACCCTCACTGCCACAGCCCTGGGGCACCTGGGGGATGGAGGACCCATTTCCCGAGATAAGATGCCCCCCAAAGTGGGGGTGGGGCATGGGGGCGCTCCAGGGCTGACCCTTCTCATCTGTGTTGACTAAGGATGGAACTGCAGTGTGGATGTCATATCCCGGGTCCCGGCCAAGGCTTCTTTCACCAGAGCCTGGCCTGACACACATTCTGGGTGCCAGGAGCACCTCCCTATACAAAGAGCAGGTCTCTGTGGAAAACACGGTCAGCTTCTCCCCATGTGGAAGGAAGGCAGTCGTTAGGAAGGCATTTGATGCTGTTAACCAGAACAGCTGCACAACAGGTGCCATTGGCGTGGCCTCCCAGGAGCCCCCAGCAGATCCTACCTGCAGGGAGGTGGCCGCAGCCTCCAGGAACTGCTCAGGGTTGTCCCTCTTGGGTGTAAATTTGTCGAGTTGCTCGATCACAGTTTCAATGCATTTTCCATAGTAGGCCATCTTCTTAGGGCAGAAGCCTAAGAACAAACCGTGCAGGTCACGCCCTCCACACCTGGGATGTGGCCGCAGGACCCTCCCCAGCAGCGACAGGAGTCTGCCAGGGTGTTGGGCCTGCAGCAGCAGGGAGACCGGATGTGACTGGGGGCCCTGGCTAGGGTGTCGGGCCTACAGCAGTGGGGAGGGCCAGATGTGAGTGAGGGCCCTGGCAGGTACCCCAAGATTCATGTCCTGCACTGTCTCCTGCAGGCCTCTGCGGCTCAGGGGCCCAGGCTGGCCTGGGTGAGTTCACCATCAGGTCACCCCCATCACCACAGACCGAAGCCGGCCGAGTGCCCCTCAGGCCCCACAGCCATGCCTCCTGGATGGGGTGACCCCTGCAAGGGGCCCACGGCAGAGAACACAGGCACCTCTCGAACCAGCCTCTGAGCGTCCCTCAGCTTTGCCCGGGAAGGTGACGGTTTCTTTATCAGGCCCTGCCGGGGAGCAGAAGGTCCTGGGTGAGGGTGACCTCATCACACATGGTTGGGGCAAGAAGGAGCCTGGGGTCCCTGGGGTCAACGCCGCCATCCTGATGATGGGGGAACAGGGCCCTGGGGAGGGCTTGCAGGGGCACTGAACACTCCAGAGGTGCAGCAGTTCCAGGGGACAGGCTTGCCCAGAGCCCCTCCCAGGGGACCTTGGAGAAGCTGCCTAGGGGGAGGCTGGGACCCTGGGAACCAGCTCTAAGGACAACATGTGGCCCCCAAACTATCCTCAGAGGAGGCGGGGCCTGTCAGCAAAGGCCGTCATCCTTGGGTGTGGTGCAGGCCTGGGCTCCAGCTGGACTACGCAGGACAGTAGGGCAGCACTGGGCAGAGGGGGGCCCTTCTCACCCTCCTCTTGCTCCATGACTGACCCACTGCTCTGGGCCAGGCTGGGCTTGCAGGGCCACCAAAGTTGGGGACAGTGGGAGCACCTCTCCTCTACCCTGCAACAAGCTAGAACAGCCCCAGGTAGCAGTCCCCAGACCTGGACCCTCCAGGCTGGAGACTGACTAAAAAAATGCAAACGACCCCCACCAACCACCACTGACACTGGAGGGTCCTTGGTGAGATGCCGATCCTGGCCGTGCTGAAGGGTCCATGTTGACCTGCCCCCTGCCTCTCTCCCTGGCCAAGACTCAGAGAGAAGGGGAGGCCAGGTGTCACCAGACACTTTAGAGAAACCTCTGACATGAAACATAGAAACCATAAGAAAAGAACCAGGAGAAAACGATGCACAAGGCAGGAAAAAGCCTAGAAACCAGGCACTGCAATGCAAGAGAAGAGGAGATACAGCGCCCAAGGAACAAGCAATGGCTGGAGAAAAAGAGAGGGCTCGTGAAAACCAAAATACGATGACAGAACTAAAAACATAAACAGGAGACGGAAGGTAAAGTTGAGGAAATCTCCCTGAGTAGAAAAAGATGAAGCTATAGAAAGTAAGGGAAAACGCTAAGAAAATCAGGGAACGATTCCTGAAGGTCCAAACCCCAATTAACAGGAGTTCCAGAAAGACAAGAGAGAGAAATAACAAGAAAATGCCCTAGAACTGAAGGATGCGGTCTTCTGGACGGACAAGGCCCACTGGCAGCTCAGCACAGGGAATGAGTCGTGATATTTCAGAGCCAGGGACGCCCTGAACACGTTCAGTGCAGGAAGAGTCAGGCATGCAGAGGAGTCTCGGCTGGGGGTGCCCTGGGAAGCAGGGGCTGAACCCAAGTGACTGTCGTCGTGGGGAATTTCCAGGCTGCGATGCAGGTAGCCCCAAGGTGACACTGGCTGGCAGGACAAGGACAGAGCAGGAGGGCAGGGGCTCCCGGGGGTGTCTCCAGGAGGAGCACCTGGCATGTTCTGCGAGTGGGTTTAACTGCACAGTTAGGGAAAGAGGCTGTGACGCTGGCCCTGGCCAGGGATGGCATCAGCCCAGGGCCTGTGTCCCCACCTCCCTGCTGGCTGCACCACCTGAGGCCTGACATGGGCTCTTCTTTTTTTTTCTTTTTTTGAGATGGAGTTTTGCTCTTGTTGCCCAGGCTGGAGTGCAATGGCGTGCTCTTGGCTCACTGCAACCTCCATCTCCCAGGTTCAAGCGACTGTCCTGCCTTAGCCTCCTGAGTAGCTGGGATTACAGGCACCCACCACCATGTGGCTATTTTTTGTATTTTTTTAGGAGAGACAGGATTTCACCATGTTGGCCAGGCTGGTCTCAAACTCCTGACCTCAGGTGATGTGCCCGCCTCAGCCTCCCAAAGTGCTGGGATTACAGGCGTGAGCCACCACGCCAGGCTGTCCTTTTAGGGGCTGCTTTAGGGACCAGCCTGGCTGTGCATGGACACAGAGGCCAGCAGGAGCCTCTCTCTAAGGAGGCCAGAAGAAAGGCCGCTTGGAATTTGGAAATCTGGCTTGAAGCCCTGGTGCTGAAAACAGGCCCTGGAGACCAGGCCTCCCAGAACAAAGCGAGCATGAGCCTCTGGCACAGCCAGGACCGTCACTGCCCGGGAGCCTGCCCTGGGCCCCGGCTGGGTCCCCCTCCCCCCACCCCGTGTCTGGAGACCAGCAAGGCTGCCTGGCTGTGCGTTCCTCCACCAGTGCGGTCCTGATGATTCAGGGCAAGGGAAGAGACAGTGATGCTGCTGGCTTGGAGGACACCAGATCAGAAGCCATTAAACCCACAAATCCACAGATGCTGAAATGTAGATGCTGCAGCCAGGCTTGCCTGGGCAAGATGAGAGAGGTTTGTGGGTGAGGCTGCCCAGACCCTCTGAGGGTTCCCACCCCCTTCATGGCCTGCCCCTGGGGACCTGCCACCTAAGCTGCCTCAGCCCACCCTGCGGGAAACCTTTGCTTCTTGGAAGGCTGGGCCATGGAAGAGAGACCACCCACACCCCACCTCAGCCTCAGCGTCCTTTCACTCTCCTCTGATCCCCTCTAGCTGAGTCTCTGGGGTGGGGATTTCGACAGCTGTGAGCAGAAAGGCCCAGGAGGCCCAGTGAGCACCCTCCCCTGAGCCTGCCAAGGCAGGAATACTCAGGGCAGGGCTTTAAGCTTGTGACAGGCTCACCCTAAGTCCCTGCTCTCTCTGAATTCAGCCCCTCTCCTCGGGAGGGTCCCAGCAGGCCAGGCCACCAGTATGGCAGGGGTGCGGTGCGGTGCAGTGCAGTGTGGGCATGGTGGCCAACCCTGGTGGGTAGGTGGATCCAGGCAGCCATAACACAGCCAGGGGGCAATAGGCTGCTGGCAGCAGGAAGCACTTTTCTGGGGCATTGCTCTTTGGGGAGGGGGGACTTGTGGCTTTCACTCCAGGCATTGCTGAGAGCAGTGGGGGCTCCCTGTAGGCAGTGAGCTCACAGCTCACAAATCCCACTCCCCATCTTCGCCAGGGTCAGCCACTCTGAGGCGTTTTTTAAAACTCCACAGCGTAACTGGGGACTTCTCTACAAAAAAATTAAAGAATGACTCAGGTGTGGTGGCACGCCTGTAGTCCTAGCTCCTTGGGGGGCTGAGGTGGGAGGATCCCTTGAGCCCAGGAGGTTGAAGGTGCTTTGGGCTATGTCTGTGCTACCACACTCTAGGCTGGGTGACACATTGAGATCCTGTCAAATAAATAATAAATAAATGTAAAAGTCTACTTCTAGAGAAACAATGTTAAAGAGTGAGTTTTCTTGCCCTGCCTCCACGTCACGTTGTGGGTCAGGCTGCCCTGGGATGGGGTCCCCTTGCCCCAGCCTTTTTGAATCTGCTCTGGATACAGCTCTGCCTGGAGGAACAGGGTATACACCCAGGAAAAGGGCCTCTTCTTGCGCCTGGTGCGGGCGGTGAGAGTGGGTGGTCTGCGTGTGTGTGGTGGGAGCTGCTGCCAAGGTGGAACAGTTTCCCTGCCGTCTCCCCCCGTCCTGGAGCTGGAGCATTCTGGAGAAAGGATGATCCTAGGTACCCTTTGGTGATGCAAATCGAGGAGGAGCAAGAGGGCCATGCCAAGCCCGCCCCCCAATCCAGGGCAGACCTGGTAGGAATGAACTGGAAGGAATAAATGGACAAACCAAGCTGAAGATGGGGACGGCGGTGAAGAGCTCCTTTGGAGTCCAGCCTGACTCAAATTGTCCTGCCCTGCCCCTGGAACCCTGGTTCACTGTCCAGCCTGAAGGTCCCTGGGGCGGGGCCTCTGCACCCCTGAATCTGGCGCAGAGCAGGTGTATGTGAAGGTGAATGTAAGGAAAAGAGATGCTTGAATTCTGAATCCCACTGAAATTAGCCTAGGAACTTCACCAAAACAATCACCTCTTTGGGGAGGAAATAGGTACTAAAATTTATCCAACTGTGACGCCTGCTTTCAGCATCTCAGCTATATTCATGCATTCTCAAATTCTCAGCCTGATTTTATTTTTTTCCTGATTTAGGGTCTCACTCTGTCACCCAGGCTGGAGTGCAGTGGCTCGATGATAACTCACTGCAGCTCAAGTGATCCTCCTGCCTCAGCCTCCGGAGTAGCTGGGACTCTAGGCGTGTACTACCACGCCCGACTCATTTTGTGCTTAATTTTTTTTTTTTTTTTTTGTAGAGACAGGGGTCTTACTATGTTGCCCAGGCTGGTCTTGAACTCCTGGCCTCAAGCGATCCTCCCACCTGAGCATTCCAAAGTTCAGCTTTAATAGTGAAGTACCATCTATGTGGGAAGTGGGATTTAATTCTCAAGTTTAAAGATTTTTTTCTCATATTGATTTTAACTCCATTGATCAGGACTTGACTATCTTATATTTAAGGCAACTTTAAAGGTGGGCTGGACTAGGCTGGGCGCGGTGGCTCATGCCTGTAATCCCAGCACTTTGGGAAGCCAAGGCGGGCAGATCACTTGAGATCAGGAGTTCCAGACCAGCCAACGTGGTGAAAACCCATCTCTACTAAAAATACAAAAATTAGCCAGGCGTGGTGGCAGGTGCCTGTAATCCCAGCTACTTGGGAGGCTGAGGCAGAGAATTGCTTGAACCCGGGAGGCAGAGGTTGCAGTGAGCTGAGATCGTGCCTCTGCACTCCAGCCTGGGCGACAGAGCGAGACGCCACCTCAAAAAAAAAAAAAAAAAAAAAAAAGGGTGGGCAGACTAAAGCTTCTCTTTCCGTAGGAAATATTTTATAGACACAAATGAGATTATATGAGGAGGTTTAAATTCCATCAGACACAAAACAGCTCAACACTCTCAACCACTAGGCGATAACTCATTTACCTAAGATCTCAAATGTATGTTAATTAAAATATAGTCTTTTCTCCTGATTAAAGCCAGTCTCCTAAGGGTTGCTGCCAAGTCATGCCCCTATGGCTTGTGCTTAAAGCACAACCCCACGTGGCAGGTTTTGCTAGTTGCTTTTCAATCTCCGCTACCCCTTTCCTCCCAAATAAGAAAACTCTGATTTTTAGCTGGGTCTACTGCTGCCCAATTGAAAGATGGCATTTCCCAGCCTCCCTGGCAGCTGGGGCATGGTTGTGTGGCTAAGTTCTCCCACCACCTTCAAGAAGTGGAAAGGTGTGAGACTTCTGGAAAGTCTCCCTGAACGAGAGAGGCATATCCATCTTCTCTTTTGCAGCTGGTTCCTGGGCTGAGGAGGTGATGGCAGGAATGTGGGCAGCCATCCTGGATCATGAAGAAATGTGAATGGCAGATAGAAAAGCTGATCCTTGAGGACTTTGGGGCTGCCATACCAACCATGATTGCCTCTCCATGGACCTCTTTTATAAAAATATGAGTAATATTCTTGTTTAGGCCACTGTGATGTTGGGATTTTTCAATACATGCAGCTAAACCTAACTGATACCCCACTTCCCCAAGTTCAGCCTTCATCCCATGCACAATTTCAAACTATAAAACATAGGAAGGGAGCCTCTGAGCAGATACAACTGCTCCAGGCCTTGGAGTTGGCCAAGGATAGACCCACAGAGAACAGCCATTCACTCAGTGGACAAGCCCATCAAGTGTCTACCCCAAGATCTTGTGCTGAAGAAATGATGGCTTTGGGAGCAGCAGGTTTTATGGGGGAAGACTGAGAGTGTGGTTTGGGACACGTTAAATTTGAGAGGATCTTTTAGCCGTCCAAATGGTGAAGAACAGGTAAACAGGTCTGGAGTTTCAGGGTTGAGGCTAGAGATACAGGTTTTGAGAAGTTTGGGAGAAAATGGTTGTTTATAAAACCATGTAACTGTAGGAAATCCCCCAGGGAGGGAGTGGATAGAGCAGGTTCCAAGGACTGAGTCCAGGGTCTCCAGTGTTGAGAGGTCGGTGAGCAGGGGAGGCATCCAGCCAAGGAGATCAAGCAGGAGTGGCCAGGAGCGAGGAGGAGAAGTGGACAGTGGGATCTGTTTCAGCCAAGTGAGGATGCTGTGTCACGGAGAGGGCACAGTCGGCTGGGTCACGTGGTAGTGACAGTTCAAGGAAGAGATGAGCGCTGACCCCGATCATCGGATTTTGCAACATCAAGGTCAAGGATGACTTTGATAAAGAGCTTCAGAGGAGTGGTTGGGTGAAAATCTGATGGGAGTAGTTTCCAGAAAGAACAGGTGGGAAGGAATTGGAGATAAGGGGAAACTCCAGAGGGGTTTTGCCCTTCAGAGGGTCGACTGGGTGGTAGGAAGAGGAGAGTAGGGAAAATCAATCAGTTACTCAAAAATAAACATGGACCCTACCCCCACCTAAGAGAAATCTTAGATGCCAGCGCGCCTAGGCTCACATTGAGTCTGATGGAATAAAGTGGTCATGGAGTCCACGGACCTTTCTGAGCACCTGGCCCTGGCCAGAGAGGACAAGCAGGAACAGGTCATACTTCTCAATTCTGAACCGAGGGGGGCATGACTTCCATCTCCTGTGTCTTACATCTGCACGTTTCACAACAAGCCAGAGACGTGGTGGTGGTGCGGCAGGGAAAAGTGCAACGCTGTGGGGTCAGGCCGACCCAGATCCGCCGTGATCTGGATGCAACCCCCACAGCCAGGGCACGCCGGCCTCGTTGTGCCTGCTTCTCCGGCTGTCAATGGGAAGTTTAAGTGAGGCCACGTGTGGGTTTTTAGCTCTCTGCTTGACACATAGCAGGTACTCAGATTGAGGTGAGCGTTTTAAGGTACAAATTAGGGCACCACTGGGGGGAGTAGCGAGGGCGGAAGAGTATCTTTTTAGAACGCACCGATGATAGTGGTGATTAAAAAAAAAAAAAAAGAGGCACCGTTCACTTTCATCGGGGAGCTGGGAAGAAGACAGAAGAGGTGTTTGGGAGAAGCAAGATGAGCAGCGAGCGAGAGGGAACCGGCCGGCAGGTCATGAAAGTCGGCGGCGCGTCGCCCCGCACCTGTCCCGCCCCCGTACCTTGCGGGCGCTCGGGGCAGCCGAGCCCTCCTGCCGCCGCCACCTGCCACCGCAGCAGTTTCCTGGGCCAGCTGGGGCTAAAGTGTTGGCAGTCGTCGTCCGTCAGCTCCCGGTAGGCAGGACGCCGCGGCTGTTTGGCGTCGTCACCTAGCAACCGGCGGCACGCTCCGGCGCCATCGGGTGGACTACAACTCCCACAATGCACAGCGCCGCGGCGCGGCCCGGGACGCCAAGCCCTGGGCGCCACCTCCCCGCCATGCCTTTCGGGACTTGTAGTTTCTTGGACCCCCGGGCGCGGCGGGTCGCCCCGCCGGCAGGGAGCGCGCCTCGGGCGGGGTGCGGCGCCCGCGCGGGGATTGGGCCGCCTCCGCCCCGCCCGCCCCGCCCGCCCCGCCCGCAGCTCGCGGTGGGCCCGGGGCTCGCGGCGCCCTAGGCGCATGTGCGGCGCGGGGCGGCCGTGACCAGCGGAGCGCTGGGTGTCAGTGAGCAGCGAGGAGCCGCGCGCCCCCGTGCCCGCGTCTGTCCGTGCGCCCGAGCGCCCACTCCCGGGTCTGAGGTCTGCCCGGCGCGCCGCTTGCAGAGCATACTCAGGGCTGCGCACCTGCCCCGCGCACCTGCCCGCCGCCCGCCCGGCGCTCCGGGCTTCGCTAGTCAGCCTCCCTGCGACAGCGCGGGGGCTCCGGCCGTGCCTCCGCGTCCGCCCCGCGCCTCAGCCGGGCCCGGGCGCAGCGCTGCGGAGGGCGAGGGCCGCCCGGAGTCCGGCCAGGGCCGGCGCGGCGATGATGAACAGGTTCCGAAAGTGGCTCTACAAACCCAAGGTGAGCGGCCCCGCTCGGGCCGGACGCCCCCCGCGTCGCGGCCTCTCCCCTCCCCAGGACCGCCAGTCCGCCCTACGAGACGGACTCCCTTTCCCTGTCCGTGGCCGGCCTCTTCCCCCACCGCCGACATCCTTCCCTCCACTCCAAGACTTGGACAGATCTTCATCGCCCTGTCTCTGAGGCGGATCCGAACCTCCCTCCCGGCTTCCTAAGCCCGGGTCCAGGACTGACCCTCCAGCTCCTCCTCTCGGGCCGGGGCGCACTTTCCCTCCCCCTCTATCCAGGGCCACAACAGGCCCCTCTCCCTCCTCATCCCGGTCCTGGACGGTGCCCTCCTACACTTCGTGGTCCCCAGCCCGCGGGCCCGGAGCAGACCCCCTACTACTTCTCCATCTCCCCTCCCTGCACCAGGAATGCCCCCTCATTCCCCTCCTGCCCCCACCCCCATTGTCCTGGGCCCGGAATAGATCTCCCTCCGCGCTCCAGAACAGACCCTCTCCCCACTTCCCCAGGTTCTGAGAGAACCCACATTTCCCAATCCCTGGGTCCAGGGCAGACCCGTCCTTCCATGTCCAGAGAGGATCCTGATGGCCCTGCCAACGGCCTCCCTTCCCGAACCAGGACTGACCCACACCTCGGCCCAGTTCGCGTCCCCTCCCTTGTCCCCATCCTTGTCCCTTCCCCACCCACGTCCTCTGAAATCCGGGACAGGTCCTCCGCCTGGCCCTTGGGGCGAGCGCGCCCGTGGCCAGCAGCCTCGGCGGGGCGGGAGGTGCGGCTCTCCAGCCGGCGCCCGCGCCTCTCCTATCGCCGCGGGGTCGGGGTCCGGGCGGCGCGCCCCGTGCCTCAGCGGCTGCGCCAGTCGCACTGCGGGCGCTGCGTCTCCGCCGCCCGTCTGGGGCTCGTGTCCGCTGCAGCCGGAGCAGGGCCGGGCGCGCTCGGCGCGGGGTGAAGGCGCGGCGGTGTTCAGGATCCCGGCGCAGGGTCCAGGGCGCATCTGGGCGTCCGAGGGTGGCACCCTGGGGCCGGCGCAGCGGGGAGGCCCGGGCCCTGAGATCTTGGGGGAGGTCACGGTTCGGGTGGGGTCACCGCGGCGACCAAGGGCGGGAGTGGCGCCAGTGCTTCGTCCGGGCAGCTCGGACGTCCGAGGCCACCGCGTTGCCGACCTACCCCTCCTCCCTCCACTGGCCGCCTTTCTCCGTCCAGCGTCCCAGGCCTCCGCCTCCACCGTGGGTGAGCTGTCACGGCAGAGGTTTCCTGAAATCCGTGCCTCGCGTGCGCCCGTTCCAGGAAGGCGGGAGGTGGGTTTGGAAGATCGGCACGGAGCAAACCTCCGTTTGAGGGCTCACTCAGGGCCCCGAAGGGCGCGTGCTTCACGGCCTTTGAGGTCGGGGAATTCTGTTTGTCGTTGCCGTAGTGTTGGGTTGAGGGCTTACGGTACATGGGGCGCCCCTTGCTCGGCCTTGGCTTGATTGGGAGGGGACTCGGGGGGATTCAGGGTTCCTGTGGCGGCACTCCCTGCTCCCAACCTCCCTGTCCCTAGCAGCGACTTCTTAAGGGTTCGTCCCGAGCCTTGCGTTTCCTGGCGCTGGGTGTGGTTTGGGGCCGAGCCGTCTGCGCCCAGCCTCTCCTCCTGCGGCGCCTTCGAGCCCCTCTCGGTCCTGCCTGCTGCCCCCATGTGCCTCTGCCGGGGTAGGGCGGTGGCCTCCGCTCTGGATAGCTGTATGAGTGGTGTTTGGTTCCAGTGGCTTTTCCTCACCAGTTACCGAAAACGAAGTCTGCTTGTAAAACGGCGTTTTGGGGGCGTGCAGCAGCATTATTTTCTGTGACAAATGGCGGGAGGCAGCTGGAGAAATGTGTCTCAGGTCTTAACTAACATTCTGGTGTCGCTGAAGGCACTTGCTGGGACACTAGGGGATGCCCCTCCGGACGTGGCTGTGGAAGAGGCCGCATTTGGGGGATCACCTTTCTAATCGTGTTGAAAAGGAAGGAAAAATAATTGTAGACTCTGTTTCATGAGTAGCTGAGTAATTTCAGGATGGCCTTGTCTGTTTCCGTTTAGGGAAGACACTTTAAAGGTGGAACATGGTACTAGACGTTGTCCTGAGAATTAGGAATTGCGTTCCCAACTTTTCCTCTTCAGCAGGCAGCTGCCTTTCCAGGCAGGCGGCAGGCACCAAGAGGGCACAGCCAGTGAATCAGCTGATCCCAGGGATCAGCCCAGAGCTGTGTGCCTCCGGAGAAGGGATGGAACAGGATTGATGTGGATCTCTCCTTTTTCTCATTGTCTTCTCCTGGCATGCTGTCTGGTACTAGCTCCAGAGCTCTGGACTTGAGACGTATCTCCATTTCAGATCTGTCTCTGGCCATAGCATTTTCTGGGAGCTGGTGCCCTGTGGGCAGTCTGAACTTGGGCTGTCTCTTATTTGAGAAATGTCTTTGGAGTTAAATATCTTGATTGTTTGAAGGGTCGGAGTATGTTATGTCACTCCATAGCTTTTCATTTTTCAAACCAAAGCTCAGATTCTTGCCTTGGATTATGAATTGAATTTTATGCTTCCCCTTCCTGTCTAATTTAACACATTTTGGCACAAATAAGCACAAAGTCAGTCCTGGGAAGATTCTGGGCCTGGAAGAGTTGAAGTGTTAAACATTAGCTGTGGGAGGATGTGTCTGGGGGAGATTGTTGCCTGCAGTCAGGAATTTTTTTTCCCACTTTGTATTTAGATAGATGTACAATTCAAACTGAATTTTTAATTGAATTCCTGCTTTGGTTTAAAACTGCACAGTGAGCTTCTTTTTATAAATATTTAAGTGTGTGTGTGTGTGTGTGTGTGTGTGTGTGTGTGTTTGTAGAGACAGGTTCTCACTATGTTGCCCAGGCTGGACTCAGATTCCTGGCCTCAAGCAATCCTCCTGCCTCAGCCTCCCGAAGCACTGGGATTACAGGTGTGAGCCACTGTGCTTGGCCAGCACTGAGCTTCTTGTTCGTCACAATATGGTGGAAAATATTCTGAAATGAAAATATTCTTCACTGTTCTTATAGTTATAAAAAGCAATTGGAAATGCTGAAAAATATTCCTGTGTGACATACATTTTGATATCTGAATAAAAATTAGCTACTACGTTAGCTACCTAAGTTGAGTAAAAGAATGCCCGATGAATAATACAAAAGTTTAACATTAAAATGACATTTGCAAATTATATTTCTATTCACTTTCTTAATCAGTCTTTTAAACACCAATATGATTTTTCTTGGTATAAAGTGTTCAGATCTTGTAAGTATTATCCTGACTTTGAACACTCCCAGGAAGAGACGGTGCAGGAAAACCCGTCAGCTTGTCCTGCTTTATTGATGTTGGTGAAATACTTTCTTGCCTTTCTTTAAAGTCTTTTCAAGAGAGTTTATGCTTTAGAAATGCAAACCATTTTGGCATGGTTGGTGTCTTCATTTGAAACAAAAGTCTCAGTGCTGTGTTTCTTGCTTGGTTATGACTTTCTATTGATTGACCTGGCTGGAAGTTCCTGGTCACTAGGAGGTGAGAATTCCCAGCATGGGGGAGAGGGACCTGGACACTTACCTGGACCTGGGAGAGATTTCCTGGCCATCACCAAAGAGCATATTAATATCACTCAGGATGAATTTGTGTTTTCCATCTTTGAGGAGGAATTGACCCTCGGTGGGTTATGCTGGCCAGGTGGATGGGGTAGTTCCCATGTGGCTGGTTACCATGCTCAACCTTGCACTCCGAGAAGAGCTCGCTTGTCTGCACCCCAAGACCGTTTTCAGAGTGGGGGCTATTAACCTTTCTTGTCCCCCCGCTTTGTAGGAGAACATTCCTTATAAATCTGCCTTACTGAGTGATGTGTATTTGGCAACTTCCTGTAAACATTCCAGGCCCAGATTAGCGATGACATGGCCTTTGCCAAGAGAAGCCTGAGTGACTTGCTGGGTGTGTGTGCTTTATGAAAGAAGACCCCTTTGGGTTTGGTAAAGTCTGCCTGGGGGCCAACCCCACTGGCATGTTTTGTGGGAACCTGCTAGGACTGAGCAGTACTGAGTATGGGACTTCCTGCCCTTCGGCTCTTGTTAACTCAGCCTCAGTCACCTGAGGATTTTCGGGGTTCCAGCCCACTTGGTCATGGGCCCTTGAAGAGAGCTGCCCATTGGTGGCCAGCACTCTGTACCTTGGCCACCTGGTTGAGAGGGGCGGCACCCTGGAAACGAAGTGGCAGATGGGGGCGGGCCCCAGAGTAGGGGGTGGGGCAAGGTCTGGATATATCTGTTTGGTCCCGATGTGCAGAGATGAGGCGCAGCCCGGTCCTCCTTTTGGGGCTCCCCACTGGTGGCTGAGGGGGAGGGGCGATGACAGAGATCCCCCAGAAGTATACAGCTGGGGCTTGGAAGGCTGTGGGAAGGGTCTTGGTGGAGACTGGGGCCTGGCACAAGTGGAGCCTATGAGAGGGCAGTCACCGGCATGTGCCTTGACTTCCCTGCTTTGCGTCACCTGGGAAACAAATGGCTGTCCCTACAGCACTGCGTCCGTGCCCCATGCCAAGCACAGACCCTGTTCCAGGGACTTGGGATTTGAGTGATAACTTCTAGCCAGGCTACTGATGAATTCGTTTTCAGCTGATAAACTCCAAGTGCCCAGCTGTGGCAGGGGGTTGTCCTTGGCCTGGCACGTTTCTCTCTGAGGTGAGCTGCTGGAAAGCCAGTGTTCCGGATGCTGCACAGGCTGAGCCCGGCGGTGCTCCCTCTCCTGGCGGGCGCCTGGCACGGAGGGGGCTCGGGAAGTCCTGGGAGGATGCTTGGCAGCGCTGAGTCAGAGCAGGCGTGGCTGGCCCTGCGCACCGGTCTCTTTCTGTTGCGTGGGGTTCTCTGAATTCAGAAGGCTCTGGGGCTCCCCCGGCGGCTCTGCATCCAGGTCATGCCACCCCTCCCAGAAAGCCTTCCTTTCCACATCAGCACTCAGGCTGTGGTCAGCGGGAGTGCAGTGCGGACGCCTGAGAGCCCATGTGCTCTTGAGGTGGCTTTGTAGAACCTACTCCCTGGCCTCTTAGGAAGTGACTCTCAGCGGGCAGCTCACGTCTCATTTCCTGTGCTTTGCTGAGGTTTCTGTTTGTGGTTGGGGGAGTGTGGGACCTCACATGCCTTGCCTTGTGCCAGCGGCATTTGCAGGGCAATTAAGAGCCTGGGCTGCAGACAGAGGGCGAGCATCACTCCCTGCGCCGACTCTGTCATCACTCAGGGCTCTCCTTCCCTGGCAGGGCAGGGCTGGGCGCTTACTGGAAACGTCTGGTATGGTTTCTGTTAAATGGGCGAGTCAGAGGCAGAGAGTCGAGAGCTTCACGTAATTGATATTTGGACTCAGCAGGCAGGGCAGACGGGGGAGGGAAGCAGGGCCTCAGTGTCCTGCCCCACAGGCTGAGTGTCTTTAGGTCATTTTGTTCGACCTTAAAAGGAGAGATGGCTAATTTAAGGAGGCTTCAGTGGCCATTTTCAGCCACCAAGAATTCCCAGAATACCGGATGTGCTTGCTCTAAACGTGTGAAGGTGCACATCTGAGAGCTGGTAAGTGACAGCCAGGGTGTGGTTTCGTTTGAGTTGACAGCCTTGTGCAGCTACAGGGTGTGCCGGGTGCAAAGGTGAATAATGGTGAGCTGATTCCAATTTGAAGAAAAATAAATGCTGAGAAGGCTGTGGGTTTCAGTGCTTCCCCAGTGTTTTCTTGTCTTCAGTGGTTGCCGGTCATGTGTCTAAATAGCATTGGAGCTCCAGGGCCTGGCTGGGAATTCTCGTCCCTCCCACACCTGTGCCTCAGTTTCCCTAGTGTCAGGTGGGGATGCTGAGACCTGCCTTCTGGAGTTGTTGGGAGCATGTGAGGAGATCATCTCTGTCCAAGACTCACAGTAACAGCTCAACCAATGACCCCAGTCAATAATGGCAGAACCAGTGGGTGGTGTAAGCAGGTGGGGACTTCCACAGAACCAACGTTTAGCTACCTTAGGGTTTCATGTCAGTATTTCTTGGAGTCCCAGAGGCCATCACAGCTTCCAGTTCCTCCAGCCAGGCCATTCTGAGAGTGAAAGCGTCTCAGTGGGGGCCTGCCACCCCTGCGCCTTTTTCTGGTAGGTGGCGGGTATTTGGTTGCTGGGAACAGACCCTGACTTAGTACGCCTCAGGCATCCCCGTGGGTCTGGTTACAGGTCCCCCTGAGGATGAAGGATGCGCTCTGCCCCTGTCTGCGCCCCAGGGGGGAGATGCTGCCATGTGCTCACTCACCACGTGAGCACCTGCCTCCTCTATGGTTGTCAGGACCAGGGCTGACTGCAGCCGATGTGGGCAGCAATGGGGTTCACCATGTCGGACTGGCCCCCAAACCTCTCATGCTGTCCTCCCATGGCCTGTGCCCCCCATTTGTTGTCTGGATGCTCAGGACCTAGGAGAGGACTCCAGGGCTCGGGTGGCAGCGGGGAAGGGGCTGGGGTGCACTCGCGCTGCACTGTGATGTGAGGGGGATAAACTTCTATCCGTTAAGGCACTGAGGTGTGAGGGTCATTTGTGAATGTTTAAACTATGCTGATGCACCCTGTTTTACAAATGGGGTCTCAAGACAAGTCACCTTGCTCGAACCTCTACAGCCAGGAGGAAGCAGGGCTGGGATTTACACTCCTGTCCGCGGGACCCCAGAGCTGGCACCCGTATGCGTCAGGCAAAGTCTCTTTTCCTGCAGGAAGGCACTGGACTGTCATCGGATTTTACATGAGTCCCATTTGGTGAAACGATTACTTTTGTCTTTTTTCAGTTGGATTGCAAAAAAAACTTAGATATTGATGGGCAAGTCAAGTGTTTGAAGGAGGAAGACAAAAGTGAATGGATATTTTTTGACTGATCTGAATAGATTAAGCACAAGTAGAATAGAACATTTTATGTTATGGTAATTAATGTAGAATAGTTGGATAGGATGAATGGAATGATTTTTTCCTTCTTACAGTAAGCATTTTGAAGCTCTTCCATTTCTCATTGTTTTCCTGCTGGAGGGAGGCAGGGGGTGTAGGGGGCACATCAAGTGGGGGGCCCCTCCATGGACAAGGAACATGGGTCCAAACTGCATGGCTGGCTCTCTAAGTCTCTGCCACGGGTGGGTTTTGCTCCAGCTGTGCTGCGCTTGGCTGTCCCCCACCAGAAAGGTGGTATTTTACACCGGCTTCCTGGGGAGACTGGGCTAGCACACCCAATTTAGGATGGTGTTCTTAGGGCAATGTTTTTTTCTTTGGATTTCAGTTTTTGAGAATGTTTCCAGTTATTTTTAGGGATATCATGATTACAAAAAACACCTAAAAGCAGAATCAACTACTTAAATGTCAGATACATTTAAGAATTGTACACTCATGTTCATAGCAGCTTTATACATAACAGCCAAAAGGGGGAAACAACCCAAACGTCCATGGAAGGAAGAACAGATACATGTGGTCCCTCCACACCATGGCATGACATTAGCAGTAGAAAGGGCGCGGTGGCTCACGCCTGTAATCCCAGCACTTCGGGAGGTCGAGGCAGGCGGATCACGAGGTCAGGAGATCGAGACCATCCTGGCTCACACGGTGAAACCCCGTCTCTACTAAAAATACAGAAAATTAGCCGGGCGCGGTGGCTCACGCCTGTAATCCCAGCACTTTGGGAGGTCGAGGCAGGCGGATCACGAGGTCAGGAGATCGAGACCATCCTGGCTCACACGGTGAAACCCTGTCTCTACTAAAAATACAGAAAATTAGCCGGGTGTGGTGGCGGGTGCCTGTAATCCCAGCACTTTGGGAGGTCGAGGCAGGCGGATCATGAGGTCAGGAGATCGAGACCATCCTGGCTCACACGGTGAAACCCCGTCTCTACTAAAAATACAGAAAATTAGCTGGGCGCGGTGGCTCACGCCTGTAATCCCAGCACTTTGGGAGGTTGAGGCAGGCGGATCACGAGGTCAGGAGATCGAGACCATCCTGGCTCACACGGTGAAACCCCGTCTCTACTAAAAATACAGAAAATTAGCCGGGTGTGGTGGCGGGCGCCTGTAGTCCCAGCTACTCGGGAGGCTGAGGCAGGAGAATGGCGTGAACCCGGGAGGCAGAGCTTGCAGTGAGCCGAGATGGTGCCACTGCACTCCAGCCTGGGCAACAGAGCGAGACTCTATCTCAAAAAAATAAAAATAAATAAATAAATAAAGTTAAAAAAATGAAAAAAAAAAAAAGAAAGGGAGGATGTTCTGATACAAGCCATCGCCACGAGCCTGGAATACAGGATGATAATCAAAAGAAGCCAGTCACGAAGGGCTGCATCTTGTATGATTCCATTTCTATGAAATGTCCAGAAGAGGCAAATCCATTGAGACAGAAAGCAGATTGGCGGTTGCCAGGGGTTAGAGAGTGGAAGTGGAAATGGGGAGTGATGATTTAAAGGGCATGGGGTTTCCTTTTGGGGTGATGAAAAGGTTTTGACGCAGCGAGAGGTGGTGGTTGGGCAGCATTGTGAACGCAGTAAATGCCATTGTATTGTACCCTCTGAGATGGCTGATTGTATGTTGTGTGGATTTCACCTCAATTTAAAAAAAGGAATTGTACCACTTTTTGAGGTTAACAGATAATCAAGGGAAAAGGTGTTTTGCCCCTGAGTAAAAAAAAATAGGAAAATAGGCCCAGAGCCATGGTTCCTGAGTTTGGCTTTCTGGGTAGGCAGCTGACTTGGGGGCTTTGGAAAGCTCCCTGCCAGCCTGGCCCGCTGACTGCGGCCACCTGGCGGGGGCATCTTCCTGGTCTCTGAAGGTGGATCCTCAAGTCCCAGCCCAGCCCCTCCTCCCACCCTGCGCTGCTGGCAGGGCCCTTGTCCTGGGGCTTCCAGAAGACAGCGTGAAGGAGTTCTGTGTCTGGGATTGATCGTGGTTGGGTAGTTCTGACAAATTTCTCAAACCGACCTCCTCCCACAGAGCTGCCCGCAGGGGTCAGCCCCCCCACCCCACCGTGGGTGTGCTGGACTCAGCCTTCTCACAGCGCCGGCATGGGCTGCTCAGTGGGAAGCTCCAAGGCTGTCAGGCCATGTGGGCCTTGCCTGAGCCAGGGATCGGAGGGACAGCGAGCAGCCAGCGGAGTGGGGGCGAGGGGGCTGCTGAGATGTGAATGGCAAGGGGGCTGTGGGTCGCGGAGCCTGAAAGGCTGGGTGCACTTGGAGCACAGGGGACAAGGTGGGGTCGCTGCAGATGGGGTTGGGTGGTCGCCTGGGGATGGGTCACAGGCAAGGAAGGTGGGGGCATGATGGGGTCAGCACTGCTGTTTGCGGGGTCCTTCCAGGCCTGCTGTGGGAGAGACGAGATTGGAAGCTGGGACTGGTGGGTGGCGGGGATTCCAGCGAGAGGATGGCAGCAGGCGACTCTGGATGGAGAAAGTAGATGGATCTGGGCCTGGTGGGGGTGGGACCTGGCTGGGGGAGAGGTGCTGTTTGGGGATGGGGAGCTCAGGAGAGGAGCTGCGAGGTGGAGGGTGGGGATGGGGGTGCAGAAGTCGGGGTTTGGACAGTGTGTTTGATGGCCATGCAACTCCACGGGGAATGTGAGGGTGGGGGGCCAGGGGCGTTCAGGGCTGTGTCACAGACCGCGTAAAGGCAGACCTCCCCACTGCGAGATGCCCAGGCATGTTGGATAAAATCACAAAAACATTTTTAAAAGTACTGAGCTGGCAAGAGAGAAGGTGTAACCCCTAGTGCCAGAAATAAGAGGAAACTAAAACCTAAAGCTGAGCGCATGGGAAGGTCCACTTAGAAACCGCCGGGAACTGAGAGCTTCAAACCATCACTGCTGCCCCACGTCAGGATTGGGTGGATCAGCCCGTGGGGCGGGGCTCACCTGGGCGTGGCTTCATCTAGGTGGGGCTTATATGGGCAGGACTCACAGTGTGGGGCCATCTGGATAGGGCTGCATCTGGGCGGGGCGGCATCTGGGCGGGGCTTCATCATCTAGGCAGGCTTACCTGGGTGGTACTCATCTGGGCGGGACTCTATCTGGATGGGGCGCCATCATCTAGGTGGGCTTACCTGGGTGGGGCTTCATCTAGATGGGGCTTACCTGGGCGGGGCCCAACTGGGCGGAGCTTCAGTTGGGAAGGGTCAGCCAGCTGAACCATCTGCGGCCTTTGGTCCACCCCGGCTGGTGCAGCTGTCAGGCAGGCCCCCTCCAGGCTTTCTCCCCGATGCTGAGTCTCAGGGCAGTGGAGCAGAGTGGCAAGGTGATCCTGAGGCCCAGCCTGGAAGTCACATGGTGTCACATGGCATCACCTCCACAGTGTCCATAGGGCCAGCCCCCATTAAATGGGGGGGGGCTGTCACCTCCACTTCTCGGTGCGGGGAGTAGCAGAGTCACATCTCAACGGGCAGGTGTGGGGATGCAGGGAAATGCTGGCTTGGTAGGATGTTCTTGGGAGCACTCACAGGGAGGCTCAGGGCATGGTGGGGTTAGGGGAGATGTGTTGGTCCAGAACTGGGTGAAGCATTGCTGTCCAGTGAGGGCAGGTTGGAGCAAGGGTCAGACAGGAATCTGTGGCCTTGAGGCCTGGAGGCCAGGGGGCCAGGAAAGCCCCATAGGCCACTTCAGCACAGGGTCACCTGGGCAGCCTGGCCGACTGAGGTACATGGTGTTCTGGAGGAGCCCTCCTGCCACACCTCTGAAGTGGAGTTCATAGTAGAAAGTTACAAGACAGAGGAGAAAGGGGTTCTCCGTGAGCACACTCCCTGGCATGCGTAAGGTCAAACCAAGCCAAGAGACTGAGGATAGAAACCACAAGGCAGGCCAGGCACAGTGGCTCACGCCTGTAATCCCAGCACTTTGCGAAGCCGAGGCAGGTGGATCACGAGGTCAGGAGGTCAAGACCAGCCTGGCCAACATGGTGAAACCCTGTTTCTACTAAAAATACAAAATTAGCTGGGCGTGGTGGTGCGTCTGTAATCCCAGCTACTCGGGAGGCTGAGGCAGGAGAATCACTTGAATCTGGGAGGCAGAGGTTGCAGTGAGCCGAGATCGTGCCACTACATTCCAGCCTGTGCAATTGTGGGAGCTTCTGAGGCACAGAGGGATGAGAAGGTTCCAGATGTAACTCCTGGGACTTCAGGAGCGAGAACAGGGGGAGAGAGGAGGCTGTTTTCTGCTCACGGCTGAGAATCTTCCCGAGTTGAATCATCAGGTTCATAAGCCCACACCCCAGATGGGAATCAGTGGCACAGATGCTGCGTTCTGAGCATCTGAGGGGCCTAAGGGGACAGGCTGCAACCTCACAGGGGCCTCTGCTGGACTGGCTGAATACTGGAGGCCTGGAGGACTGTGGAGCGAAATCTTTCTAGGGCCACAGGGAGCAAAGTCAGAGCAGAGTTCTGGGCTTAGCTAAGCTGTCGTTCGTGGAGGAGAGCAAAATGGAAGACAGTTTTAGACGAAGACAAAAAAGTAACCGCCCCCAAATCATTGCTGAAGAAGTACTGGAAAATGTACTCCAAGAGGAAAATCAAAGTCAGAAGGAAGGAGTGGGAGGCGAGGTGCAATGGTGGGCCCAGGAGTCGGGGAGGGAGTGGGTAGATGGGAGCAGCAGTCACCTTGGGGAGCATGAGCATCCGTGCTCCTGGCAAGGGGGAGTGGAAATTCTGGACAGCAATGCCTGGACAGCAATCAGAGCTGGCACTGAGGTCTTTGATGGTTTGCAATAAGGCTGGATTTGAGACCATGAGCTAAGTGTGTGAATTACCACAGGGTAGGCACTAGGATAACAGTCCCAGAGAAGGGATAACTCCTAAACCAGGGGAGGGAGAAAAGAGAATAAAGGAAATAATCCAATCAAAGCAGGAAAGGATGAGAAGAGGGCAGCAAAGCAAAAGCACAACAAACAAAAAGCAAAAACTAAAGCTGTAGAAATAATTGCACATAAGTCAGGCATCACAGGGAGTGGAGCAAACCCACCTCCCAGACAGAGACTGAGAGTGCACCTGTGCATTGAACAATCCAGCCTTGTGCTGTTGACGAGAGATGTCCACGAGACAGCTTCCGCAGAAAGGCTGAAAAGAAAGGGGCAGAAAAGGTGAACCAGGCGTTTACCAAAAGCAAGGAGGTGAGGTTCTTTCTCCCTGTATCAGGTAAGCACGGCGCTCAAAGCAGAGTGACAGCATGTTTCCCCACAGGGAGGGGATGGCTTCCTGCTGCACACCATCAGCTCCCAGGCCTGGCTGCCCCACCTCTTTAATCCTGGTCTCAGTCACAGGAGCTCTCGGGCAGCCCCTTCCCAGTGTTTTTTTTTTTTTTTTTTGAGACAGAGTCTTGTTCTGTGGCCCAGGCTGGAGTATAGTGGCACGATCTTGGCTCACTGCTACCTCTGCCTCCTGGGTTCAAGTGATTCTCCTGCCTCAGCCTCTCGAGTAGCTGGGATTACAGGTGTGCACCACCACACCCAGCTAATTTTTGTATTTTTGACAGAGATGGGGTTTCATCATGTTGGCCAGGCTGGTCTTGAATTCCTGACCTCAAGTGATTCACCTGCCTCGGCCTCCCAAAGTGCTGGGATTACAGGCATGTGCCACCATGCCCAGCTAATTTTCTTTTCTTTCTTTCTTTCTTTTTTTTTTTTTTTGAGACAGAATCCATTCTGTGGCCCAGGCTGGAGTGTAGCAGCGCAATCTCAGCTCACTGCAACCTCCGCCTCCCGAATTCAAGTGATCCTCCTGCCTCAGCCTCCCGAGTAGCTGGGATTACAGGCGCCTGCCACCATGCCCAGCTAATTTTTATATTTTTAGTAGAGACGGGGGTTTCACCATGTTGGCCAGGGTGGTCTCGAACTCCTGACCTCAGATGATCCCCCTGCCTTGGCCTCCCAAAGTGCTGGGATTATAGGCGTGAGCCACTGCACCCAGCCAGTGGGCATTTTGAAACTGTTGAAAGAACCAAGAGAACCCGAGGGACAGTGACAGGAGTGCTGGCTGTCGGCCTCACCTGGCTCCTTCCTGACCACTCCAAGGGATGTGAGGTCTCAGAGACAATGGGCACTGGGGCCACTCTCCTGTGCCCCGGCCCCTTCCCTCTGACCTAGGGAAGGCTTCCTGGCCTGCAGATCTCAGAGCCTGGGCCTGCTCAAGGTTACACCTCGGCCATGTGGCTGCGTGCAGTGGGAGCGGGGCACTGCAGGGAATGATGGGAAACTGTAAGGCGGCTCAGCGCACCCATCAGTCGACCATCAGCACAGTCGATCTGCAGCCTCCCACAGCGTTTGAAATCCAAGGAAGTCCCATTGGTCTTCTCAAACTTGGTCCAATTGGTGTGCTCCAGACACTTCTGAAAAGGCCAAGGACTGTGGGTGGTAAGGCCTGCCTCAAAGCTCGCTGTGGGGAGAGAACGGAAAAGCAGGTGGCGGTGCACCCCATCTTCCCTTCGCGGTGCCACTTGGAGTATGGGGAAGACACATGGCTTCTCTCCTGAAGGCCCCAGGCCCAGCACCGCTTTGTCCGGGCCACTCTCTGGGGGTATCTGGGGCTCACTTTGGAACTATCCAAGGATATGCCTTTGGGGACAAATTCGGCTTGTGGATGAGGTTAGTTATGGTTCATTTTTGTTGTTATATATATATTTTAATCTTTTAAGAGATTGAAGTGTGGCTGGGCATGGTGGCCTACGCCTATAATCCCAGCTACTTTGGGTGGCCAAGGGGGACGGATCGCTTGAGCCCAGGAGTCTGAAGCTGCAGTGAACTATGACTGTCCCACTGCACTCCAGCCTGGGCAAGGGTGACAGAGCAAGACCCTGTCTCAAAAAAAAAAAAAAAGAAAAAGAAAAAGAGCGAGACTGAGAGGGTGAAATGCAGTGAATATATAGGTAACCATTGAAAGCAAACCATCAGTGATATTTCCTGTATTCGCAATGTGGTGCAGCCATTGGCTCTCTCTGATTTCAAAGCTTTTCCATCATCCCATATAAACACCCTGTTTCTATTATGTAGTCACTCTTCACTCACCCTGCCTCTGGCCCCTGGAACCTCCAGTTGGCTTTCCGTCTCTGCGGATTTGCCTGTTCTGGACGTTTCGTATAAAAGGAGTCATACACTGTGGGGCCTTTTGTGTCTGGCTTCTTCCAGTTTCATCCATGTTGTAGCATGTGTTAGCATTTCATTTTTATGGCTGAATAATATTCCATTAGTGGACAGACCACTTTTTGTTTTCCATTCACCTGCTGATGGACATTTGGGTAGTCTCCATTTTTGGCTGTCATGAATGACGCTGGCATGAGCATGTGTGTTCGAGTCTTTGTAATTTGCTGGCATGAGCGTGTGTGTTCGAGTCTTTGTAATTTGATTCTCTTGGGGAGGTGCTCGGGTGGAATTACTGTGTAGCTCCATCTTCAGCGTTTTTTTTTTTTTTTTTTTTTTGAGGCGGAGTCTCGCTCCGTCCTGCAGTGGCGCGATCTTGGCTCACTGCAGGCTCCGCCTCCCGGGTTCACGCCATTCTCCTGCCTCAGCCTCCTGAGTAGCTGGGACTACAGGCACCCACCACCATGCCTGGATAATTTTTTTTGTATTTTTAGTAGAGACAGGGTTTCACCGTGTTAGCCAGGATGGTCTCGATCTCCTGACCTCGTGATCCGCCCGTCTCAGCCTCCCAAAGTGCTGGGATTACAGGTGTGAGCCACCATGCCCGGCCCATCTTCAGCTTTTGAGGAACTGCCAACTGGTTTCCCCATTGTGATTTTTTTTTTTTTTTTTTTTTTCCGAAATGGAGTTTCGCTCTTGTCACCTAGGCTGGAGTGTAATGGCGCAATATCTGCTCGCTGCAACCTTTGCCTCTCGGTTTCAAGCTATTCTCCTGCCTTAGCCTCCTGAGTAGCTGGGACCACAGATGTGCACCACCACACCCAGCTAATTTTTTTTGTATTTTTAGTAGAGACGGGGTTTCACCATGTTGGCCAGGCTGGTGTCGAATTCCTGACCTCAGGTGATTCACCTGCCTTGGCTTCCCAAAGTGCTGGGATTACAGGCGTGAGCCACTGTGGCTGGCTTCCACTGTGGTTCTTGACAGAGAGTGGGTCATCGGAGGCAGGGTCGGTGAGTGCTGAGAGGGGCCTGAGAGGGCATCTATGGCCCTGCTGTGTGCTATGGCTTTGAGCTGCCCCAGCCCTGGTGAGCGGAGTGCCCTGATAGGACTCCCACTTCTCCTGTGCTTGTAAATCAAGTCAAACCCCTCGAAACCACAGGCCTGGGGAGGTCTTCAAAAGTGCGCTATGTCCTCCCGCCACAATCCAGGGCTGGCCAGGGCCGTGCTCCGAGAATTCTGGAAGGCTCATATTGCGTGTTGACACTCGTGTGTGTGACTGCATCTTTCTCTCAATGGAAGGTTCCACGCACTGCTTCCCACGCCCCCACTTGAGTGGCAGTGACAAGGTCCCACTAGTCCTTTGCCCATCTCAGATCCCTCTGCAGACCCGACGCTGGGGTACAGGCTTTTTCCCCTCCTGGGCTGCAGCCCTGGAAGTGTGGGGGCATCTGTGAGGAGCTGGGGCTCAGGGCAGCCCTGGTAGCTGAGGAGAAGGCAGCTGGGGCCACACAGGCTTGGGCCACAGCCCAGCGGGGTCATCAGGCGGCCACGGGGAAAGGACGTGTATTGTTCTGTGTGCCCTGCATTGTCAGAGAGGTCAGCATTGCACTTTGACTTTCCTCAAACACGGATAATGGCACGCCAGCCTCATGGAGACTCCCAAATGGGGATCCTGTTTCTGAGGGTGCTGGATGGGTGGGGGGCACGTCCTGTGAAGACCATGCTGGTGTTAGCTGACCGGGTCCTGAGCTAGGAGGAGGGGCCTTGGTGGAGGGGGCAGGCTTGGCCCTGCAGGGATGGGTCAGTGCTGCCCTGGTTTTCATGCAGTGAGAGGCTGACTGAGAGCAGAGTGAGCTTAAATTCCAGCACTGGTGTATCATTAGATGTGGGTGGGTAAATAGAGCACAAACGCACCTAAGCTTATTAGTCTGGTACAGCTGCTACGGTTTTTAATATTCCCTTCTAAGCCTTTTTCTTGGCATCTGTGTGAGTGTTGTTGTGCAACTGTCTACCGCGTTCCCTGCCTGCTCTCTGCTGTGTGGCTTCCGTGTTGTCTTCTGCCGGCCACTTCCCCGGGCTTTGTGGATCCGACTATGAAACAGTGATGCTGGCGCCGTCTTCCTCACATGCAGTCCTGGCTTGAGGATGTTCTGCTAGTTTTTGCCGCTGTTGTCTGCTCTGCTTAATACAGCTCTGGCTGACCCATCAGGACTTCTGGGGACCGTAGCCAAGCAGAGGCTGCAGGACACGGCCCTCCAGCACCTTCTGCTCCTGCAGCGGGCGGGGCGGGGGATGGTGTCTGATGGCGGGGGCGGTGCCGGCTTGCCTGGCCGACTTACTGGATCCCAGCCCTGGAGCAGCTGACCTTGGGAGGAGTTGGGGATGAGGGGCCCCGCCCACCCAGCAGGGCTGTCTCCAGGTTGAAACGAGCTCCCAGATGCAGCGCTGTGTGTGCGGTGCCTGGTGCCATGAGGGGAGCGGTGGCAGCAGAGCTCCATGCTCACTGGGGACCCAGCTGAGCAAGTCCCTCCTCCAGCGCCAGGGAGAGGATTTTAAAAGCTGCTACCACTGTCCCTCCACAGCCGGCAGGACCGGGATTTCTTCCTCTGTGTCTCTTGACAGCAGAGACTGCAGCATGACAAAGCCTCAGGGTCGTCGTGAGCTGCCCGACCCGAATCCCTCAGGCTGGCCACCACCACGCACACGGGGCTTCAGGGAGCGCTGGGAGGGCCAAGTGAACTGGTTTTGTATGAAAGGTCTTTCTCGTGAGAGGCTTGAGGAGAGGACGCAGCCCAGGTCTTGGGCCAGGACCCCCGCTACCACTGGGACCCCTGAGGGTTTTGCTGCTAATGGATGAAGAGGCTCCCGTGGAACTGTGGCCTCTGCTCTGCACCTGAGCCCCGGAGGTCATAGAGGTTCTTGGGGTGGACTGCGGTGCGGGGCAGCGAGGGGACCGCAAGGAGGCACTCCTTGTGGCTCCTGGCAACTCTGACCAAAAAGGCAGGCCCATGGAAAAGGCAGTTTTATCCTCTGAAAAACCTCTCTGTAGACACTCTCTTCCTCAGCTCAGAACTCACAGAGCCAGAAGGAGGAAGGGGAGGGCGCGGGGTGGGGCAGGTAGCACCGTCTGGTGTCAGAGTGAAAGCACCCTGTGGTTAGGACAGCTTCTGAGTGCTGCCCGGCCGGGAGGGTGTGTCCCTGGGACCCGGGCCCTGGGCCACCTACTGCACAGGCTGTGAGGGTGGGATGTGGGCACCGGGACTCCTGCCCTAGCCCCAGCCGCCTGTGTGAGATGGAGGTGGCAGTGCTTCCCTGCCCCTGTAACCGGGGCACCCCTGGGGTGGCTCTGCACAGGATGAATCGGCACCTCCCCCTTGGGCCATGTGTCGTTGCGTGTGAGCTGTGACCACTGCAAGATGGCAGGGCCCTGCAGTGTCAGTGCCTTCACTGGCCATCCCCTTCGGGGCCCCCCTTAGTTCCATGGAGCAAGTGTTTCCCCTGGGGACTGGGGAGAGGCTCGTGACGGCCCACCTGCCCAGCCTTCCTCCCTAGGTACCAGTTTCCATCCCCCACTGTGCTCACCTGGGGACATTCTCAGGGTGTGTGTGACGTCTGCCACCTCCAGTCCTTGTGGATAAAGAGAGTATAAGTCAACCACAGTCAATAGCTGAATCCTGTTGGTCTAGAATTTTTCACCCTGTGTGATGGTTAATACTGCCAACCTGATTGGATTGGAGGATACAAAGTATTGATCCTGGGTGTGTCTGTGTGCGTGCTGCCAAAGGATGTTAACATTTGAGTTAGTGGGCTGGGAAAGGCAGGCCCACCCTTAATCTGGTGGGCATAAACTAATCAGCTGCCAGCACGGCTGGAATGTAAAGCAGGCAGAAGAACGTGAAAAGGCGAGACTGGCCTAGCCTCCCAGCCTACAGCTTTCTCCTGTGCTGGATGCTTCCTGCCCTGGAACATCGGCCTCCAGGTTCTTCTGTTTGGGACTCGGCTCTCCTTGCTTCTCAGCTTGCAGACAGCTTATCGTGGGACCTTGTGATTGTGTGAGTTAATACTTAATGAACTCCCCTTTATATATATGTATCCTATTAGTTCTCCCTCTAGAGAGCCCTGACTAATATACCCAGGCAAACCGGGGTGTCTGGGGGCCTCATGACACTCACTCCTGGGGTGGCTCGGGACCTGGGCTACTGTCGAATTGCGGTGGCGCAGATGCCTGTATTTTAGGGGCCGAGACTGGTAATGTGTGAGGAGGTCAGTGTTGTGCGTGTGCTGTCACAGAGTTAACTTAAGGGCGTCACTTGATGAAATGTGTGTGCGTGTCATGACACAGTAACTTGATGGGCATCATTGATGGCACTTAGTACTTCCACACATTCTGCGACGGACCAGACCAGCTATGTATAAAAGTGGGTAACCCCAAGACCTTTCATGTAGATGAATTAAGCGCGGTCAAGTAAAAAAATGTGTTCCTCCTGACCTGTGGCTCCCCGAGGCAGGTTGCAGGCTCTCGATGCCACTGGAGCTCTGCGGAGGGTCAGGGTTCTGTGCCCGCCCTGAGGAGCTCCGGGGAAGGACCCTCCATGTGGAGAGGCAGCATCTGAAGCGGCCGTGGGGCTGTCCCCGCCCTGTGCGTGCTGCGTGGTGCCGGCACTTCCTCGGGCTCCCCTGTCTGAGGAGGAGGGACGTGGTGGTGCCTCTTAGTGGCCACGGTGGGCGCCCTGCCCTGTTCCTCCACCTTGTGCTGAGGAAGCTTTGACGTGGGTGACAGGGCACGCAGCCCCATGTGGCCCACGTGACTGGTACGGCTCACGTCCAGCAGGGTTTGGGTCCAGATGGTGTCCTGGGCCCTGTTCCGAGCTCTGCTCCAAGTCAGGGGCCTGCACTGTTTCTTCCGCTCTGCTCTGCACTTGGGATCCGAGTATCGCCACTTGCTGGGTGGGAGGCAGGCGGCTTCTCTGTAGGCCACCTGGTGCAACGGAAGGAGGCAGTGATCCCCTCCCTGACCCTCTCAAAATAGGCACGGAGTTAAAACAGTCACGTATTCATTCAACAAACATGAACTGGGTATGTATGATGTGCCAGGCTTTGAGCTTGGGACTTGGCAGAGAACCAGATGTCAGAGGCCCCGGCCTTCCTGGGTGCTTTCTTGCGAGGGTATAGCTGGCTTGGGGACATGGTTGGGGGCAGCATGGTCAGGGGCGTGGTAGGGGAATGCTGGGATTCTCACAGTCTAGGCAAGTCACGGGCCAGCCCAGCTCCGCAAAGAGGGGCAGAGATTTCACCTCTGGACAGGAGGAGAGGCGTGAACACACAGGACTGGACAGACGGACAGGCTGTTGGTGCAGCTTTGTAGTTAGCCACACCCCTGCTGCACCCCCCAATGCAGGGCTGGATCTCAACCCCCCACATTGTGCACTGGTTATCACCCCACTCTGTGCACTGGATCTCACCTCCACGCTTGTGCCCTGGATCTCACCTCCACGCTTGTGCCCTGGATCTCACCTCCACGCTTGTGCCCTGGATCTCACCTCCACACTTGTGTCCTCGATCTCACCACCCCTCCTTGTGCCTTAGATCTCACCCCCGACCTTGTGCGCTGGATCTCACTCCCCACCTTGTGCACTCCATCTTGCCCCAGCTTGTGCCCTGGATCTCACCTCCACGCTTGTGCCCTGGATCTCACCTCCACGCTTGTGCCCTGGATCTCACCTCCACGCTTGTGCCCTGGATCTCACCCCACCTTGTGCCCTAGATCTCGCCCCTCCTTGTGCCCTCGATCTCGCCACTGACCTTGTGCACTGGATCTCACACCCCCCTTGTGCCCTCGATCTTGCCCCCGCTTGTGCCCTGGATCTCGACCCCCCATTGTGCCCTGGCTCTCACCACCTATTGTGCGCTGGATCTTGGCCCCCACCTTGTGCCCTGGATCTCGCTCCTCCTTGTACCCTCGATCTCGCCCCCGCCTTGTGTGCTGGATCTTGCCCCACTCTTGTGCCCTGGATCTCGGTCCCCACCTTGTGCCCTGGATCTCGCCCCACCTTGTGCTGGATCTCACCTATTTTCCTTCTCAAGAGCTTCCTGCAGTGCTCCTCTCTTGTACTGGTCTCTCCCAGTCTGTGACTCCCATATAGGTGAAAACCTGCCATGACCTCTCCTGTCTCTAAAGCAGCAACCATGTAGCAGCCCCGCTTGGCTGCCGTCTCTCGAGCTGCCACTTCGTAGCTCCTGGCCCTCTTTTCAGCAGAAGTCCTTGAAAAAGCTGTCTGGGTGCCCTCATGCAAGCCCACTGCTCTGTGTTCTGGTCGCTCCCCCAAGCAGCCCACCATGACCACCCGTCGGATCACTGATGGCCTCCCGTGTCGGTGCCCTGCACCCCGGCACGGGCGCTGGCCTTCCCCACCCACGCAGCCTCCTGTGGAGCCAGGCCATCCACTGGCACCAGCTCTAGGTCCCTTGCCCTTGGTGCCTCACACTTGTATCTCCAGCCGGGACCTCTGCCCTGACACTGCACTTGTTGGGACAGCTGCCTCCTTATTGTCTCCATGTGGACGTCTGCCAGGCCCCCCCCATCTCACCTGCCCCCAACCCGCCCCCTCCATTCTCCTCCATCTCTGTTTCTACGGGTGCCTGGGCCTCACACCTGGAAACCCGCCTCGGCTCTCCTCCTAGTTTCTCACTGCACATCCTTCCGCACATCCTGTAGGCGTGGCCTCCAAAGTGTCTCCAGGAGCACATGTGTGTTTGCAGCAATGTCATTCCGAATAGCCACATGTCCATCAGTGGGTGAATAAATAAACAAGATGTGGTGTATTCATGCGGTGGAATATTATTCAGCCTTAAAAAGGAAGGACATTCCGACACATACTACGGCATGGATGACCCATGAGGACACTCTGCTGAAAAAGACTAAATCAAAAAAGGACTAATATTGTCTGATTCCACCGACGTGAGGTCCCTAGAGGCATGATGTTCATAGATATGGAAAGTAGTCTGGTGGGGGCCAAGGGAGGGGAGCGGGCGTGAGTGTTTAATGGGGACAGAGTTTGGGAAGGTGAGAAAGTTGTGGAGAAGGGATGGTGGTGATGGTTGCACAGCAATGTGAATAAATTTTTTTTTTTTTTTTTTTTTGAGACCGAGTCTGGCCCCCAGGCTGGAGTGCAGTGGTGCACTCTCAGCTCACTGCAAGCTCCACCTCCTGGGTTCAAGCGATTCTCCTGCCTCAGCCTCCTGAGTAGCTGGGATTACAGGCACATGCCACCACGTAAGGCTAATTTTTTGTATTTTTAGTAGAGATGGGGTTTCACCATGTTGGCCAGGCTGGTCTTGAACTCCTGACCTGACCTCAGGTGATCCACCCACCTTGGCCTCCCAAAGTGCTAGGATTATAGGCGTGAGCCACTGTGCCCAGCCCAGCAATAACATTTAATGCCGCTGAGTTGTACACTCATAAAAGGTTAAAAGGTTGATTTTGTGTTATGTTTACATCACTGCAATTTACCATAATAAATAATAGAAAAATGTTTGCAGGAGGTGACCCCTTCTGATGCCTCCCTGATTCCCAGCTGTGGCAGTCGCCTCTGAGCTGGCGTCCTTCCTTCTGCCCTGGCTCCTGTCCTGCCCCACTCGGCTGTTCTCAGCACAGCAGCCAGAGTGATCGTTGAAGCACACAGTTCAATTCGGGTCATGACTTGCTGCTCAGGACCCCCCAGTGACTCTGTGTCAGTCGGAGTTAAGCCCCTTCAGGGTCAGGTACCCTCCCCCAGCTGTCCGCCCTCCATTTCAGCCACCCGGGGCTCCTTGCGGCTTCCCAGACACCCCGCCTTGGGTCCCCTCTGCAGGATGGCTCATCCCATCAGCTCAGACACCCCCACCTTGTGTCCCCTCTGCAGGATGGCTGGTCCCATCAGCTCAGACACCCCCGCCTTGGGTCCCCTCTGCAGGATAGCTTGTCCCATCAGCTCCCCTTAAATCCTGACTTAGCAGAGACTCACCCAGTGGGTCTCACCCGGGCTGATTTGGACCCCCAGGGGACACAGGCAATGTCATGTAGTGTGGGGGGTGCTGCTAGCCATCCCACAATGCACAGGAGAGCCCCTGACAAGGAACCCCCTGGCGCCAAGTGTCAGCAGTGCCTTGGGTGAGAAAGAGCCCAGCCCTAATCTGGAGTCCCGCCACCTCCTGTGAGCCTCCCTCCTGCTATCTTGGACCGTTATCTGGGTGTGGTGGCAGCATCGTGGTCAAAGGCTGTCCCTGGTGTGTTGGGTCCGGCCACCTCTTCTGGCCTGGCATTCCTGGTGACCTTGGTTGGAGAAGAGCTGGGAGTGGGGAGGGAATCTCAGGAAAGCCCTGTTTCCTGCTCCCAGGTTGAAAATTCCAGGCCAGTGCTATGGGATGTCACCAAGGGAGCTTTGGGGACTCTGGTTCACGACTGGTGTGCATTGCACCTGAGTGTGACAGCCAGGCTGTGCTGAGCAGGGGCCGGAGTCCCCACCCCTCACACTGTTCCAGCTCCCACGACCTGGACCTGGTGCCTGTGTGCGGGGAGAGTGTTGGGATCCCCCTGGGGCTTATGAAGGGGCCTACTTGGATGGAGCAGTGCTGTCTGCGTGAAAGCAAAGGCTTCACCTTGCACGCTCGCCTGCTCTTGGATGAGAAACAGTGTAGTTAAGTATGTTAGGGATTATGAAATGTTAGGTAGCGTGTCTGAATTCCTCTCTTATTAGTCGAGTAAAGAAAACATAGAACTTGAGTTCAGTGCCTTCCTGAGGCTCAGTGCCCTCACTGTCTGCTCTGCAGAAGGAACCGAGATAGGGGAGGCCCCAGTAGGGTACGACTGGCGTGGCAGTGATGCGGAGCTGCCAGGATCGGACACCAGTGACCTTGGCAATTCAAGCTGAGGAGAGGATGGCCAATTATCTTACTGGGTACGATTTTCAGTCTTGAAGAAAAGGGGTTTCACTGTAGGCCACCTTGCTACACGCTGTGCCATTTCATTTCATCTCCTGGAAAGAAGACAGAAGCTTCTCCTGGCTTAATGCGGTGGGACTTTTAATGGGAAGTGAGAGAGCATCATTAGGGCTGGCCTTGCCCTTTGCAGGGAAGAGATTGAATGATAGTCCCTTGAATTTGCGAGGCACCTGCCCTGTGCCACCCACTGTGCTGGGTGCTGGCATCTGCCGCTGGCACCAGGGTTGCTGCAAGGACGAGGACGCCTCTGACCGCCGACAGTGTAATGGAAGCACGCACACGTGCAGTCAGGCATCGATGCAGCTGCGCAGAGTGGTGCCTGCTCACAGGATCGGATCGCAGACCTGTGTGACACGACACCCAGGCCCCCGCCTGTGACCGAGCAGCTGGAAGCATGTGCCTTGTTAGAAAGGAGGCGTTGATGTTTTAGGACCTTAGGTGCACACAGCTGGAGCCATCATAACTTGTGGTTCATGACCCTTCTTATGCGGTCAACCACCCCGTGAAGAGAAACGCAGCCAGCCTAGGGGTCCAGGAACTGTAACTCAAGTCCACGGTGAGAGAGCCCCTTTGCCAGTCAGCTGGCAACGTGAAGGAGCCCTCCAGGTCCAGGCATTGGAGGAGGTGTGGCCGTGGGATCGCATACGTGGTTGCTGGGGTGGGTGACCCAGCTGTGCCACCTGCGGCAGGCAGAATAATGGCCCCCAAAGGTGTCCATGTGTGAATCCCTGGAACCCATGAATCTATGAGGTGTGTGGCAAAGGGGAAATGAAGGTTAAAGATGGAACTACGCCTGCTCGTCAGTTGACCTTCCGATCATGAAATTTTCCTGGATTATGTCGGTGGCCCCAGTGGAACCACAGGAGTCCTCAGTAGTGGAGAAGGGGGCAGGAGAGTCAGAGGAGCCGGGCCTGGGAAGAAGGCTGTAGACGTGCAATGCCGCTGGCTCTGAAGGTCCGGGAGGCGGCCGTGCGTCGGGAAGTAGCTGTGCAAGCTGGAAAAGGGAAGGAAACAGACTCTTCCCTGAGCCTCCAGAAGGCACGCGGTCCTGCTGACGCCTGGTTCTAGCCCAGAGAGACCCAGGCTGGAATTCTGTCCTCCAGAACTGTAAGATGTGAATGTTGTCATCTTAAGCCGTGGAGTTTGTAGTGATTTGTTGCGGCAGCCACAGGAACTAGCACACGCCTCCTGGGGACACGCACAGCCAGCTTTGCTCACAACAGTAAAGCCCGGAAGTCCGTCCCCCAGTCCGCAGGCGTGGCCGAGTGAACTGGGGGTGTCCAGTTACGGGAGGAGGGGCAGCGGCAAGGGGCTGGCGGGAGTCTCAGCAGCTTAATGTGGAGTGAAAAAAGCCAGTCTCGAAATATTGCATATGCATGATGTCCTTTTTATAGAGTCAAAAACAACCAAAAATACACTTCAGGGCTACATGTGGCTGCCACCTAGCTTTTGGAAGGGGCCGTGAGAGCCAGGCTCAGGGACTGTGGGAGGTGTGCAAGCGGCCGAGGGGCAGGCAGGGGTGGTTATGGCAGGTCCCACCTGCATGGTAGGTGGTGAGCTTCCAGGGACTCATGGCATGAGCAAAAATAACTAGCACACCCTTTAACTTTTTTGCATAGTTGGGAATTAGCTGTCTCCACACCTGTGTGGCCTGCCTTCCAAGGAATTCCCAGCCCAGGAGTTTTAAATTAGTGCTGCCTGTGGCATTATGTTTCAGGTATTGGAATTACTCTGTGTTTGACAAGGGAAAGGCAGGTGTTCTGTGTCTAGAAAAGGAAAAGGTGAATGGAGTGATCTTTTATGCAGCGGATGCGGTGAGATTTCAGGTGCCGCCAGCAACCTGCATTCCACGGGCCGAGGAGCTGTGGGGGTCTCCTCTGGGGCTCTGCAGATGAGATGGGATTGACTGGCCATGATCAATATGACAGCGTCCTCAAAGGAGGGGCAGACGCAGCCTGCGGCCCTTTCACGGGGAACTTTGTGAATCCAATTCCTTCCAAGACAGGAGCAAAAGATCCTATTTATTTGCCTGAATCTGGAAAGAGATAAAAGCTTTTTTCTTTTCTTGTAATTCCAGCCAGGGTCGATTCTACATGGACATATTTTTCTGCATTTTTGTAAATTCCTTACAGCTGAGGTGTGTGAAGTGCGATTCTCATTAAACTCACAGGGCCAAAGCTGAGCCTCTCGACTGATGTCAGTTTAAATATTGGGTATGGGAAGAGCTGGGAGGTGGGAGTTTGACAGAAGAATGAAGAGAACGTAATGTTTCCTTTGATAACTTTTCCTTGGAGTTACATGAAGAATTGGGTGACAGTAAGAAAGGATATAAACAATTCATTGTAAGCTGAAAAATTTAGTTGTATTTAAATAATTTAATATGATTTAAGAGTCACTAGGATGCAGTGGGATGGTCCTATTATCGACCCTTAATTTATTTTTATTCACTGTAGAGGATGAATCTATCCGGACCTGCTTGCAGACACTGGCTTTAAATGAGTTCATTCCCAAATTCCATGCGTGCTAAGCGTGGATGAAAGAAGACGTAATGTAACATGATTGTACTTTTCTTTTAGAGAGTCCCACCTATTAATACTTTTTGTCCCATTTGTAGTTGTCATGTTTGTTCTGATAAAGGATGTACTTACGCATTGGATTATGATGGGCTGGAGAGTGATCACTGGGCTCTACTTGTTTAGGGAGAAGCTCAGGGTCTGCGGGAGAGGAGATGGTGCCATCCAGCCAGGCTGGCCGTGGAGGGGATGGTTTCTCCCTCAGGGAGCTGCTTTATTCCCCCAGGCCATATTTTGTAATTAAGTGGAATTCAGGTAACATAAAATATGCCTCCCCACCCTTTTTTTTTTTTTTGGGATGGAGTCTTGCTCTGTCGCCCAGGATGGAGTGCAACGATGCAATCTCGGCTCACTGCAACCTCTGCCTGCTGGGTTCAAGTGATCCTCCTGCCTCAGCCTCCCTAGTAGTCAGGATTACAGGCGCTCACCACCATACCAGGCTAATTTTTGTATTTTTGTAGTGGTGGGGTTTTGCCATGTTGGCCAGGTTGGTCTCAAACTCCTGACCAGCCTAATGAATCCACATCTTTACTAAAAATACAAAAATTAGCTGGGCGTGGTGGTGGGCACCTGTAATCCCAGCTACTTGGGAGCCTGAGGCAGGGGAATCGCTTGAAGCCAGGAGGCTGAGGTTGTAGTGAGCTGAGATCACACCACTGCACTCCAGCCTGGGAAACAGAGCAAGACTCGGTCACACACACAAAAAAAGAGAGAGAATTGACTTACAGGAAGCCGTAGAACTGTCAAATTTATAGATACAGAAAGGAGAGTGGTGGGTGCCAGGGTCTGGGGGAGGTGGAATGGGGAGGGAGAGTTAGGTGGGGACATTTCAGTTTGGGAAGGTGAGAAAGTTCTGGGGAGGGATGGTGGGGATGATGGTACAACAGTGTGAATGTGCTTATGCCACTGAGCTGTAGACTTAAAAAGGGTGAAAATGGCAAATTTTATGTTATTTGCATTTTACCACAGTAAAAAAAAAAAAAAAAAAAAAAAAGATAATTGACCTCCTAAGTGCTAGCTGACCTAAGACAGTAACCTTGCATTGTGGGATCTGTTATGTACGTAGAGGTAAACGTATGGGAACAATGGCCCCAGGACGGGAGGGAGGGAACGAGGCTCTTCCGCCACACATGAGCGCGGGTTGGGAGAGCTCAGGGTGGGCTGTGACCACCAGGACATGAAAGAGGAAGGAACAGTGACTGAGCGCGGCCGTGGGGACGATGCGGAATTGTAAAAAGGCACTAAATCCAGAAGTCAGGGATGGAGCAGAAGGGGAGAGAGATCACCTGGGAAAATCAGGAAACACAGAGGGAGGGCTGCGGCGGGCACGGCCCCTTGTCGGTCATTTAGGAGGGCGCTTGGGGTTGGGGGAGGCTGCGTGCCCACAGGCAGGTCTCTGGCGTCTTGCAGACAGCCTGAGTGTCTGCTCCCTGCCCCACAGCAGCTGCTGTCTTCTATGAAATGACTTTCAGCTGTGAAGCTTGGCAGCCAGAGGACAGGATTTCTGAGTAGTGGGAAAGAATCCAGCAGGAGGACCCCGAACAGACAGGGATTCCTCAACCGGGACATCCCAGGACCGAGGCAGCATGCAGGGTGAACCCTGGCCACACTGCCAGGCCAGCCATAGGCCTTGTTTTCTTACAAAAAGAAAACAACTTCATTATATTCTGATTGTGGTAGTAACGTCTGAAAATGCAATACACGCTTATCATAAACTAAACGTAAACTTCAGGCAGCTAGAGAGGCAAAAGGGAAACCCATTCAGAAGAAAAACTGTGTTGATATTTTGGCTTGTTTTTTCCAGATCTTTCTCTTTACATAGCCATGCTTATGTATCATTTATACAAGTAGAGTATTCTGGGGACATTTCTGGAACACAAACCTGGCCGGGTCACCTCGCTGCCGGATGGCTTCTCCAGCTTCTGTCAGCTTCAGGAAAATTGAATTCCTGAGCCCCCGACATGGGTCCTGGCTCCCCATCATCTTCCAGCTGAGGCACAGTTGCTTCTCCAGTGAGACACACGGGGCTCCCTGTGGTGGCCCTGCCTGTATTCGTTTCCTGTGGCCGTCACCAACAAATTACTACAAACAGAGCGGCTTGACCACAGAAATTCACCCCCACAGAGTCTGAGGCCCAAAGTCCACAATCAGGATGTAGGTGTCGGCAGGGCTGGTTCCTCTTGGAACCTCTGAGGGAGGACCAGCTCTGTGCCCCTGCAGCCTCTGGTAGCTGCCGGCCAGCTTGGCATTTGCTGGCTCTGTCTGCCTTGCTCCAGTCTCCACCTCCATCTTCACACGGCCGCCTCCTTCTGTCTCTATGAAGGACGCTTGTCATTGGATTTCATGCCCACCCAGATAATTCAGGATCTCATCACGAGATCCTTAATCACATCTGCAAGGACCCTTTTGCCACATATGGTCACATTCACAAGTTCCAGGTAGACCTATCTTTGGGGGGCCACCATTCAACCCACAATAGCATTCTGGTGGGCGGGAGGAAGGGAGGCGTTGGGCGTCCAAGCCAGGCAGGAGGCAGCTCTGAGGCCGGAGGGGATGCCGTGAGGGGACGCTGTGTCAGCATGCAGGGGTGAGCACGTGGTGTGTTTTCCTGCTGAGAGTAGGTAGGGAGCTAGCAGCAGGCCACTCCCTTCCCAAATTGGTGCCAGGACCTCTGCAGGGCCACCTCTCCTCAGGGGCTTTGGGGCTGCTTTGTCACCCTCATTCTGGGGCTCCCTGCAGAATGGATGTGTCTGAATCTGCAGGCACATCTGAGAAAGACAGAGGAGCCGGATGGGGGAATGGATGCTTCCAACGCAGGGCTGTCATTGCCCTGTGTCCTGGGGGATGCAAAGCCTTTTTCTAGGTGAGATTTTGGGCAGCTTGTCCCTAATCTATCAGAAGCCGCCTGGCCTTACATGTGTCCCTTGGGTGTAGCAGGAAGCACTCTACAGCTTCTTCTGGCCTTGAGTTGGGCCATAGGAGACCATGGGGCTCTAGCGGGCTGAGCCTCCTCATGTGGTGGACACTGAGGCCCAGGAAAGGGCTGGGCAGTGTGTCTGTGGCTCACAGGGTCAGCAGGGTGGGGCATGGGGGTAGCCTCAGGCAGGCTGGCCTCTCATGTCACAGATGCTGGCCCCTGCAGCCCAATCAAGCTGGTGTGAGATCCAGGTAGGCTCTGGGTGCTCCAAATCCACGGAGGCCGGAACACTTCCTGGCTGTGTGGGCAGGACCTGGCTGGATGGCCTGACTGGCCATGGGTGTGAGTGGGGTTGGGCTGTATCCATTAGGATTGTGGGGGGATGGGGTGGATCTAGGGGGCAGGAGCCATGTTCTGAGGGAGCTGGGACAGTGCAGATGGGTGGAGGAGAGAATCTGGGGTCCCAGAGGAGGGACTCATCAGCCTCCCAGGTTCTTCCCCCACAGTGGAGAATGGTAGAAATGCAAACCAGCCACAGCTACTGGCAGTGGGGGCATTCAGCTGCCTTGGCCACTCCCTCTCTGTGGGCGGGACTCTTCCTTTGCCATCAGTGCTTATTTTAAAAGGGTAAGCTGTGTTCCTAGATTTCGGGTTGAAATTGTTAAGCTCCCTCCTCTGCTTCCCACCAGGGTGACTCTCCAGCCCAGCAGGGGAGGGGGTCTGGGTGGTCTGGTCCCTCCCATCCTCATTGCCTCAGTCTTGTGCAGCTTTCTCAGTTTGGTAGGGGAGGGATCCTGTTAGACCCAGCCCTCGGAAGTGGAGCTGAGCCCTTCACGTAAATGCAGTGAACATCGAGAGCAGCACCACCGTCATCCACCGTGTTCGTTCTCCTAAGCTCCTTATGTTCTCCTAAGCTCTCCTATGTTTCTTCCTCTGAAAGCCTTTCTCTAAATAAAGTCGTCACATGGGCAGGAAAGAGGCTGCCTGGGTGGGTCTTAGGGCTTTGGGGTGACACCGTCCTGGCATGCTCTAGAAAGGCCCTGGTACTTCCCTTCTTGTGCAGCAGTGGGATGGGAGGTGAGCCCTTGTGGAAAAAGGTATTTCCAAGCAGATGTGGGAGCCCTCGCTGTGCTGTTGATAGTCCATGACCTTTTTCCTTTGCCTCTAGGATTTTCTTCCATGGGGTAATTGTGCTGGGGTCGACAGTATTAGGAGTGACCTTGAGGAGCTAATTGGGAAATTCACATTGTGAGAGCTTTTAATTTGCTTCTCCTGATGGGATCCATGTTTAATATGGTCGTGATTGCCAGTTTTTATGTGTCTTGAATTTGTGTCCCGGCTTTGAAGACAATTTAGGAGAGCAGCCCCGTGGGATAAACCCTTAGGTTCGCACGGGGACTGGGGGGCAGTGTGTGCTGCGTCCTCTCCCTTGGATGAGTGCTGCATTATGGGAGCTCACTATCTGCTCAGTGGGTTCCTGCAGACCATGGGAGGCCAGCCGCCCGTCACAGGACCTGTCTTGGCTGTGCCCGAGGGTGGCGACTCCAGACACAGGGCTGCAGATCTGTGTTCAGGCAGCATGAATGTGGGGCCCTTTTCCTGTGGGCCTCCAGGGCTTCCCAGGCTCAGGGGTCCTGCTGTCCGACAGTCTTTGGCCAGGCATCGCCTTGCTGTGAAGCCCACATTCCCAATTCCTTATCGGGTAGTTCTTTCTGGAGGTGATAAGGGAGCCAGGTGATCCCTGATGCCACAGCCCGTCATGATGGCCACCATTCCCCCAGAACAGTAACTTCCCCCTTCTTTTTGTTAGGTGCTCTTTTGGCAGGAGAAGCACAGGACGCTTGTTCAACCAGTATTCCAGAACCTTCTAGAACCTCCCCACCCAAGCATCCCTGAGATCTGGGTGTGCTTAGAGGATGGCCCTGCCAAGCTCTGGCGAGGGTCCCTGCTCCCTGCCCAGGCCTCCTCTGTGCTCTCCCTGGAAAGGCAGCACTGCTCCTGGCCCCATATCCCGTGTCCGCAGCTGCTCGCCAAGTGGGGCGGCACATCCCTGACAGGCAGATTCCCCCCAGGCACAGCACGAGGACAAGGACGTCACGTTCGCCTGGACTTGGATCTCCTGCTTCCGGCCGGCAGGAGGGCAAGCAGGCCAAGTGATGGGTTCTGGCCAATGACGGGCAAGCAGAGTTGCGTCACTTCCGGCCGTGAAGCTCAGTTTCCCTTCCCAATGAGGCTGAGGTGCAGAGGTGGCCCTGGCTGAGGGGATGGGTAGGGGAGAGCCACGTAGCCCTAGGCTGGACTGTGCTTCCGGGTTCCCAATGGACTGCCAGGAGCCTTGGGGGACCCTAGGCCGCTGGTGGCGAGCTCCGGGGTGGGCCAGCCTCCTCCTGCAGGCAAACGGACTGTGGCGCCGCTCTCCATCCTGGCTCAGCCCCCTCCTCCAGGGAGTGGCCCCGGCCCCGGCCCCGGCCCCGGAGTCTCCTGCAGTCTGCGGAGCCGTCCAACCCCCTGGCTGTGTCCGGAGATCTCCATTCTGGGGCCTCAGCCCTACTGCCCGTGCTACCTGACTGCCGGGGGCCAGCGGGGTTTCTTTCCAGACAAGACTGGACTAGGAGGCTGCTCCGGGAGGCGAGCTGAGGGCAGCGAGCTTGGCTGGCACCTCAGGCGGGCGGGCATGGCCTCAGCAGGTGCGCAGCGGGGTTTTACTGCTGAAAGCGCCTGTCTTAGTCTGTTTTCTGTTGCTTTAATGAAATACCTGAGACTGGGTCATTTATAAAGAAAAGGCATTTGGGTTTCTTACAGTCCTGGAGGCTGAGATGTCCCAGGTCACAGGGATGGTCTGGTGAGGGCCTTCTTGTCTGGAGGGACTCTGGAGACCCCAGGCGTCCCAGGGCATCACGTGGCTAGGGGGCTTAGGAGAGAGAGCCAAGGTAGCTTTTATGACAGCCCCGTTCTGTGATGGCTCATTGACCCTCAGTCCACAAACGGCTGGATTCATTTATGAGGACAGTCAGTCACCTCTTAAAGGCCCCACCTCTTTTTGTTTTGAGATGGAGTCTCCCTCTGTTGCCCAGGCTGGATTGCAGTGGTGAGATCTCGGCTCACTGCAACCTCCGCCTCCTTTGTTGACGCCATTCTCCTGCCTCAGCCTCCCGAGTAGCTGGGAATACAGGCGCCCGCCACCACACCCAGCTAAATTTTGTATTTTTAGTAGAGACGAGGTTTCACCATGTTGGCCAGGCTGGTGTTGAACTCCTGACCTCAGGTGATCCACCAGCCTTGGCCTCCCAGATTGCTGGGATTACAAACATGAGCCACTGCGTGCAGCCAGCCCCACCTCTTAATACTGTTCTTTTGGGGATTTACTTCCATGTGCATTTGGAAGGGGACATTCAAACCATAGCCCTGTCTGAGTGGAAAGCCGGCTGCTGCAGCCGTGGGAGTGAACACCAGCAGGGAAGGGAAGGGAAGAAATTGTGGGGTTTTTGGTGGGAACAGAAAAGAGACATTTGGGATTAGTCTGCAAATGGAAAATTAAATTCTGTGCTGGCTCTGCCCTGGGATGAGAGCGAGCCCGGTGCAGTGCTTGTAGGGGACCCTCAAAGACTCTGCTTTGTGAACTCAGGACCCACTGACAAAGTCAAATTGTGATTTTAACTTCCCGGAGAACCAGATGGGTCCCCTGTGAGGGCGACTGTCTGCGGCTCTTAAGCAAGGAGCTGGGAGCACTGGAGTGGGGGTGTGAGAGGGTGTCCAGTCCCGCCTTGTGAAAGCCTGGTGTGTTTTTTGTTTGTTTGTTTTGTGAGAAGGGAAATCTGCCCCGTGCCGTCCTGAGGAAGGCAAGCCAATGGGGCTGGAGGGAATCCATGTAGGAGGTCAGAGGTCAGCCCTGAGGGCAAAGGCTCAGATGCAGGCAGTGGGTGCCCTCTCTGCTGTCCGAAGCCTGTGGGAGGCCATGTAGGCAACCCCTGTGCTGTTGGGTCTGACCCGCTGCAGAAACAAAGGGGCGCTTTGCTGCTTGGCGTTGCTCAGGGGCCCAGCTGACAGTCCAGAGACCTAGTCTCAAATCCCAACTTTGGCAGGCCGGGGTCAGGAGACAGCAGCTCTGTAAGGGCAGCAGGTGCTCTCTCAGGGCTGGGGCCTGCTTCAGGTGGGTCTCATCTTTTTCTGCTGCTGTTCTTGGCCCACTCCCTTACCGTAAGTAGCCACCATACAGGCCAGGGTCATCACTGTGCTCCTTCATGGCCCAGGTCTGTCTGTCCTGAAGCCACTGACGGGAAGGGGTGGCAGCAGTGCGGGTGTATTCCCAGAGAGCCTCTGCAGATGTGATGAGGTGGGTCCCTGAGTGACTTGGCCTTCCAGTCTGGTCCCCCTTCTTGCCAGTCCTGGGCAGGTCAGGCCAGCTAGGTTTGCTTATGCATGGCTCCAAAGGTGAGGCCTTTTACAAACTCTGTTTATCACTTTGCTGCACTCCTTGAGGGCGTACAGGATTGGTGTGTTTATGATAATCCTTAAAATCAGGACAGATGATTGCCCTACACTCCCCTCCCCCCAAGTCTAGGACCTGAGCCTGTCTCCATCACATCTTGAAAAGGCAAGAGTTCTGTGTGACTCCTCGTGCAGAGTGGGCTGAAGCTTGGGCAGGTGTCTCACACTCCAGGTGAGTGAGGTGGCTCCTGGCCTTTGTCTTCTTTTCCTATGCTGAATTAAATAAAGATTTTTCTGAAG